>NC_137324.1:60612022-60977517 GCF_965287045.1 Carcharhinus amblyrhynchos | reverse complement strand
GTGAACTCAAATTGTAACTTCGACAGGCCATCAACTCCAGTCCTGCTCATCTCGCATTCAGCAGGAGAATCCCTGCAGAAAATCAAGGCCAATTTAGTCTTTTTTTAAACTGTGAAGTTGTGGCCTACTTTGCCTTGCTGATATCAGATCCCGAATCTAATAAATCCGCATGGCCAAAAAGCTCAGTGCCCTATATTGTTTGATCTCTTTTAATTTCTGGATAAAAGTAAATTACTGCGGGCGCTGGAATCTGAAACCAAAAGAGAAAATTCTGGAAAATCTCAGCAGGTCTGGCAGCATCGGCAAGGAGAGAAAAGAGTTGATGTTTCAAGTCAAATTCCCTGGATAAAAGCTTTAACAAAGGGTCATCTGGACTCAAAACATCAGCTCTTTTTTCTCCTTACGGATGCTGCCAGACCTGCTGAGATTTTCTAGCATTTTCCCTTTTGGTTTATTTTAATTCCTGATTGTTTTGGTGTGCATATACCTGTTGGCACAGAGACTAGTGTAGTAATCACCTGGGGAAGTGTTCTGTTTACTGTTAATGAGCGGTTGAAGACACACCTGGTATTAGTAATAGACCTCAGGTATGAAGCTATTTACACAGAGCTATCACCTACAGGAATACACCCAGACAGGCTGTTTGTTTGGTTATATTTGCTTTGAATAAGGGAAAAACAGGATGTGATAGAACAAAAAATGGCATTCAGTCCATATCCACTCCTTTCACATTACATTTACAATCTAACTTATTGTAGCGTAGTGAGGTAAGGCTCGAACTTTGGTAATGAACTAATAATGGTTTATTAACAGAATAACTAAACACAGTATTGAGCAAGGAAAGTGGTCTTAAATTCATCAGTGCAAAACCCCAACACCTGGAACAAGCCCCAGCAAGTCTGAGTGAGTCCCTAGTACAGCTCCTGATTGGACCAGTGGGTCACACGACCCTTTCAGGAACCGCCCCCTTAAAGGGCTGCTACATCACTTTCTTCCCCTTTTAAGTTTCAAGTTATAAACATGACACAGATACGTAATTATTTATAAAGTTAACTCAAAAGTGTAGGGCATTAGACACAGTCGATTACAAGTGCAGTGATTTCTGAACTTGCTGTGAGTGATGTAGCTCCTGGGCAGCCTCCTCTCTCACTGGAGTAATCTCCTTCTGCTCCCTGCTGAAAGAATTAGCTGCCAGTGATGAATTGCTTAGACCAGCACCATCTTCACTTGTTGATGCTGTCAAGGTTCTTTCATAGAATCCATAGAATTCCTAGAGTACAGAAGGATGCTATTCAGCCCATCGAGTCTGTACTGACCACTATCCTACCCAAGCCCTATCCCTGTAACCCTCATTTACCCTGCTAATCCCTTTGAAATTAGGGTCGATTTTGCTTGGCCAATCAACCTAACTCATATATCTTTGGACCGTGGAAGGAAACAGGAGCACCTAGAGGAAACCCACGCAGACATGGGGAGAATGTGCAAACTCCACACAGTCAATGGCCAGAATTGAACCTGGGACCCAGGCGCTGGGAGGCAGCAGTGCTAACCACTGTGCCACCATGCTGTTTCTTTCACTGGGGGACGCACTTCACTTCTGCTGACATCGGATAGTGCTGCCATTACCTGCATAACAAAACCTGGGGCGGCACAGTTAGCACTGCTGTCTCACAGTGCCAGAGACCCAGTTTTGATTCCCAACTTGGGCCACAGTTTGTGCGAAGACTACATGTTCTCCCTGTGTCTGTGTGGGTTTTCTATGGGTGTTCTGGTTTCCTCCCACAGTCCAAAGATGTGCAGGTTAGGTGGATTGGCCATTGCTGCAACTTCTCTGACATGGCGTTGGACTGGGGCAGGCACAGAAAGAAGTCTCACAACACCAGGTTAAAGTTCATAGGATTTATCAGGCTTTATCAGCACTCACCTGATGAAGGAGCAGCGCTCCAAAAGCTCGTGATTCCAAATACACTGTTGGACTTTAATCTGGTGCTGTGAGACTTCCTACTGCAATTCTCTGACATCACTGTCAAGGCTGTGAATCTCATCACGTGCGCAGCCATCCATTCTGATTGGGTATCGACAATGATAAGGGGTATGGTGCCTCCAAAGGGTCCCCGCAAAGTCAATATGGATCCATGACAACAGCCGACGAGGCCACTCACAAGGATGTAACTGTACTGACTGGGGTAGCTGCTGCTGCAGCCGGCGTCAGTCACATTGCTTGACTACAATTACAATGTCGAGTTCCATTGGGCCCATTGGCCATGTCAGACCAGCCTCAGGTGGGCTGCTATCTAATTGAGGTATGCAAGGTGATAAGGGGGATTGACAAACTAGCTGTGGAAAGGACATTTCCTCTTGTGGGGCAATCTAGAATAAGAGGTCATAGTTTTAGGATAAGGAGTAGCAGATTTAAAACAGCGATTAGGAGAAATTACTTCTCTCAAAGAGTCGTGAACCTGTGGAATTCACTACCCCAGAGCATGGTGGATACTGGGACATTGAGTAAATTTATGGAAGAGGTAGACAGATCTTTAATTAGTAAGGGTTTGAAGAGTTAAGGTGAAAGGGCAGGAAAGTGGAATTGAGTCCTAGATGAGATCAGCCACGATTGTATTAAATAGCGGACCAAGCTCGAGGGGCTAAATTGTCCACTCCTGCTTCTAGTTCTTACGTTTCCCAAAAGTTATTGACTCGGGGGAGACCCCTCAGTTTGTCACCATCTGGCTGGGATATCCCCAAATTGTCACAAACCTGGCTGAGGAGAGATGATGGACTCTTAGTTTTCTTTCAAGCCACTTCTGCCAGTAGCAACTGAGGTTTAATTTAGCAAGGTTCTCTTCCTCTTGGCTGTCTGTTCCAGAGCCAATAATCATGTTTAAAAAGGAGCCAATTTCTTTAATTAAGATAGAGTACAGAACAGCAGTAAAATGCATGCATCTACATTCATTCGGATTAGAAACAAGGATAAATAAAAGTCCTTGAAGAGCAAGGAGTAGATGATGTCAAGTTGCGGCCGATGTGATCCTTTTCAGTGAAGTTGGCATCTGGTGATGAATAGTTGATTCTGTGGTTTAGGTGCTCTGTAGTCCAGTTGAGAGATTTAATTCCTTTTTCCAATCATTGTGTTGTCTTTAGTGTGTGTTGTATCTTCTAGCTGCTAACCCTCAGCAAGTATGCGCACACACACACACACACACACACACACACACCAACCGGCAGATAGACAGAGAGGGTGAGAGAGCAAGAAGATCAGAAGAATGTCAGAAGAAACTTCTTGGCTGGTGAGCAGCCTAGATTTATCAAATTGGCTGAGTGGAATCCGTAGGGTTCTCATGCATCCTGCATAAAACAACTCTGTCCATTCCCCTCAGGATCTTGAATACCTCTATCGAGTTTCCTCTCTGCTGTCTTTTCTCCATGGAAGACAGTCTCAACCTTTTGAACCTATTCCTGGAATCATTCTTGTGAATCTCCTGTGTACTCTCTCCAATGTTTCAGATCCTTTCTCAAGGATGACACGCAAAACTGGATGCAGTACTTCAGATGAAGCCTAACTAAGGTCTTATTCCAGTTCAGCATTATCTCCTTACTCTTATATACAATCCACCTATTAATGAAACCTAAGACGCCATGAGGACGATTCTCCCATCCCGCTGTACTAAGCATCCCAAGAAGGTTTCCTGGGACTGCTAAACAGGGAGAATCGTGCGTTGGCTGATTCATGGGATTCCCACGAGTGTTTGCGGCACGCTTGCATCTCCCAGGCCCAGATTTCTGGTGGCATCTGTGTGTTGCTGGAAATTGGCTGGGAGGTGGGACTATATTTAAATAGTATCTTACATACAATTTAAATGCTATTAGCGGGCCAGGGACTGAATTCTCTGGGGCCACTGGCATCCTCCACCCCGCCAGAGCATTTCACTCCAGCAAGGATTATAGTAGCTCCCCACTTTTGGGGAGCTACCTTGCTAGAGTGAATGGGGTATAATCGGAGCCACCAAAGGGGGTCAGGCCACAGAGGGTATGCCCCCTGGGCTTGGGTAACCTGGCAGTGCCAGCCTGTACCCCTGGCACTGCTCAAGCGGCAAAGTGTCCATGCTCAAGGGGCAGCTTGGCACTGCTCACTGGGCATGGGTCAGTGCCAATGGGGTGGGCCTATTGGCGGTGGGGCCTAGAGGGCGATCGGTGGGGGTGGGGGGGGTCCTGCTGCCACACTGCATGGGGATCAATGAGAGCTGGAGAGAAGCCAGCGACTGGTCAGGGCTGGAGGAGTGGTGGTGTAAGATGCAGCAAATCCATTATTTGGATGAACTCCACAGGATACACGAACTTTATATTAAGTCTGATACAACATGGCCAATTTCAAATGGAACAATGGACATTTTAAAGACAATATTATTTCAAGCAAAATGGCTGCAAACCAGTCATCTGAATATACAACACCACCAGACCATCCAAGGAGTGAACAAAGGGGGCCATGAGTCATGGCGAAACTAGCTGACAAGATTATGCTGAGGGGTGCCGATAGCCCTAACCAACTACAGGAGAGAAAATGATAACGGGTTTTACCTTAGCTATGTAGAATAATGCCTCCACTAATGGGAAAATGTTTAGCAGTCACAGGAAACCTCCTTGGGACGCTTAGCAGCACTTCAGACACCTCCTAAAACACTTTGGGCTCTTTGTCATTGAAACCGGTCAATATAAGTTTCATCCTGGAAGCACTTTGCACTCCATTGTTCTGAAACTGACCGACGGGAACTGTCTTTTAAAAATATCAAACTCTGGCCAAGGGACAGGTTGGTTGAGAAGTTAACTCGGAAAGCAATTCTGGGAAGTCAGAATGCTATTCAGGGGGGTTTAAACTGATTCAGAGGGGGGATGGGAACCTGAACTGTAGCTCCAATGTACAGGAGGATGAGAATAGGGAGGTCATGGATAAGGTTTCTAGGTCACAGCAGTGTATTGGCAGGCGGGAGGGTGGTTTGAAGTGCGTATACTTTAATGCGAGGAGCATACGCAATAAGGTGGATGAACTTGCAGCCTGGATTGGTGCCTGGGACTTCAATGTTGTGGCCCTTACAGAGACATAGATAGAGCAGGGACAGGAATGGTTGTTGTAGGTTCCGGGGTTCAGATGTTTCAGTCAGAGCAGAGAAGGTGGTAGAAGAGGGGGAGGCGTGGCATTGTTAGTCAAGGACAGTATTACGGTGGCAGAAAGGACGTTTGATGTGGACCTGTCTATTGAGGTAGTATGGACTGAGATTAGAAACAGGAAAGGAGAGATCACACTGTTGGGAGTTTTTTATAGGCCTCCAAAAAGTTCCAGAGATGTAGAGGAAAGGATTGCAAAGATGATCCTAAATAGGTGCGAAAGTAACAGGGTAGTTGTTATGGGGGACTTTAACTTTACAAATATCGATTGGAAAAGCTATAGTTCAAGCACGTTAGAGGAGTCAGCTTTTGTCCAATGTGTACAGGAAGGTTTCATGACACAGTATGTAGATAGGCCAACAAGAGGTGAGGCTACATTGGATTTGGTACTGGGTAATGAACCAGACCAGGTGTTAGACTTGAAGGTAGGTGAGCACTTTGGTGATAGTGACCACAATTTGGTTACGTTTACCTTAGTGATGGAAAGGGATAGGCATATACCGAAGGGCAGAAATTATAGCTGGGGAAAAGGTAATTATGAGGCTATTAGGCGAGATTTAGGATACATAGGGTGGAGTAGGAAGTTGCAGGGGCTGGAAACATCTGAAATGTGGAGCTTATTCAAGGAGCAGCAACTGCGAGTCCTTGATAAACATGTACCTATCAGGCAGGGAGGAAGTGGTCGAGCGAGGGAACTGTGGTGTACTAAGGAAGTTGAATCTCTGGTGAAGAGGAAGAAGGAGGTTTATGTAAAGATGAGACGTGAAAGCACAGTTAGGGCACTGGAGAGTTATAAATTAGCCAGGAAGGAGCTAAAGAGAGAGTTAAGAAGAGCTAGAAGAGGACATGAGAAGACTTTAGCGGATAGGATCAAGGAAAATCCTAAAGCTTTCTACAGGTATGTCAAGAATAAAAGATTGGTTAGGGCAAGAGACAGCAGTGGGAAGTTGTGCGTGGAGCCTGAAGAGATAGGAAATGCGCTGGATGAGTATCTTTCGTCAGTATTCACGCAGGAAAAAGTCAGTGTAGTCGAGGAGAATACTGCGATACCAGGTAGTAGACTAGACGGGATTGAGGTACATAAGGAGGAGGTGTTGGCAATTCTTAAGAGTGTGAAAATAGATAAGTCCCCTGGGCCGGATGAGATTTACCCTAGGATTCTCTGGGAGGCGAGGGAGGAGATTGCAGAGCCTTTGGCTTTGATCTTTATGTCGTCATTGTCTTCAGGTATAGTGCCGGAAGACTGGAGGATAGCAAATGTTGTCCCCTTGTTCAAGAAGGGAAGTAGAGACCATCTTGGGAATTATAGACCAGTGAGCCTTACTTCTGTTGTGGGCAAAGTTTTGGAAAGAATTACAAGGGATAGGATTTATAATCATCTAGAGGGAAATAAATTGATTAGGGATAGTCAACACGGTTTTGTGAAGGGTCGGTTGTGCCTCACAAACCTTATCGAGTTTTTTGAAAAGGTGACCAAAGAGGTGGATAAGAGTAAGGCAGTTGACGAGGTGTATATGGATTTTAGCAAAGCGTTTGATAAGGTTCCCCATGGTAGGCTATTGCAGAAAATGCAGATGCATGGGATTGAGGGTGATTTAGCAGTTTGGATCAGGAATTGGCTAGCTGATAGAAGACAGAGGGTGGTGGTTGATGGGAAATATTCAGTCTGGAGTTCAGTTACAAGTGGTGTACCTCAAGGATCTGTTTTGGGGCCACTGCTGTTTGTCATTTTTATAAATGACCTAGATGAGGGTGTAGAAGGATGGATTAGTAAATTTGCTGACGACACCAAAGTTGGAGGAGTTGTAGACAGTGAGGATGGACGTTACAGTTTGCAGAGGGACATAGATAAGCTGCAGAGCTGGGCCGAGAGGTGGCAGATGGAGTTTAATACGGAAAAGTGTGAGGTGATTCACTTTGGTAAGAAAAACAGGAGCACAGAATATAGGGCTAATGGAAGGACTCTTAGTAGTGTTGACGAGCAGAGAGATCTCGGGGTACATGTGCATAGCTCCCTGAAAGTTGGCACCCAGGTTGATAAGGTTGTTAAGAAGGCATACGGTGTGTTAGCTTTTATTGGTAGAGGGATTGAATTTCGGAGCCGTGAGGTCATGTTGCAACTGTACAAAACTCTGGTGCGGCCGCACGTGGAGTATTGCGTACAGTTCTGGTCGCCACATTATAAGAAAGATGTGGAGGCATTGGAAAGGGTGCAGAGGAGGTTTACCAGGATGTTGCCTGGTATGGTGGGAAGGTCTTATGAGGAAAGGCTGAGGGACTTGAGGTTATTTTCATTGGAGAGAAGAAGATTACGAGGTGACCTGATTGAGGCATACAAGATGATCAAAGGATTGGATAGGGTGGACAGTGAGAGCCTTTTACCTCGGATGGTGATGGCTAACACGAGGGGATGTAGCTTTAAATTAAGGGGTGGTAATTATAGGACGGATGTCAGAGGTAGGTTCTTTACTCAGAGGGTAGTAAGGGCGTGGAATGCCCTGCCTGCAGCAGTTGTGGACTCGCCAACTTTAAGGGCGTTCAAATGGCCAGTGGATAGGCATATGGATAACATTGGAATAGTTTAGGTTAGAGGATCATTAGATTGGTTCCACAGGTCGGCGCAACATTGAGGGCCGAAGGGCCTGTACTGCGCTGTAATGTTCTATGTTCTATGTTCTATGAAAGGAGTCAATTCAGGTCTCCAGCCAGACAACTACTTCATGGGTAGAGGAAAGAACAAGGAAAACACAGCAACAAGCAAGACATCAACTATTTTCTCAGCAGCAGCAAGGACTTTTGTTTTTAAAATGATCCAAGGAGCGGTGAGTATATTCTCTCAGCCTTCAGAAATCCCCTGGTTAGGTAAAGGTTAAGGAGGGATCTAGGATTCCTCTTGTTTTTGTAAAAAAATTGTGTAATGCTAAGAATTTAAATTGTGCCGTTAAGAGTTTTCTTTCCATAGTATAGTGTTGTAGTGTCTGTGTTTTATTGACTGAGTTTGGTTGAAGTTATTCTTGAATAAGATATTTTTAAATTAACTTTGACTAGTGTCTCTCACGCATCATCTGAGCTGGTGAGTCACCAAAAAGCCAGATCATAATTCCAGGGTACAGAAGCGGAAAGGATCCAAGCACTTCAAAACTGCTCACTCAAGAGAGGTCTACAGAAAAAGACAGTGGCTCCTCTCTCTCTCTCTCTCTTGTGAAGCTGTCCCAGTGTGACACTTCTGGGCTGTATTTCACTGCCTACAAGAAAGAGAGACACATGGTCATAAATGGCAGTCAGGACGTTTTCCAAACGTCGCTGGATTCCGGGGAAGTGTCGCAAGATTGGAAAACAGCTAATGTTATGCTGTTGTTTAAGAAGGGTGGCAGGCAAAAGGCAGGGAATTATAGGCTGGTTAGTTTAACGTCTGTTGTAGGTAAAATGTTAGAATCCGTCATCAAGGAGGAAATAGCGAGGCATCTTGAGGGGAATTGCTTGATAGAGCAGATGCAGCACGGTTTCGTTAAGGGGAAGTCGTGTCTGACAAATTTATTGGAGTTCTATGAGGATGTGTCTAGGGCGGTGGATAGAGGAGAACCAGTGGATGTGGTCTTTCTTGATTTTCAGAAGGCGTTTGACAAGGTACCTCACAAGAGGCTATTGCAGAAGGTAAGGGGGCATGGAGTTGGGGGTAGGGTGTTAGCGTGGATAGAGGATTGGTTGTCAAATAGGAGGCAGAGAGTGGGGGTCAATGGGTGCTATTCGGATTGGTGGTTGGTGACTAGTGGAGTGCCCCAAGGGTCGGTGCTGAGGCCTCAGCTATTTACCATTTATATAGATGATCTGGAGGAGGGAACCGAGTGTATGGTGTCAAAATTTGCTGATGACACCAAGATTGGGGGAACGGCAAATTGTGCGGAGGGTGTGGAGAGTCTGCAGAAGGATCTAGATAGACTGGGCGAATGGGCCAGGAACTGGCAAATGGAATTTAATGTTGGCAAGTGCGAGGTGGTCCACTTTGGTAGGAATAATGGTAGGAAGGACTATTACTTACATGGCGAAAAACTGCAGCAGGCGACGGTGCAGAGGGACTTTGGGGTCCTTGTGCATGAGTTGCAAAAACCCAGCTTGCAGGTGCAGCAGGTGGTCAGGAAGGCAAATGGGATGCTGGCCTTCATAGCGAGGGGGATTGAATATAAAAGTAGGGAGGTCTTGCTGCAGCTGTATACGGCATTGGTGAGGCCGCAGCTGGAGTACTGTGTGCAGTTTTGGTCGCCGCACTTACGCAAGGATATTTCGGCCTTGGAGGGAGTGCAGAGGAGGTTTACTAGGCTGATGCCGGAGTTGAGGGGGTTGAGCTATGAGGAGAGGCTGAATAAACTAGGCTTGTACTCGTTAGAGTTTAGAAGAATGAGGGGAGATCTCATTGAGACATATAAGATGATGAATGGGATGGATAGGATAGAGGTGGAGAGACTCTTCCCGCTCAGAAAGGATAGTAGGACTAGGGGCCACAGCCTCAAGATAAAAGGGGGGCGGTTTAGAACGGAGTAGAGGAGGAACTTCTTCACTCAAAGGGTGGTGAATCTCTGGAATTCTCTGCCCGTTGAAGTGGTGGAGGCTGCCTCGCTAAATATTTTTAAGAGGCGGGTTGATAGGTTTTTGATAAGAGAGGGGATTAAGGGTTATGGGGAGAGGGCGGGAATGTGGAACTGAGCCACGACAGATCAGCCATGATCTTATTGAATGGCGGGGCAGGCTCGAAGGGCTAGATGGCCTACTCCTGCTCCTATTTCTTATGCTCTTATGTTCTTACAACATGTGTGGCATAAGGGCGAGCTCACTGGTCAGAGATAAACAGTGAGTCCTTCTCTCTCTCTTTTGCAAAGCTGTCCCAGCTTGACACTTCGAGGTTGTGGTTTGAACACTCACAGGGCAAGAGAAACCCATAGTTATCAGTGGCATCTGAAACCAGTCTGTGTGGAATAAAAGGGCCTTTTCACTGGTCAGCCATTGGGGGCCTGCAGGGGGTGGTGTGCCTGCAGGGAGAGGGGTGGAATTGTCACTGCTGGGGGGAGCGCGCTGGAGATTGGGGCGGGCCAGGATGAGGGGGGTTTAGGAGCGACCTGTGCATGGACGGGGGGCGGGGGGACATGACTGGGCCATGGGGAGGTTGGGGGGCAGCACTGTAGGGGTCCCGGGCTGGCCAGCGATTGAGCTTGCCATCAAATGAGGGGCTGAAAATACGGGGTCACTGCGCATGCACAGAGTTCCGGAACTGTTAGACTCTGGAGTAAATAGGCCCCGTCCCTGAAATCTAAGGATATTCACGATTATGACAGAGTGTGGGAGATTCTGAACTCCCACTTAAAGGCCCAATGTGAATTACTCCAGTTTTCCTGCAATTTCAAGACTGAGAATTTTTTTGGGAGAATAGCCCCCCCCACTATATTTTATTAACTGTTCTTTTCACCATGCCCTACCATTTTCAATGACTTAAGAACATTTACACTAATTTCCTTTCATTCCTAAATCTCCTTTACGGTTTTTCCTCTTAGTTTTGTACTGGGCAAAATCCTGCCAAAAAACAGCAAAGTGTTGGTTTTGGTGGGAAAAATTGCATATTTCTCTCCAGAGAAATACTACAGTTTTCTGTCTCAATCTTGTAGAACAAGCTGACAAAACCTAGCTGCGCTGAGGTTGGGGCGCCATGTTTAAAGTACACCCTGAGCAGACCAAAAAGTTACCTCCCTCCATCCCATCATGGAGATCTCAGGGACTCCCCTATTACAACACACACTCTCTCTCACTACCCTTGTACCTTTCGCCCCCACCAACCCCCTGCCTCACCTCACCACTCAGCACCCCACAACAGTCAAGGCTGGCATCTCCCCTTCCTCCAAGCATTGAACACCTGCACCCACCCCCACCAGAAGGGGGTTCAGTACTGGAACCCCCTTCTCCCTTGAGGCTCTCACTGGGATCCACCCCGGCACTGCCTCCAGCGTTTGTTGCTTACAACTTTCTTAATGTCTATATTTCTAGCTGTCTTCCTTCAGAAAGGAAGTGGTTAGTTCTGAACTGTGACTGATATTAATACCAATTTATGGTTGGGTTTAGAAGTCCTGAGTCACATGATTAGTCCCAGACAAATTTGTTTTGTTTAGTTTCAACTATTTGGAAAAAAACAGAGGACATTTGCAGCAATTAGAAAGCACTTTTTCTTGATACAGGATATGTTTCTTGAGAAAGAACTGCTAGAATTCATCCAACAATGGAAAATATTGAGTTGACAAGCAGCCCTGAGGCTTTTGGTTTTTGTGTTAAATATTCATGACTAATCACACAAGTTAGGCTGGGGGGATTGAAGGGTGGTTTCATTATAATTCTGTGCAAAACTGTGAAACTGGCAATAGTGGTTGGCAACCTGTGTTTTTCACATTTTATTTCCATTTAATCAATGGGAAAGCCGGTAACTTTTAATGACTACATTTGAAGGGAAATAATTTGTCCTTTCTAATTGTAACATTACATTTAAATATTTGTTAGAAATCCGCATTTTTATGAAGTTAAGAAGAGAGTGAGCGAAGAGATACATGCCGTGCAGATGTATATGAAGCACCACTGATCTTGATCACTGGTGCTAACTTGTCTGAATTTGTATTGCCATTAATTGTTAAAAACAGGCATGAATAGCTGAGAGTGGTTTGGAAGTCCTGAGGCAGCTCTGTGATCTAGCAGGAGATAAAAGGATTTGTTTGCTTACATGTGCAACTGGTGGAAGCAGTACTTGTGAGGGTAGGACTGGAAGGAGTGCAACGGGTTCCTGGGCATCCATGTGTTGTGTTTATCAGCAGAATTGAGAGTCCCTAAGAGCTCCATTAGTATATGTTTCATGCTGATCACAACAGACCAGTATAGTCCCAATTTCCAATGAGTTATTCATACTTGCAGAGGCAACAACAGCAACACTAAAAGCTCATATTTATATTGGGCCTCTCATGCAAAAAGTCATCCAAGTGCACTTCGTAGGAGTATTATCAAACAAAACTCGACACCGAGGCATTTCGGGAGATGTTAGGATAGATGATCATGGAGGTTAGTGGAAGGACCCTAAGAAAGCCCATACTTTGCAGAAGTGAATTCTTGAGAGGTGTGGCACTCTGTTTTGGTCCCTACAAGTGAAGGAACTGTCACAGGCTTGATAAGTGGCACAAGGGAAAAGGGATGTCCAGTTGAGAATTTTAGTCTAGAGTACATGTGATTGTGTTTTTTTTTCATGTTGTTTGGAAGTAGAGATGGTTTAAGTTATTTATATTTGTATTGTGTGTGTTGGAATAAGGTTTATGCTTAAGCTTAATTTGTGTTTCTGGATTTGTGTACCCAAAAAGGGATAACTTCCATTTGGTTTGGTTTTAGTTTTACTTTAAACTTTGCCTGCATTATAATAAGGTGTTATGACCCATTAAGCAAAAACAGGGTTTTTAAACAAAACTAAGATGTTGTTTAGCAACCCAAGGCCCACACTGAAAAGCAGAATCACTAGAGTCAGTTTGGAACCAGATAACAAAGAGGCAAGGAGCAGTTCACAGGCTTTGCCAGAATAAGCAGGAAAGTGCAGAGGGACAGAAAGCAAGTCCCAGAGTCTAAAGAGTAGAAAATCCCAGAAACCAAGGATAGGACAGACCAAATGGCTTTGTGATTTGCAGGCCCTATCCATCTCCACCCTGGCAGAACCTGAACATTCAGCCCACTGGCTATTTGAATGCATGTGGGACCAAACAGCTGTTTCAGCCTTCTATATGTAGTGAACTTTTTAAAATTTGAGCTTAAGGGTTGTATAAGACAAGGGTGCACTTGTTAATATTCAGCAGATTTTGGAATCGTATTCTGGCATTTCATGCTGGCACATGTTATCCCCATCGCCCTCTTTTCTAGCTCAAGTTGGCATTTTTCTTCTGCTTCCTTCCAAATTCAGGTTGGAGCTTTTCTGGGCAGTCACTGTAGTTAAAGTTGGTGCTGTTCCCTTCTGTTGTTCAATCTAACACTTTCTCTCCCTTAAGTCCAATTTATATTGGAACTATTCTTCCCTTCTCTCTATCCTAACTCATGCTGCTGCTCTCTTTCCCCTTCCCCCATTTGATCTGTACAGACTCACTTTCTCTCAGGCCACTCCCGCCCCCTTGCTGCAAAAGCACCACACAATGGCATGTTCCCACAGTTATCGTTTCGTGGCTTTAAGCTCCTGCTATTGCTCCAAGGGATTAAATGCTGTTGCACTCTCACTGTTCTCTGGAGCTGTGATTTCGACGAGTGGCTGCCTTTTGGTGAGTGTGCTGCATTGTAATTACTATATTTTGACTTAATTCTAGTTCGAGAGGGTTTTTTGATTATTTTGGCGCTCCGTAGCGGGAGATAGGCGCGGGGGCTGCTGGGAAGGGAGAGCAGGAGTATAAAAAGAAGGCCAAGGTAGATAGCGGGCAGCGTCGGGAGCGGGCAGCGGAGTGAGGCGGGAAGCAGAGTGAGAGGTAACAGGGCTTAAGCTCACTGGGCTTGGCCGAGCGTAGGCTTGGTAACAGGAATAAATAGGACACTTTAATAGGGGGCAAACATAATGGCAGGGTCTAGGGTTACACGTGTTCACTGTGTTCGTTGTCATATGTGGACATTTCTGGAGACAGCACATCTCCCGAAAGCCCACATATGCGGGAAATGTCTAGAGGTGCAGAGATTAAGGGCCCGGGTGAGGCAGCTGGAACTGAGGCTGGAGGATATGTTTTTAGTTAGGGACAATGAGGAAATAATGGATAGGGACAGTAACACTGAGCAGATACCAGGACCTAGGAGGAGAGATGGATGGGTTACAGTTAGGAAGAGCAAAAAGAAAAGGAGTCGTGGCACTACGACCGCCCCAGAGGAATTACCCCAGAATATTAAGGGTGGGGTGACAGCTGGGGTAGAGAAGGCAAGGGAGGGAGATCAGAATACCTCGGAGGAAGGGAAGAGTGCAGGGTGTGAGATAGTGGTGGGGGATGGGAGAGTCAAAGGGATTGACAGGTGGTTCTGTGGGCAAAAGCGGGACTCCAGGATGGTAGTCTGCCTCCCTGGAGCAGGGGTACAGGATGTTTCAGAAAGGGCAGAGGGAATTTTGAAGGGTGGAGGGACCGAGTCTGATGTGATAGTGCACGTAGGAGAGAAGGATGTAGGAACAAAGTGCAGGGGGGACATACGTAGGCAGTTCAGGGAGTTGGGGGCTAGGCTGAAATGTAGGGCCTCCAGGGTGGCGTTCTCTGGGCTGCTGCCAGTGCCTGGGGCTAGCAGGGCTAGAAATAATGAGATACTCCAACTAAATGCGTGGTTGAAGGATTGGTGTAGGGCAGAGGGTTTTAGATTCGTAGACCATTGGGAAGTCTTTATGAAAGAGGGGCAAATATATAAGAGGGATGGGGTACAGTTAACTGGGAAGGGTGTGCATATCTTAGCTGGAAGGTTAGCTGGAGTGTTTCGGCAGGGTTTAAACTAATATGGAGTGGGGGTGGGGAGGTGGACGGAACTGGGATTGGGGATAGGGTAAGCCTGGAGGGTAGGAAGAAGGATCGGATTGTTTCTGAGGGTCTTCGGTGCATGTGTTTCAATGCTAGGAGTGTGACTAGCAAAACAGATGAACTGAAGGCAATAATGTTCGAAAGGAAGTTGGAAGTGGTGGCGGTGACAGAGACTTGGTTAAAGGAAGGGCAGGACTGGCAGTTGAATGTTCCCGGGTATAAGTGCTTCAGGCGTGATAGGGGTGGGTCGCTGAGAGGTGGGGGAGTGGCGTTGTTAGTTAAGGATTGCATCAAAGCAGTGCAGAGGGAGGGAGGTATAGAGGATATAGGAATCGAGTCGCTATGGGTGGAGTTGAGGAATAGGAAGGGAGATGTTACTATGTTGGGTGTGTACTACAGACCGCCCAACAGCCCGAGGGCTGTGGAAGAAGGGATAAGCAGGGACATTCTAGATAAGTGCAGGAAGAATAGGGTGGTGGTAGTGGGAGATTTTAATCTCCCCGGGGTAGACTGGAAGGTGCCGAGATCAGAGGGTGCTGACGGGGAGGAATTTGTACAGTGTGTAATGGAAGGATCCCTGGAGCAGTATGTGGATAGCCCGACCAGAGAGGGGGCTATACTGGACTTGGTTCTGGGGAATGAGCCTGGGCAGGTGGTTGACGTTGAAGTAGGAGAGCAGGTGGCTAACAGTGACCACAACTCTGTCTGGTTTAAGATATTAATGGATAAAGATGAAGCCTGTCCTAAGGGGAGGGTGTTAAACTGGGGGAGGGCTAGATACAACCGGATTAGACAGGATCTTAAAGATACGGACTGGGGTAAGCTGTTTGATGGCAGGTCGACGCTGGGTATGTGGGAGTCTCTCAAGGGAATACTAAAATCTTTGCAGGAAAGGCACGTGCCGGTCAAGAGGAAGGATGGGAAGGGTAGGATTAGAGAGCCGTGGGTAACTAGGGATATTGAGGACCTGGTCAGGAGGAAGAGGGAGGCGTACATTAGATCTAGGCATTTGAGGACAGAGATAGCGTTAGAAGAATACAGAGAATGTAGGAGAGAACTTAAAAGGGGCATCAGAAAGGCAAAAAGGGGCCACGAAATGGCTTTGGCGGGTAGGATTAAAGAAAATCCTAAGGCATTTTACTCCTATGTTAGAAATAAAAGGATGGTTAGAGGGAAGATTGGTCCTCTCAGGGACAGAGGAGGGGAACTATGCTTGGAGCCTGGGGGAATGGAGGAGATCCTGAATGAATACTTTGCGTCGGTATTCACGCAGGAGAGGGGCCGGATGTCTGGTGCTGTGCTTGAGGAGTTTGAGGATCCGTTGAGGGATATAGTCATCACGAGGGAAGAGGTGTTGGGACTTTTAGACAGTATAAAGACGGATAAATCTCCGGGGCCTGATGGCATCTATCCCAGGCTGCTAAGGGAGGTGAGGGATGAAATTGCTGGGCCTCTGACGCAAATCTTTGTCTCTTCTTTGGACACAGGTGAGGTCCCAGAGGATTGGCGCATTGCAAATGTAGTACCGTTGTTTAAGAAGGGTCAGAGGGATAACCCAGGGAATTATAGGCCGGTGAGCTTGACTTCAGTTATAGGCAAGCTAATGGAGAGGATCCTCAAGGATAGGATGTATGAACATCTGGAGCGCTGCAATCTGATCAGGGATACGCAGCATGGCTTCGTTACAGGGAGGTCGTGCCTTACGAATCTAGTGGAATTTTTTGAAGAGGTGACAAAAACGGTTGACGAAGGACAAGCCGTTGATGTCGTCTATATGGATTTCAGTAAGGCGTTTGACAAGGTCCCTCATGGTAGGCTGATAGAAAAGGTGAAGGCTCATGGGATACAAGGCCAGGTATATAGATGGGTGGAGAACTGGCTTGGGAGGAGGAGACAGCGAGTAGTAGTGGAAGGCTCCTTTTCTAATTGGAGGCCTGTCACCAGTGGTGTGCCGCAGGGCTCGGTACTTGGACCTCTTCTATTTGTGGTATATATTAATGACTTGGAAGAGGGGGTAGGTGGTGTGATCAGCAAATTTGCTGATGACACTAAGATGGTTGGATTGGCGGGTACTGAGGAGCAGTGCCTGGCAATGCAACAGGACATAGACAGGCTGGTAGATTGGGCAGATAGATGGCAAATGGAATTTAATCCGGAGAAATGCGAGGTGATGCACTTTGGCCGGAATAATGTGGAGGGGAGTTATACGATAAAAGGTAGAACTATCCGGAGTATAGATACGCAGAGAGACCTGGGGGTGCAAGTGCACAAGTCCCTGAAGGTGTCGGTGCAGGTGCAGAATGTGATGAGGAAAGCGTATGGTATGTTAGCCTTCATAGGAAGAGGTATAGAATATAAGAGTAGGAGTCTGATGTTGCAGTTGTATAGAACGTTGGTTAGGCCTCACTTGGAGTACTGCGTCCAGTTCTGGTCGCCGTACTACCGGAAGGATGTAGAGATCCTGGAGAGAGTGCAGAGGAGATTTACCAGGATGTTGCCTGGTATGGAAGGGCTGTCTTACGAGGAAAGATTGAATGAACTTGGGCTGTTTTCCCTTGAGAGACGTCGGCTGAGGGGGGATCTAATAGAGGTTTATAAGATTATGAAGGGGATAGATAGAGTAAATGGTGGTAAGCTTTTTCCGCTATTAGAAATGGATAGAACGAGGGGTCACGGGCTTAGAGTGAGGGGGGCTAGGTATAAGACAAATATTAGAGGGCAGTTTTTCACGCAAAGGGTAGTGGGGGTGTGGAATGCACTGCCGAGTAAGGTGGTGGAAGCAGGCACGCTAGGGTTGTTTAAGAGTCACTTAGACAGCCATATGAGCGGGCTACATATAGGGGGATATAATAGGCCTTACTAAACATTGTAGGCTTGGGAATACGTTTTGCCTCAGGGATGTTAGTCTTTGCCTGTTTAATAATGAATGTTTTTGTCTCCACAGGCATTTAAGTCCAGCAAGGGGCATGCATGCGGCAGGTTGTAGTGGGCTGCTCTTGGACGTTGCTTCGGGAGTTGCCTATTGCTTCATGTCGTTAGTGTGCTTAAACTGGACCATCTCGAGGGCAACATGACAGCTCAGAGACTATCTCTGTTGCTGTGCAGACACATGAATTTGGGCCTGTGTCTGTGGGAGTTTGCACGTTCTCCCCGTGGTTGCGTGGGTTTCCTCCGGGTGCTCCGGTTTCCTCCCACATCCCCCAAAGATGTGCTTTTAGGCTGATTGATTGGGTACTAAATTGTCCCTAAATTGGACCTCCCTGATCCTCGCACGTTAGGTGTAGACTAAAATCATGAATAGGTCACAGACAGTGGGACGGCGGCGTGGGCTCGTTGGGCCGAAGGGCCTGTTTCCCGTGCTGTATTGTTCTTTGTTCTTTGTTCTTTGTTCTTTGCACACTATTGGTTGGAACTGCTGATTTTGTGAGCATTTCCTCTCTCGTATACACACACACACACACACACAGTGACATTCAACTAATGCAGTGGAAGCAGCACGGATAAGTTGAGTGTGATGTTGAAGAAGGTGGATCAGAGTCTATTTGCAGTGCAAATGAACATTGAACTGAAAGTGCTAGCTGTCTGTTTGAAAGGAATTGATAGAATTGTACAATTCAAAACAAGGCCAACTAATCCATCTTGCTCTTTGAAAGCAATATACCCATTCACCCAGCCCTCCCCTTTTCCCTGAGCAGTCTGTGCCTTACGCACAAGACATGGACAACATTCAGGCTTCAGGTTACTAAATGGCAAGTAACATTTGTGCCACACAAATGCCAGGCAATGGCCATCTCCAGAGAGAAAGAATCAAATCATCTCCCCTTGACATTCAGTGGCCTTAATATTGCTGAATCCCCAACCATCGACGTCCCAGAGATTACCATTGACGGGAAACTGAACTGAATCAGCGAGATAAATACCATAGCTACAAGAGGAGGTCAGAGGCTAGGAGTCCTACTCAGAATAACTCACCTCCTGATTCCCCAAGATCTGTTCACCATCTACAAGGCACAATTCAGGAATGTGATGGAACACTCTCCACTTGCCCTGATGAGGGTGCAGGTCCAACAACATTCAAGAAGCTCAGCACTATCTCGGGCAAAGCAGCCCACTTGACTGGCATCCCTTTCACCACCTTCTACATTCAGTCCCTCCACTACCAAAGCCCAGTGGCAGCATTGTGTACCATCTACAAGAAGCACTGCAACAACTCACCAAGGCTCCTTTAACAAAACCATCGTGACCTGTACCACCTAGAGGATATGGGCAACAGATACATGGGAACACTGCCACCTGCAAGTTCCTCTCCAAGCCACTCATCATCCTAACTTGGAATTATGTTGTCATTCTTTCACCGTCACTGAGTCAAAATCCTGGAATTCACTTCCTGACAGTACTGTAGGTGTACCTGCACCAGGTGGACTGTAGTGGTTCAGGAAGTAGCTCACCGCCACCTTTCCAAGAGCAATTAGGGATGGGCAATAAATTGTAGCCTAGCTGGCAAGACCTACATTCCATGAATGAATTTTTAAAAAAATCATCTGCTTAGCATTATCACATAAAATCAAGGTCTATTCATAAGAGTAATACTCAAATCAGAATCAGAGTCCAACATGGATGAACATCACTGAAGTTTCTGAACAGCACACTATACCTAGCTGAAGTTTTCCACACTGCTCACATCAGGGGCCAGAGTCTCCACCCTTGCTCACAGCTGGTATTCTCCCATTCTGCTGCAGTGAGCAGAGATTTGGCTGTGTGCCAAATGCTCTGAATGACATTATTGTTACTAGAGAGGCGGTGCTCGACAGACTGGAGGGACTGATTGTGGACAAGTCCCCAGGACCGGATGGAATGCATCCAAGGGTTCTGAAAGAAATGGCGGAGGTGATAGTGGATGCCTTGGTGGTTATTTTCCAAACGTCGCTGGATTCTGGGGAAGTGCCAGAAGATTGGAAAACGGCTAATGTTACGCCGTTGTTTAAGAAGGGTGGCAGGCAAAAGGCAGGGAATTATAGGCCGGTTAATTTAACGTCCGTTGTAGGTAAAATGTTAGAATCCGTGATCAATGAGAAAATAACGAGGCATCTTGAGGAGAATTGTTTGATAGAGCAGACGCAGCATGGTTTTGTTAAGGGGAAGTCATGTCTGATGAATTTATTGGAGTTCTCTGAGGATGTGTCTAGGGCGGTGGATAGAGGAGAGCCGGTGGATGTGGTGTTTCTTGATTTTCAGAAGGCTTTTGATAAGGTGCCGCACAAGAGGTTATTACAGAAGGTTGGGGGCATGGAGTTGGGGGTAGGGTGTTAGCGTGGATAGAGGATTGGCTGTCAAATAGGAGGCAGAGAGTGGGGGTCAATGGGTGCTATTCGGATTGGCGGTTGGTGACTAGTGGAGTGCCCCAGGGGTCGGTGCTGGGGCCTCAGCTATTTACCATTTATATAGATGATCTGGAGGAGGGAACCGAGTGTATGGTGTCAAAATTTGCTGATGACACCAAGATTGGTGGAATGGCAAATTGTGCGGGGGGTATGGAGAGTCTGCAGAAGGATCTAGATAGGCTGGGCGAATGGGCCAGGAACTGGCAAATGGAATTTAATGTTGGCAAGTGTGAAGTTGTCCACTTTGGTAGGAATAATGGTAGGAAGGACTATTACTTACATGGTGAAAAACTGCAGCATGCAACGGTGCAGAGGGACCTCGGGGTCCTTGTGCATGAGTCGCAAAAACCCAGCCTGCAGGTGCAGCAGGTGGTCAGGAAGGCGAATGGGATGCTGGCCTTCATAGCAGGGGGATTGAATATAAAAGTAGGGAGGTCTTGCTGCAACTGTACAGGGCACTGGTGAGGCTGCAGCTGGAATGCTGTGTGCAGTTTTGGTCGCCGCACTTACGCAAGGATATTTTGGCCTTGGAGGGAGTGCAGAGGAGGTTTACTAGGCTGATTCCGGGGTTAAGGGGGTTGAGCTATGAGGAGAGGCTGAATAAACTAGGCTTGTACTCGTTAGAGTTTAGAAGAATGAGGGGAGATCTCATTGAGACATATAAGATGATGAATGGGATGGATAGGATAGAGATGGAGAGACTCTTCCCGCTCAAAAAAGACAGTAGGACTAGGGGGCACAGCCTCAAGATAAAGGGGGGGGGGGCGGTTTAGAACGGAGTTGAGGAGGAACTTCTTCACTCAAAGGGTGGTGAATCTCTGGAATTCTCTGCCCGTTGAAGTGGTGGAGGCTGCCTCGCTAAATATTTTTAAGACGCGGGTTGATGGGTTTTTGATAAGAGAGGGGATTAAGGGTTATGGGGAGAGGGCGGGAATGTGGAACTGAGCCACGACAGATCAGCCATGATCTTATTGAATGGCGGGGCAGGCTCGAAGGGCTAGATGGCCTACTCCTGCTCCTATTTCTTATGTTCTTATGTTCTCTGCCCTCACTGGCAGCAGTGGTGGGATGTGAACGGCGGAGAATTCCGGTCTAGGATTCCAATTTTTCCATCCATTCATCTTAATAAGAGGAGAATAAAGAACAAAGAACGAAAACAGCCCAGGATACAGGCCCTTCAGCCCAACGAGCCCGCGCCGCCATTTTAACATTACCAGTACCCCCCCACCCCCCACCCATGACACTTATCTATTGTTTATGGCATTCCACATTGAGGAAAACTAATTTAGGGACAATTTATTACCTCCAATCAGCCTAATAGCACATCTTTGGGGTGTGGAAGGAAACCGGAGCACCCGGAGAAAACCCACGCAAGCACGGGGAGAATGCGCAAACTCCCACAAACACTGGCCCAAATCCATGTGTCTGCACAGCAAACAGTGATAGTCACTGAGCTGTCGTGCTGCCCAGCATCTGGTCCAGTTTAAGCACACACTAACGACATGAAGCACTAAGCTAGTCTCGAACATTCAAGAGCAGCCCAAGTACGACCCATTGCGTGTATGCCCCTCGCTGGACAACAAGGCGGACCGACTTAAAACCTGTGAATTAAAAGAGAAAAACATTAATATCATACCACATCCTTTTACACTACCTGAAATATTTAAGTTATATTACAGACAATAACATTTGAAAACATTTATCAGCATTGTTTCTGGTTTATCTTTTCCAACAATTGTTTGCACAAATTGCAAATGTCCAAGGCACTTCCTTACCACATAAAAACACACAAGAGTATAGAAAGTTACAAAACAATTTATTTTGTGTATTTAAGCATTCACTTTAGTTTACAGCATAGAACAGTAAAGTAAAAGATTGCTGAGTTCAATGTCTCTATCAGTACATGAAAAGTCAATAGTGTAAGATCATCTCTTTCTTCGCAAAGTAACATTAATTGATTTGGGCAATGTTCAGAATAACATTGCTTACTTTTCATTTCCACCACTGTACAGTGTTATAAAATCAAATGTTCTATGCACATTCTTCCATTTTTCCTAATTGTTGGTTTGCGTACAATGGAGGACAGATTGCAAACTCGGAAAGCTTAGCCCTCAATGGTCATATAATTTAACTGCCCATAGGATATTGTGGAGAAGTGGTATGGAAATTATGACATTTTGCAGAGTTACAATGGATCGGCTGGTAGAAATCCCAGAATTCATGGAGGCTGTGAGTGCCTTGCAATGGTAGAATTTGTTTCTTCCCTTACAAGACATATGAAAGGTTAGCACTGGGGAAGTCCATCATTTAATAATTTCTATTCCTGTTGCTCCATTGGGAAGCAGTGTCATTCTCAGTGAGTGAAATGTTCAGACTTTGATGCGAGTATATTTGGGCCCCATTGCTAAAATCCAGGCCAAGCAAGTCGCGTGGTAGCATAAGTCATATTACTCTTATCAATTTCTGAAAAGATTCACTAAATTAGATTTGCAGCAGCTAGGAGGATTGCTACAACCCCACAACCCAAAATGTGGACAGAATACCTGGAATTCTGTGGGTGTGGAACCAGAAAAATGAGGCGTTACACCTGAAGAGATATTTGTGCTCATCTGGCCTGAATTGTAGGTTTTCTTTCACCTTGCTCCATAAACCAGCAACATTAGCACTGGATCACTGTTTACCCACCAGATTACAACCCAAATAACTCCAGGGCCAATAGACATCTAATCCAAATTGACAAGGTGTTTATGAAATTGTTTAAATGCTGGTGCAGCTATGATGTTCTAGTAGCAGTGATGAAATTTTAGAATCCCTATAGTGCGCACAAGGAGGTTATTCAGCCCATCCAGTTTGCACTGACCCTCCAAAAGAGCACTCTGCCTAGGTCCACACCCCTATCTCATCACCACAACCTTGTGCATTTACCATGGGAAATCCACCTAACCTACACTTGTAAAGATTATTTACAAAGTATATTAACACGTGAGACCAAATGCCTCCTCTTGGTAACTTCAGTAAAAAAGATCAGCACAAGTGCAGATAACGTTTTCCCATTCTATATTCATGCAAGTATTTTAAGTCAATTTGCTGACAGGAAGCATTTCACTCTTGGAAATTAAACAATACATTTTCCTCAGAATTGTCCCTGTTCCATTGCTGTAACTATGCAAACATTTACCCAGAGACAGTCCAGCTCCAAGGAAAATACTGCCTTAGTTTCAGAATCTAATAGCTTCTTTGCAAAGTTAAACATTTTTTATAAAGTTAAACTTACACCTATGTACATTTGGTACAAACATATTCGATCCACCTGTTGTCATGTGAGTAATGTTAATGAAAGTTATTGTATAGTATACCGATTCAGAGAAAGATCATACTCGTAAGTCTTTGGTCAGATCTCCACAGCATTTGTGCACAAGATGATCATTTTACTTGCTGAATCTTCATTCTAGATATATATGGTAATCAGTTTATATCAAGCAATGACAACACAAAGTGGCCTTTTATTCCTTTGATACACTGTATACAGATGCCGAGTTCAAATTGGGGGAGGGGGTTTGGGGGGTTATGATGGTGGGATATTTCGCTGTGTGTAATGCCCTAATCATAAACACAATCATAAAAACCAAGGCTGGGCTTCTCCCAAAAAAATTCTAACTTCCCAATGTATAGCAACATGGGAGTAATACCGCTGGTTTTTTGGCATGATTTCCAGAGTGCATCAGAGAGTGCCCTAGCAGGATTCACACTGAAAATCAGGGGCTGGGGGTTATCTTAGCCTGACGGGTCAGCAGCATAGCGCAGAGCGGGCTACTACACGCACACCGATCTGTCAATGCAGAGCTCGGCGCATGCGCAATGGCCCCGCATTACCAGCTTCCCGATCACTGGTCTCCTGACAGCCCCTGCCCTCCCCGCCCCCCCTGCCCCCAACCCCCAGTTGCTGGCCTCCTGGACATTTCTGGGCCAGCCCCAATGTTCCCACCCAACTCCCTCAAATGACCATCTCCAACCAACCACCAGCCCTCCCCAACTACCCAGATGGCAAGCCCTGATCGCCCTCTTGCCTCCCTCTGCCAGCGGTCCCAATGCAGAATGGCAGCGGGTACCCCCCCCACTCCAACTAATCACCCTCAATTGGCCCTACCTCCTTGGCACTGCCTGATGCCCAGTGGGCAGTGCCAGTGTGCTGGGCTGGGACTATCCAAGGAGCACCCACCCTTACCCCTGACCTCTGGGGCGGGGGGGTTCCTCAATGTCCTCTCTTCCCTCCAGCAGAATTGGGCCTCCTGTTCCCTGCAACAGGGGAGAAGTCAACCCCGATGGAGTGAATCACTCCCATCAGCAGGGGGGAGATGCTTGTTGGCCCGGAGTATTCAGTCCTGGGTCTGCTAATTGCATGGCAATTCAAATGTTCATATTGAAATCAGCAGCATGCTGGAGACCGTGACACCCAGGGGAAGGCTGCAAAATGGCCCCTACTAATGTCTCCCAGCCCGCTGCGCTACTAAAGCAGTACAGCGGGCTGGGAGAATTGCCCCGCCACACCAATTACTTTGAAACATTTTGCAATGGATATCATATTTTGCACTTCATACTTAAAGCTTTTGGATCCACCAATAGGTTATGATGTGAAGAAGGATAACAAATGCAGAGGTAGCAATATGTATTGGTCTGCACTGTCGACTTTACAGCACTTCATAAAAATACGAATGAAGTTTGGGTGAGATCAGTGGGAGAAGGAGGATTTGTTTTTGAAGGTGTTTGGATTTGAGCTTGCCAGATTAAACAAAATGACGACAAAAAATTTGCATTCATGTTCAG
The DNA here is from genome assembly GCF_965287045.1 of Carcharhinus amblyrhynchos. Classification (NCBI taxonomy): domain Eukaryota; kingdom Metazoa; phylum Chordata; class Chondrichthyes; order Carcharhiniformes; family Carcharhinidae; genus Carcharhinus; species Carcharhinus amblyrhynchos. Next base: position 60,952,625 of record NC_137324.1, on the reverse strand, counting down.
ATAGAAATATTGTTATTTCTATTACTCATGACAATTGGAATACAACAAATGAAAAGAAAAAATACAGGCAGTAATTTTGACTTTGGACAATAACGTATAACGTGAAATTGGTTCGATCACCCATCAAGTATTGATTTCAATAGAAATGGAAATAACAAAAGGTGCTTATGGTTGAATTGAAATCAACATATTACACCATTGTCTAAAGTTAAAATTAATCCCAAACACTCTTGTCCAACAAAATTCCTAAACCCCAAAGTGCTAAAGCAAGTCATTGATCACTAGTCTATCAATAACTTTGCTCTTATTTACTGTAATATCTGAGTGCATAGTTAAAAGTGCAAGCCCAACTAAATTACATTGATCAAATTGTGGAACTAACTAGCTCTGGGACAATATCTACTTTGTATGGATTTTATCAAGCGATCAAAGGCCTGTTCTTCTGAAAGAAGCAGTGGTCTGATTTTCTGATATGGTACTATTTTGGCTCGAGATTTGTTGTGAAATTGCTTCTTTTGCCTCAGGATAGGATCTTCTGGCTGATAATAAAGATCATTGGTTGCACAATGGTTAGCATTGCTGCCTCACAGCATCAGGAACCTGTGTTCAATTCATCTTGAGTCATTATCTGTGTGGAGGCTGCACTCTCTGTGTCTGTGGGCTTCCTCTGGGTATTCTGGTCTCCTCTCACAGTCTAAAGATGTACAAGTTAGGTCGACTGGCCATGATAAATTGCCTCTTAGTGTCAGGGGACTGGGGTAAATATGTGGGGTTTCAGGATGGGGTGAGGGTGGGATGGTTTTTGGTGCAGGCTCGATGGGTCAAAAGACCTCCTTCTGCACTGTACAGATTCTATGATTATTTATCATTCTTTCACTTGCAAAGAACTAGAAGTGTTTCCACAGCACAGGACGTTTTAACAACCACCATGCCTGCACACCCACACAAGAATGTTACGTCTGATAAAAGCTGATTATAAAACAAGAGCTGCTGTCCTGGTCAAACAGTGCTCATGCAAACAAAAAAAATGTAATCCTTTAAATTGCAAACTGCTCCTTTAGCAGAAGACATGAATTAAACATTTAATTTTCTATAAAGTTGTCTATCCATATCCTTTGTCTGAGGTATTAATTTACTTAAGATCTCAAACTAATTTCTAAAAAATGTATCTTCATATTTTTTCTTTATTGCAGTTTTATTTATCACAAGTTCTCTCTTGCTTTTCCTGTCTCTCCAAATTTCATATTTATTCTCTGTATGGATTACAAGCAGATTAAAACAATGCTCTATTGCTTTTTTTCTGTCTGAAATCTGCCAATACCTGAGACTCAACTGCATTAGTTTGTAGGGTGAGGGCCTGTCCTGACATTTAACTGCCTTTATTGGATTAAGAACACATTTTATCATCCTTCTCTAACATGCTCTAAACCCCTCAATGAAGAGATCTGAAAGTCAGCACAAGATATGAGTCAGCGCAGGGGTTGCCAGGTTATCCTTGCACCCCACCACCTCCACCAACCCCACCATGAAGAAAGCAAGGTCATTTCAAAAATTTAAAATACATTTTGGTCATATCATAGTTCTCTCTGTCTTGAATGCCAAGGGGAAGTTCACATCTGCTGGTGGACAGTAAGGTATGCTTGAACTACCTAGGCTGATCATATGTCCCAAAAGAGCTTCCTCCCTAAACTTCCAAAGATGGTCTTCTGGGGCTGGGTCAAACCTACATACACAACCAGAAGACTGGCCTTTTTGGTGGGTTGCCAAGACGATGTGGCCTGCCTTATTTCTGAATGATAAATTTCACACCTCCAGGTGACTATTTTCACTTTTCATTGAACCCTACCCTTCCAAATTTCTTATAATCATAGAATATACAGCATGGAGACAGGCCCTATAGCCCAAACTGGTCCATGCTGATCAAAGAGCCCATCTAAGCTAACCTCATTTGCCTGCATTTGGCCCATATCCCTCTAAACCTTTCCTATCCATGTATCTGTCCCAATGCCTTTTAAATGTTGTCAATGTCCCTGCCTCAACCTTACTTACTGCACTTTAATTCCATTTGAAGAAGTGCCTTTGTACACTGTGCATGTTGTGTACTGTTGCTTGCCATGGTCTTGTGACTTCTGCATCACATTACCTCTGATGTCATTCCATTGTGGGGAAAAGATTCAGGCAGAAGCCTCCATGTCAAACATGGTGGCTGCGATCCTCTGGGCCAATTCACCATGGGCACACATCCCGTTATGGCCACTAACACTTGAAAGAGAACGATAACAGGATTTGCAGTGGAGAGATCTCAGTCTGAGATCTTCCCTGCCTCCCACTGGCAGTGTAATCAGGTTCACGTCCAGCAGGGGCATCTAACAACCCTTTGGGCAGCACGATGGCACAGTGGTTAGCACCGTGACCTCACAGCAGGGATCACGTCCAGCCGGAATTTCAATTCATTTTAATATCACTAAACGGCACAATATTGTTACTTACAGGTTTAAGTTTATTTATTGGCATCACAAGTGGGCTTACATCAACATTGCAATGAAGTTACTGTGAAAATCCCCACACTCTGGCATCTGTTCAGGTACACTGAGAGAGAATTTAACTCCTCCTCTGCTCTGTCCAGGACCGCAATAAACTACAAAGGATCGTGAATGAAGCCCAGTCCATCACACAAAAATGGCCTCCCATCCATTGACACTGTCTACACTTCCTGCTGCCTCAGAAAAGCATCCAGCACAATCAAGGACCCTACGCACCCCAGACATTCTGTCTTCCACCTTCTTCCATTGAGAAAAAGATACAAAAGCCTGAGGACATGTACCAATGACTCAAAAACAGCTTCTTCCCTGATGCTATCAGACTTTTGAATAGACCTACCCTGTATTAAATTGATCTGTTTCTACACTCTAGCTATGACTGTAACATTACATTCTGCACTCTCTCCTTTCCTTCCCGATGTACGTTATGCTTTGTCTGTTTAGCACAAGAACAATATTTTTCAAAACTGTATCCTGATACATGTGACAATAATAAATCAAATCAAAGACTTTCAGACTATGTGAGAAAACCGGCACACCCGAAGGAAGCCCACGTAGACACAGTGAGAAAGTGCAGACTCTGCATGGACAGTGACCCGAGCCGGGAATCAAACTCAGGCCCTGACTGTGTGAGGTAGCCATGCTAACCACTGAGCCAGCGTGCTGCCCCAAGGGTTGTCAGGTGCTTTCGCCTGCCCATGGAGGGGCTCAGAGGTGAGCATAGTCACCAGGTGGTGAGGGACATGCCTCTGCCCCTGGCAATGCCAACCTGGCAAGGGGCAGGGCCAGGACAGGATTTCCAGAGAATCCCCATGGTGGGGGGGGCTTCCCATTTCGTGGGGATGCCGATTAGGATGGGGAAGACTGTGGTGGAGAGCGCGGGGGCGGGGGGGGGGGGGGGAATGGTGGGTGGGCAGGTTAGGAATTTAGTCTTGATGTTAACAATGATGATGGGGAAAAGGTTGGGGGGAGGGGAAAGGGGACACTTTCTTAGACTTTGAGATCAGAGCACCCTGGTAGAGGCAACTGCACCAGCTCTGTCAGGCATTGGCCTGCTAGAAGGACAATGCAAAACATGTCCCCATGCCTTTTTTGACAAAAGTGTCAGAAGGTCTGAAGTAGAAACCTGGCTGTGTTTCTGGGGAGAAAGACACTGGCTTTCAGTCAGAACCCGACACTTTACTAATCTTCAGGAAAATTCCACACATTGTTTGGAGTGTGAAGCTGAGATTAAATAGATTTTGAAAGCTGTAAGACAGCCAGCAGCTATAGGAAATGGCAGAGAATAATACAAACTTCAGTCTGCACCTTTGCACAAGTCATTGACACCTGGGTGAGTCAGTTAACTGATGAAAGATTGGGAAGTGTTGATGTCCAAATGGACCATGGTGTCCTTGTTCAACTCACGGAAAGCTAGCGTGCAGGTAAAACAATAAATTAGGAAGGCAAATTGTATATTGCTCTTTAAAGCAAGAATGTTTTGAGTGCAGAAGCTCAGAGCTAATTATTCACTGGTTGAAGAGTATTGATGGGAGAGCTGATGAGGTTTTCCAAGCAAAAGACAATGGAGAAAAGGAAGAGCAATTTACAGAAAGGCCAGCAGAAAGATCAAAATGTGATTACCAGATGTAAATATTGTGAAAGACACCAGACAAAAAGAAAAATATCAGGATCAATATGACAAAAAAGTGCTTTAATTACAAGAAGCTGAATCACTTAACATGTTTTTTGTTGGAAAGGAGAAAAGCAAGTCTATAAAGATAGCTGTGGGAGAGATGTTGAATGATGATTATAACAAATCATTCTACACCAATAATGATTCTGATGACTGACTTAATGCCCTAGACTAGTTTGGCACTGCTAAGTCGCAGGGTAAATAATGGTTTGTAACTTTGGGAATAAGAAGGAGAGCACCAAGTCAATGTGAAGTGTCAGATAAACACTGGTGCCACATACATCATCATGAGCTTTGGAAAGCTATGTGGAGTTGTTCAAGATGGTGACCCAAAAATGGAGTAGTTGAAAGTAAAATTGAGGTTCTCTGATGGAACGATGCTCACCCTAAGAGTACAAACAAAGCCAAGAACCTGATTCAAAGGGAAGAAAGAAGATCTACAGTTCCACTTAGTGGACATTAAACAAAATACTCTCAATTGAAGAAAGTCAAAGCTTGGACTGGAGCCCTCTGTGTACCAAGAGAGATTTGCAGTGTTTGTATGGACAAGGCATGACACGTAGTCCAGTCCAATGACTAAGGTCACATGACACCCAGACTACTTTTCCAATAGCTAAAAACTACTGAATCCAGAAGCAGTAACAGAAATGAGTGACAGCATCAAAACGCAACCGCACAAAGTCCAATTTCACTTTAATACAGCCGTCAAATTGTTGCCAGAGATGAGGGTTGACGAGGCAGTCAAAATGCCAACAGTCAACTCACCGAGAATCGCCAACTCGTTTGGCAAGCTGGAGTCTATGTAAGCTGACATTGCGATTGTACACGGTGAAAATGCATTACAGATATCATTCCAACCACAGCCACATACATGCCACCAGAGAGGCTGCTCTTTCACAGCACACAGCTAATAAGGAAGAGTTGATTCCACCAACTGAATAAGGAACAGAATGAACATCAACCTCAGAAGCTCCCCAACAACTACAACATATCAGCAGCAACACTTGTCATGGCAATAATATTCCCTCGAGTGGCAAGAACCTACAAGCATTAGATGAACAACCAACAATAAATTGGAATACCTGAACAGTTTAACTATTAAGTGTACAATGCATGTAAGAGACAGATGAAAGTGAGACAGACTAGAATGAACAGTGTTCCCCTAGTTGGTGATGATTTTCTTAATAGAAAACATTAATTTGTGACTCCAAATGATAGTGCATACAGTGTTTTTTTTTCCTTTTTATAAATAGGGGGCTGTTTGGAGAATTGCCTTTGTGCATCGGCAATGTGCCAACAGTGGCTTGCCATAGTTATGTGGCCTGCAAATCATGTGACCTCAGATATCATTCCTGTTTGAGGAAAGGATTTAGACAGAAGCCATTTTATCCAACACATGGAACAATCAGTACCTTAAAATTTCTGTTCTTTCCTGTCTTCTGTTCTTCAGTATTAATGCACATTGTTCTTATTATATACAATTATTCTTTTAATCACATCTCTGATTATCTACTTGCCCTCAAAGTAATCTGATTGGCAAATTGGAAATATGTACACCTCCTGCCATCTGCAAAGCCATATTCAGCTGCCATGAAAAATAACTCTCCATTCAAAAGAAATATATGCGTGTGTTGCTTGTAAATATTGCAAATTGTATGATAACTATTTTAAATCTATAAATTCAAAAAGCATATGCCAGTGTATATAGTTACAATATAGCAACTGAGCAGGATTTTGCAATGCCAGGAATAATCTACATTCACTGAGCAAGGTATGCATTATCTTTATAAAGGTCAGCAGAATGGGCAGTGATTATTATCTGTTTGAATTAATGTAACAAGTTCAAAGGAGGACAATACTTAAAATAACGCTTGAATAATGCATAGGCCTTTAGAAAAATTTCAAACAAATCATTTCCAATGTATAAATATGTTTTAGTAACATATAGAAAATATTAAATATATACACCGTATTAACAAATGATTTTGAATAGCAATTTTTCTTCATGCAACTGCAAAATACTTTCACCATGAAAATAATTTTACAACTTTCATCATTTCTCCTGAAGCAGTTGGAATTTACAAAGCCTTTGTCCTGTGCTGTACTTTTAACATCATTTTGTGAACTTTCACATCTTTTCCTTTAAAGGCCTTCTGAAAAATCCAGCCTGCAAGTAACACAAAGTTTGCAATCATTATGAAAACAATCACTACTTTATAATCATTTATTAGAATTTAATAAGTAGACATTTTCAGAATTGCCAACATGTTGGATTTCGCTTGCACAAGGCAGCATCAATGGTTTTTTTCAAAGTGTCTTAGTTTAGTTAAGGAGCCTGGTACTTGTAATGGGAAATTAAAAGTAAACTAAACTTATGTTGACAAATGTAATTGTTGCAGCTTCTGCCCTTTCCATAATGAAACACATTCATTACTATTTTGGGTGACACTGCCAGTAAAGCATTGAAAAAGCATCGACAGATTTAAAGTATCCAGAAAGCCTTGCGAAGAAATAGATGTTGGGACTTTGCCTAACAAAGTTAGTAACTGGGAATAATAATGGAGGGAGAACTACCCAGTACAAGGTCTTTCTCTGTTTGCAGTGTCTTAGGTTCTTATTCTGTTGACCCAAGGGATATTGTCATCTTTCTCTTGGGGATTTTGGGGGCGGTGGGGACTGAGGTGCTAAATGGAGAAATGAAGCAGCTATGTTGGTAGCTATGTCATGCTACCAATATTTAACTATGACAGGCAGGGAATGGACAACTAAAGCAGTGATGGAGGGAGTTTGATGGGATGGATTTGTGGCCATGGGGCTCACAACCTTATCTGTCATAGAATCATAGCATCCCTACAGTGCAGAACGAGGCCATTTGGCCCAATTGCGTCTGCACTGACCACAATCCCATTCAGGTGCTATACCCATAATCCTACTTATTTATACTACAAACCTCCTGACACTAAGGGGCAAATTAAACTGCACATCTTTGGAGTGTGGGAAGAAACCAGAGCACCTGGAGGAAACCCATGCAGACACAGGGAGAATGTGCAAACTCCACTCAAAGAGTGACTCAAGCCGAGAATCGAACCCGGGCCCCAGATGCTGTGAGGCAGCAGTGCGAACCGCTTAGCCACCATGCTGCCCACCTTATTTGTATCCATATTGAAATAAATTGAACTGAATTGCACTTTGTCATATCAAATTTGAGTCAATATACATTTATAAATTTTATGAATGAATTACATTTTTGAGGAAAAAATCTGTACTTATCAGTCTGGCACATTCCAAGATCCAGCATTCCACCACAATCCAAGCTCCAAGCTACTCGCCATCCTGACTTGGAAATATATCCATTTGTTCAGTGTCTCTGGGTCAACATCCTGGAACTCCCTTCTTAACAGCACAGTGGATGTACCTAAACCATATGAACTGCTGCAGTTCAAGAAGGCAGCTCACCACCACCTTCTCAAGGACAATTAGGAGTGGGAAATAAATGCTGATGTGGATATGCCGGCGTTGGACTGGGGTAAACACAGTAAAAAGTCTGACAACACCATGTTTAAGTCCAACCGATTTACTTGGTAGTAAACTCACTAGCTTTCGGGTTAGTCCCTTCGTCAGGCGAATGGAGAGTTCTGGCCTCAGACAGAGCATATAAAGCACAGACAGTTTACAGATTACTGATTAGAATGCGAATCTTTACACCTAACCTGCTGTTCAAATCCTAAAGTGGCCGACAATGTGAGTGGAAGGGGCACTGATCACAGGTTAAGGAGATGTGTATTGTCTGCAGACAGTACAGTAAGTGATGTTTTGCAAACCCAGGCAAGTCATGGGGGTTACAGATAGTGTGACATGAACCCAAGATCCCTGTTGAGACCATCCTCATGTGCGCGGAACTTGGCTATCAGTCTCTGCTCAGCGACTCTGCGCTGTCGTGTGTCGTGAAGGCCGCCTTCATTCTCCGTAAGCATTCTCCAAGGCGGCCTTCACGACACACGACAGCGCAGAGACTGATAGCCAAGTTCCGCACACGTGAGGGCGGTCTCAACAGGGATCTTGGGTTCATGTCGCACTATCTGTAACCCCCGTGACTTGCCTGGGTTTGCAAAACCTCACTTACTGTACTGTCTGCAGACAATACACATCTCTTTAACCTGTGATCAGTGCTCCTTCCACTCACATTGTCGGCCACTTTAGGACTTGAACAGCAGGTTAGGTGTAAAAACTCGCATTCTGATCAGTAATCTGTAAACTGTCTGTGCTTTTTATGCTCTGTCTGAGGCCAGAACTCTCCATTCGCCTGACAAAGGGACAAACCCGAAAGCTAGCGAGTTTACTGTCAAATAAATTGGTTGGACTTAAGTGTGGTGTTGCCAGAAATAAATGCTGGCCAACTAGTGATGCCCACATCCTGTAAATGAATTTAAGAAAAGAACTGCAAGCTGAAAGATGTACTAAAACTTGGTGTATGCCACAGCGGCATACTGAGGAGAGGGCACAGTCAAATGCCCTCCTGTCATTCTGCACCGAGGGGCTGGAATTCAGCTTTAAGCACCAGGGAATACTTAATATGAAACATTAACATTTAACTGTTAGGTTGTATACATTAAAATGAAGGTCTTGCCCTTTGTGGGAGTGAACCTCGCTATGTCACTGGTGAGGGACTGGGAAAATTATGGAATATGAATGCTCCAGAAAGAATTGTATTTCCCAATTCGCTCTGGATTTTTAGCCCATGTCGACATTCTCTCTGACGGTGAAAATTGCCCCCAAAGCCACTGCCTGGCTTTTCTTTGGTACATAGATGATGGTCATCTTCTTGAAGCGGATAGGGACTTCAGATTGGTGTAAAGAGAGTTGGGTTGCCCTCATGCCTGCATAGTGCGGAGGGTGGGGGGGGGGGGGGGGGGGGATCACCCATCATTTGTAGGTTGGGGGGAGGATGTCCCTCTTTGGTGAGGGACAGGTGGTGCTTCCCTGCCCTGTGGGGGGCACTGTTTCATATTTTGGAGGAAATGGAGTGGTGAATGAGCATGAAGATCAGGTCATCATTTAAAAATGGTGGAAAGAAGTTTTGAGAAAACTTATTGCAGTTGGACCTGGGTCATTCATAAGCAGTGGGCAACCTCCCCAATCCAGATCAGGTTGCAATTTACCTGAAGAGTTATCCAAATATTATTCAAAGTAGAAACCAAACTGCATACCAAGATCAAAGAAAAATTGGCTGGGTGTCTAGACCCTGCATTTTGCTGTAAAGGGGTGTGGGGGAGGGGATGACGTTGCAATGTCATTCGAGTATAATACAAGATTCATTTACCTTCCACAGTGCAAATATTACAAGTGCTAGAAGCAGTAGACCAGCAAGAACACTCAGTATAATCACCCAGATTGGAACACCGCCAAGGGACTCTTTTGACACAGTTAAGGTCACCTGCAAGTTAGAAGCATTTCATTAGCATCTCAACCAATTAAATGAAGGATAAGAGTTCCACATATTTCCTTATGATTTGAATTGAGATGAGACTGAAGGATGCTTGGTTTTTAAGAATCAGTTGGCCAGTTCCAAAATTCCAATCCTACATGTTACGTTTTTTTGTCCCTTAATCATTTCTTCCTGAAAAATATTGTCCAGCTGCTTCACGAATTTCCTTCCATTGTTTCTTGCCCCTGTTTATATTCCAGGTGATCAGTTGAAACCTCTCTTCAACTTCAGCTTTCTCAGCTTTAAGTTTATGAAGTTGGTGTTCTTGTGACAAAGCTGAATGTCTATAGTGTAGAAGAAGGCAATTCATTCCATCCCGTCTGCACTGACTCTCTGACAGAGCATCTTATCCAGGACCTCTGTCCCTGTAACCCCACACATTTCCCATGGCTCATTTGTCTAATCTATTCATCTTTGGACCCTAAGTGGTAATTTAGCATGGTAAATCCATCTAACTTGCACATCTTTGGACTGTGGGAAGAAACTGGAGCACTCAGAGTAAACCCAAGCAGACACAGGGAGAATGTGCAAACTCCACACAGACAGTCACCCAAGGCCAGTATTGAACCCGGGTCCCTGCTGCTGTGAGGTAGCAATGCCAACCACTGTACTGCCTTTCTTCTGCATTTAGTTAGTTCAAAACTCTGAACATCACAATCAATTTGAGATCTTGCATTCGGTAAAAGTCAAATAAGATCTAGATCTTCCACGAGAGGAGAATTATAACACACAATTGAAAGTGAAGGATTTCAACCAACATGAAGGATGTAATTTTGAATTCAGACAGTTTTTTTTAGCAATTCATCACTTTGTATAATTGAAATGTACTTCCCTGGCTTTGCAGCAGAATTATCCCTGGCAGGGTAGAGTTGGAGGAACTAAATGTCTGGAAGGATAGTCAGAGAGACCCTTGCTTGACAACATAGAAGTTTGAGGCGTCACTAGCAATGGTGAGGTTGGACATAGACAGAGGTAAGGGAATTCTGTTTATTCAGGAACATTAGCATTTGCTCAGAATGGAAGGAATTCATGACAGTAGTAAACAATGGCAGTGTTGGAGTGGCATATGCCTGAGTCTGTGACACTGAAAAATTCCAGCAGTTATTATGTAGGTGCTCCTTATTGATTAGAGGGAGCACTGAAAATCACTGTTCAACATTATGTTCCTGCCTACTGGCCAGCTGCCACTTCCTGCCAGGATTGGCCAGAGATTAATGAGATCAGAACAGTTCATTATTCCCATGGCCCTGCTCACACAGCTCCTGCCTCAACTTTAAATCAGGGATTAAATGAGTGAATTCTCCTTGTTATTTTTAATAGTAATGCATCATGCTAATTGAATAAAATATTAAGTAATATGGTAATGAGTTTATAATTCTTCTTATGATATACTGGCATCCCTTTCCATAATATTTTTTATCTTCTCTCAGTGTATATAGTCTTAGTTTTGTAATAAGAGAGGATCTCAAGGAGAAGACTATTTTTCTTTAATTTCTGAAATCCATCAGCTCCATATGCATCGAAACAGCTTGAATTCCTCAGTCTTATTTACGGATGAATTTTTTTACTCTTTAGTGGAATGTGGACACCACTGGCAAGGCCAACATTTGTTGTCCATCCTTAACTGACCTTGAACAGCATGTCTTGCTTGGCCATTTCAGAGGGCACTTAAGAGTCAATCAGATTGCTGAGGCTCTAGAGTCATGTACAGAACAGATTCGGTAAGGATGGCAGACTTCCTCCCCTCAAGGACATTAGTGAACTAGATGGGTTTTTAGGGCAATTGATGATAGCTTCATGGGCATCATTAGTGAGACTAGCTTTTTATTCCAGATTTATGAATCTGGTGCCGTGGTGGAATGTGTCCCCAGAACATTGCTTGGACCCCTGGATTACTAGTCCAGTGACATTACCACAATGCTAGCATCTGCTCATTTTGACACCCTTCCCAAACCAAGTTCATTATTTCGATGTCCCTTCTCAGGCACTTCTGTCTTCTCCACTCTCACAGCCATGTCATCTTTTGTTTCTCCTCTATTAGGTATTTTTCCTTCTATTTGCCACCCGGTCAACACTGGTCTTCATCCTGCATATTTGCATGGCACAGTTCTAACTTAAATTCTGTTTGAACAAGCCTGAAACTACCTTTTGTGTTTCTTTTTGCATTCTACAAAGACCCCATTGTGAAACCCATCACTGCCTGGCTATGAACAGTAATGCTAAATAGCCATACTCCTCTCACCAACTGTCAGATCGAGTCTGTTCACTGGGTGTGAACATTGCTAACCTATTTCTGATTCCCTTCACGCCACCCACAATAACCCCTTGCATTCAGGCAGTGGAGTGATCATTGCCACTCTCAGCAGTTCACTGTAGAATATCTGTTCACTTATGCACAAAGCCAAAGTCATCCAGGGCCTTATTATGGATGATTTTGTTTCTCATGGCTTTGAGTGGAGGCTGTGACACTTGGTGGCAACATAATGCTTCTTAGTCTGATCATGCCTGGTTATACTTAGCACCCCCATATAATTTACCACAGTGGCAGCATGCTTTCATCAGTAAATTACAGTAAATTGTACTTTGCCCTGCCAAAGAACAAAGAAAAGTACAACACAGGACCAGGCCCTTTGGTCTCCAAGCCTATGCCTACCATGATGCCTTAACTAAACTAAAAAAAACATTGCCCTTACTCAGTCAGTTCCCTTCCTATTCATGTACCTATCCAGGTCCTTCTTAAATGTTGCTAATGTGCATGCTTCCACCACCTCCTCTGGCAGCACCTTCCAGAAACCCACCACTGTCTGCGTGGAAAAACTTAACCCTGCACACCTCTCTTATACTTTCCCTTTCTCACCTTGAACCTGCGCCCCCTCGTAATTGACACTTCCACTCTGGGGAAAAGCCTATGACTATCCACCCTGTCTATGCCTCTCATAATGTTGTGGACCTCCATTTGGTCTCCCCTAAGCCTCCATCCTTCCAATGAAAACTGTCAACCTCTCTTCAAAGTCAACACTCTTGAGACCAGGCAACATCCCGGTGAACTTTGTTTGCCCTGTCTCCAAAGTTTTCAAGTCTTTCTGGTAGTGTAGTGATCAGAACTACACGCAGTACTCTAAATGCGGCCTACACAAAACTTTATACAGCTGCAACCTAATTTGCCAACTCGTTTGTACTTAATGTCCTGGCTGATGAAGGAAAGCATGCCACATACTTTCTTAATTATCTTGGCCACTTATATTACCACTTTTAGGGAACTGTCGACTTGCAAGCCCAGATCACTCTGTATGTTAATGTTTCTAAGGGTTCTGCAATTTACAGTATCACTGCCTGCTCTTCTCCTTTGAGCACCCAACTTTATTCTGTCACTTTCTCCTTTTTAACTCTACTGCCACCTTGAGTTCCTCTTTGAGGTACTCTCCTGTCCTTCTTTCCTCAGCTTCTAAAACATATAAACATAGAAACATAGAACAGTACAGCACAGTACAGGCCCTTCGGCTCTCAATGTTGTGCCGAGCTACGTCCAAACCCAAGATCAAGCTATCCCACTCCCTATCATTCTGGTATCTCCCTATCATTCCATACTGAAGAAATCCTCAAACTTAGCTGGCTGCATCCACAGAGGGATTTCTGTAGGGATTTTCCCACTCATCCATTATAACTTCAATGGAAGAACCATAAAAGCCTCAGGAAAATGCTGCACGTGCTGTTTATTTCATTTCTGTGGAACTTTTGTGGCTCTTTTCCTGACGTTATGAAAGACAAGTAGTCTTTAATGAGAGCCAGCTGGTGGTAAAATCCTTATCTGGAGAATCTATAAGTAATGATAATTAAATAAGAAGGTCACCACTCACCATCATTCTTTCCATTGCTTTATTCAGTATGACTAGCGGTGATTCTTCAATTGTAAGCGTAGCAGTTATAACCAAGTCTATTGAATTAAAATGTGCCTGTAATAACAAAAATAAACTGGTTACATCTCAGAATAATACATATTGACACATTTAGGTTGTTTTGTTATAGTGGTGTTGCTGAGGTTGCTGAGCTGACCGTCCTCTAACTGCGGCCGACAACATGGAGAGCCAGGCTGCTATCTTTAATGAGAAGATGCACCCAGTGGCGAAGAAGTCGCCACCCAGAAGATTGCAGCTAAAGTGCTGCTGCTCGCTAATGCTATGTGGGCTGTACAGCACAGTGGGCTGGGAGAATCACCCCCAAAGTGATTCAACTGGGCCAAATTCAGCTGTTAGACAAATTAGCTTGAATTTTCCCAGTTTCAATTATCTTGTGTTTTTGATTTGATTTAATTCTGATTGTTGCAAGCGAGATCTGACAAGAATGATTCATTTTGAAGGGAAAAGGAGCTTAGTGGGGGATGCACTATTCTGCTCTGAAGTAACAATCTCTCTCTAATCAGCCTGCCAAGGAGAGAATGTAACATACAAAGCCTGAACTTCCTACTGAAGAAGTCTAACCGTAAGAGGCTGTGATGAGAGAAATGGAAAAGTGTTTTTTCTAAATTCATTTGTGGACATGGACATCTCTGGCTGACCAGCATTTATTGCCCATCCCTAGTTACTCTAGGGCAGTTGAGAGTTAACCACATTGCTGTGGCTCTAGAGTTACATGTAGGCCAGATCAGGTAAGCATGGCAAATTCCCTTCCCTAATGGACATTAGTGAACTAGATGGGTTTTTCTGACAATCAACGATGGTGTCATGATCATCAGTAAATTCTCAATTCCAGATATTTTTATTGAATTCCAATTCCACCATCTGCCATGGCGGGATTCAAACCCAGGTTCCCAGAACATTAGCTGAGTTTCCGATAATTTAGCGATAATAGCACTAGGCCGTAGCCTAGCCTCCCTGTGTAAATGAAAGCAAAATGTCTGTCTGTCTAATTGTTGGGAAATTCTTCTAAGGTCTTTGAGCTAATCTCCACCTGATGAGATGATATCTTGGACTAAGGATCATGTTGTAAGGGAGTGATCCCCACTGATGAGGGGATCCCATGGTCTTGTTTACACTGTGTCCCCGTTGACATTGTAACTCAGACATACTTGAAACAACCCTTACCATTCATTCCAAGAGCGAATGTGACAAATTTATATTACAAATCCGCAACTTTCTTTCAATATTTTATTTGTTTTTTTTCCTGTATTTTATTTGTTTCATGAAAGTGATGTTCCAAGACACTACAACTTAGTACTTGATTACACACACAGAGCCAGAGAAACTGAAAAGACCAGGGCAAAAAGGCAAACCAAGTATTGACAGAGGGCAAGAAACAGCAATTAGAGATAGGGACGATAAACAAGCTAGAGCAAGAAGACAAGTGAGAACCAAAAACTCAAAGGGAATGATCATCCAAGAGTTCATCATAATTATGAGTCATAGCTAGAAAATTATACTGGCAGCACATCAGTGGTAATATGGAATATACCACTAATGTGGTATAATATTAACAGTCACCTTTAATGTGTTGTGCAAACAGTAAAGTACGATTGACACCTTAAGTCACCCAGTGCTGTTTATTCTAACGGGAACATCAACAAAATCAAACCACTTCTTGGGAGATATTAGGAAACATAAAAACTGAGTAGAATTACCAAGGATTGTTACTTAAGATAATTGTGTGAAAGTAGGTAGACAAGTGATTGAAAACTGTTGGATATAAGGAATGCTTTGAGTATGTTACTTCATAGAAATAATCTTGTGATCTGATTTTCAACTTTAATATCCATCTCATTCAGTCCTTGTGTCCGTTAGGAAAACATCTCGGCTTCTTACATCAGTAAAACACTTCCTTTATTTCAATTTTTAATAAGTTTTATTTTCAACTCTTCATTTCTTGGACAGGGGTGCATTGCCCAGTTTGTATAACATAAAAACCACAGTGGAAATATTGGCTGAAATGTTAATTATATTTTTGTTTATGCAAACTTTATGACCAGTAAATCCATTCCACTTACTTTAATAAAAGAAGGCCTCCATATCCTTATTGACATATTAAAATAGACTTCATCTGATGGATTTATGGTGCAGACAAAGTTGGCACATCCTGCATTATTTTCACATTTCTGTTAGAAAATGTTAAAAAGGTCATTGTCAGTGGATTTATAAATGAAATACCAAAGAATAACCATTTTTTACTCTAGTTACCACTCGAAAGTGAAGAATAAAAATACAACTTTTGCACTGGAATTCTACTGCCTGATCTGCCACGGAATCGGAGCAGGTGAGGGGCGGACAACAGAAATTTCCAGTCTCAGGTCGAGCAAGGCCATAAAATCCTGCCTAGATGTGAAGTCACTTTGGATTAAAATTATGTGAACACTCCTGGATCTTTTTTATGCTCAGGATTTGGACATTGTTGACATTATCACATCTATAGTTGTCCTGAGTGGTGAATGTTTTGTAACTGCATTGCTTGGTACGCTACTTACAAGACTTTAAATCACATTTACCCTTTCTGAAAAGCTTCGTTCAAATTTCCACTGGTTGGAGATGCTTGGGACTTGTAGTGAAAGAATTCCCTCAGGAGTCCACAGCACAGTCCAACACTGGTGAGCTCAGGGAATCATACCTCATTTTTGACTGTACCGGCTTCTATATAGGTTTAAAGGACCCCATGAAATTGACAGGCCAGGGAGGATTCAAGTGGATGGGAGGGTTGTGGCAGGTTGGCAGAGGTGGGGGCGGGAGGGGGGCTTGGGGTTAGGGTAGTGGTGGTCAAGGGAGTTGGATCGGGTCAGATGTGGGTGGGGGAGATCAGACATCAGGGATTGTGGGGCTTTGCATATTCGGGGGTAGTCAGAATGGGTCAGGTCAAACCATGGCTCTGACTCCAGCCTACCCACTCCTTCATACCATGTTATGAAAGTAGTGTGGACAGGCACTGTTGGACATGTGTCAGGATTGTGGTGTTGGAATATGACTGAACTTATAATTCCTGCTTCAAGGATCAAGAAAATCCCTTTCTAATAGCACTGTGTGTGTACTTAAACTAACTTTCTCCTACCTCCAACTTTTGTGAGTAAGACACTTTCTTTTCTCCCCCTTTCCATTTCTTTTCTGGGGGAGATTAGGGACTTGCAGCAACTGAAAAGTTGCTGTAAGAAGGCAGCTCATCACCATCTTGTCATGAGCAGTTAAGGATGGGCAATAAATACTGGCTGTGCCAGGAATGTCTACATCCTGTGAAATAATTTTTAGAAAATCGATGAATCTTAAACACAAAAGATAAAAGATACGCATTTGAAAAGAAGCTTACAAAGTTATCCCAAACTACCTTATCAAAGAAACACAATAAAACTGTCCTTTTGGCAATAACCCTTGTAGATTTTTAATCATAAAATTCAGGAAATATTACGCAAACTGTGAAACTGTTTTCATTTTAAACAGAATTACAATCCATGACTTTCCAGAATAACTCCAAGCTGATGTGGATTTTCCACTGTGAGACTGAAAACTAACTATTCTCAGGACAAGTAGTTTTCTGGCTAAAACCTGAGTTGCTTAAACACACAGAGGTGGCTCTCAGGGATACGTCCCCACAGCAACTCCGTAAGGCTGAAGCCCTGTTGTTATAAATACTACTTTCATCCCTTCGATCTTATTCCTCCACAGTGTCCAAATATTTATTTGAAAACTCACATTCCCAAATATTAAAACCTTTCGTGTTCCCGATTCAATATTATTTTTGGGTGAATAAAATTTTAAGATGCCTGATCCTCTTTACTTGTGAATTTCCTGAATAATGCAAACGTTCTTTGTCACCTTTGAAATGCAATAGCTACATGTCAATTTCAAAATTTATCCCCAAATGCAAATTTCAAATTTACTCTGTTTACTTGTAAGTCAAAACACACTATAAGGCCATCATTACAAAATTTAAAAAAAATGGATGCGATCTTACTTGCCATTCATGCCATGCTCCCGCTGCAGCATAATCGGAGAATTTGTGGCCAACCAAATCTCCGTCTGCTCAGTGGGATGGGAAAATCCCATGAATGGTGGTAAGATTCCAGCTAACATCTTTAATCTTTCATCCCTTAGCCTCTGCAGACAATCTGATTTAACAATTTTTCCTTTGATGAACTCTAGACACACTTAGACAGTTTTATCCTTATCTACACAGAATATATACATAAACACAAAAATATGAAAATATACAAATATCATCACACAAGAATGCAATGAAAATATCTGTATTGTAAGCATATAATCGGACAGATTATAGGGGACCAGGTTTATTTCCCCAAATGATATTAATGTAC
The DNA here is from genome assembly GCF_965287045.1 of Carcharhinus amblyrhynchos. Taxonomy (NCBI): domain Eukaryota; kingdom Metazoa; phylum Chordata; class Chondrichthyes; order Carcharhiniformes; family Carcharhinidae; genus Carcharhinus; species Carcharhinus amblyrhynchos. The sequence goes on along the minus strand of NC_137324.1, from coordinate 60,934,641 downwards.
AGATTTCTTAAAATCTTGTTTCATGGTCATATGGTTTCCAGCTATCAGCTCACAAATTACAATACTTTTTTTTAAATAAGTTTTACGGCCTGTGGCATTGCATGATAGTATTTAAACTCACATCTTCTGTGCTCTTAATCCAGTCCTTTACATTATACATGCTGTCTATATATACACAAAATCTGACACAAACAATAATTACCCCAACTGTGTTTATGAGGTACTCCTCCACTGGGGATGGTTTGTGAGGGTTTTTAGACTGTATCTTCAGGGGATCCATGAACTGTGAGTCGTGGCAGCTGACACTATTATTCTGCCAGATGGAAAGGAAATAAATTGACACAAGTTTCAAAAAGGCAAAGGCTACATACATAAATGAATCCAGCTTACTACAAATACACTTGGAACCGACTAAAAACGCTGTGGATGAAAATACTGAATTACGCATAAAACAATAACTGTACGGCTTAATTTGTAAATCACACTGCAAAGGTTTCAGAATCTTATGAAATCACAATTAGTTTATCAAAGGATAGAGTCAATGGCTAGTTTTCTGCAGTGCCACTGTTGGCCTGTAATTTTACTGCCCATTGAAAGGCAGAAATTTAACTGAACCAGCTGCATAAGTACCGTGCTTCAGGTGAAGATCAGAGGCTGGGAACTCCTTAATGAGTAACTCACCTCCTGCCTCCCCAAAGCCTGCCCACAATCTACAAGGCACAAGTCAGGAGTGTGATGGAATACGCTCTACTCGCCTGGATGAGTGCAGCTCCAACAACACTCCAGAGGCTCAACAATATCCAGGAAATAGCAGCCTGCTTGATTGGCCTCACATCCACCAACTTAAACATCCACACTTCAACTACAATATGTACCATATAGATTCATAAACATCTACACCACAGAGGGACATCAGTTGGTCCATCATGTTCATGATGGTCAACAAAGATTTGACTGATCTGAGAGGGTAGAGATACAAAAGGGTCCAGAGGGACATTTTTTTTCACACAGAGGGCGGTAAGTTCCTGCCAGAGGTAGTGGTAGAGGCGGGTATGATTTTGTCTTTTAAAAAGTGTTTAGACAGTTTCATGGGTAAGATGGGTAGAGAGGGATAGGGGCCAAACATGGGCAATTGGGATTAGCTTAATGGTTAAAAAAGGGGTGGCATGGTCAAGTTGGACCAAAGGGTTTGTTTCCATGCTGTAAGCCACTCACAAATTTGATTGAGCTTTTTGAAGGGGTATGAAGAAGGCAGATGAGGGCAGTGATGTTGTTTACATGAACTTTAACGAGGCTTTTAACAAGGTACCACATGGTAGGTTGGTGCATAAGGTTAAATCTCACGGAATCAAGGGCGAGGTAGCTAAATGGATACAAAATTAGCTTGATGACAGAAGCCAGAGGGTGGTTGTAGAGGGTTGTTTTTCAAACAGGAGACCTGTGACCAGTGGTATGTCTCAGGGATCTGTGCTGGATCTACTATTATTTGTCATTTATATTAATGATTTTGGATGAGAATATAGGAGGCATGGTCAAAAAGTTTGCAGATGACACCAAGATTGGTGGCACAGTGGACAGTGAAGAAGGTTATCTCGGATTGCAACGGGATCTTGATCAATTGGGCCAGTGGGCTGACGAATGGCAGATGGAGTTTAATTTAGATAAATGCGAGGTGATGCATTTTGGTGGATTGAACAAGCGCAGGACTTACTCAGTTATTGGCAGGGTGTTGGGGAGAGTTACAGAACAAAGTGATGTAGGGGTACAGGTTCATAGCTCCTTGAAAGTGGAGTCACAGGTGGAAGAGTGGTGAAGAAGGCATTCAACATGTTTGATTTCATTGGTCAGAACATTGAATACAGGAGTTGGGATGTCTTGTTGAAGTCGTACAAGACATTGGTGTGGCCACGCTTGGAATACTGTGTACAGTCCTGGTCATCCTATTATAGAAAACATATTATTAAACTAGAAAGAGTGCAGAAAAGATTTACTGGGATGCTTCCGGGACTTGATGGTTTGATTTATAAGGAGAGGCTTGATAGATTGGGACTTTTTTCTCTGGAGCGTAGAAGGCTGAGGGGTGATCCTATAGAGGTCTATAAAATAATGATGGACAAAGATCAGCTAGATAATCAATATTTTTTCCCAAAGATAGGGGAGTCTAAAACTAGGGGGCACAGGTTTAAGGTGAGAGGGGCGAGATACAAAAGGGTCCAAGGGGCAATTTTTTCACATAGAAGGCGGTGAATGTCTGCAATGCACTACCAGAGGTAGTGGTCGAGCTGGCTACAATTTTGTCTTTTAAAAAATGTTTAGACAATTACATGAGTAAGATGGGTATAGAGGGATATGGGCCAAATGCGGGCAATTGGGACTAGCTTAAAAAAAAGGGCAACATGGACAAGTTGGGCCAAAGGATCTGTTTCCATGCTGTAAACCTCTTTGACTCTTTGACTCTTATCACATTTTCCAACACTTGGCCCATTGCTCTGGAAGTAATGACAGCACAATTGAATATCTAAATACTTCTTCATTGTTTCAATGTTGCAGACTCAAATCTCTTTCAGAAAGTGAGTTCCAGACTCCTATCACCCTCCGAGTGGAAAAGATTTTCCTCAACTCTCTTCTTAACTTTTTACCTCTTACCTTAAATCTATGCCCCATGGTTATTGACTCCTCTACTAACTGGAAAGGTGCCTTCATATCCACTCTATGTCCTTCATAGTCTCATACACCTCTGTCAAGTCTCCTCCCAAACTTCACTGCTCCAAGGAAAACAGCCTCAGCCTATCCAATCTCTCCTTATTGCTGAGACCCTCCAGCCCAGGCAGCATCCTGGTAAATCTCCTCTGCATCTTCCCCAATGCAAGCACATCCTTCCTATAATGTGGTGACCAGAACTGCTCACGGTATTCCAGTTGTGGCCTAACCAGCATTTTATACAGTTCAAGAGTGGCCTCCCTGTTCTTGTTTTCTATGCTATGGCTAATAAAGCCAAGTATCCCATATGCCTCCTTAACCACCTTATCTACCTATCCTGCCACCTTCAGGGATCTGTGGATATGCACTTCAAGGTCCCACTGATCTTCAGTGCCTCCCAGGGTCCTACCACTCATTGTGTAATCCTTTGGTTGTTAGCCCTCCCAGTCCAAAGATGTGCGGGTTAGGTTGATTGGCCATGCTAAGAAATTGCCCCTTAGTGTCCTGGGATGAGTAGGTTAGAGGATTTAGTAGGTAAAATTTGTAGGGACATGGGGGTAAAGCCTGGGTGGGATTGTGTTTGGTGCAGACTCGATGGGCTGAAGGGCCTCTTTCTGCACTGTAGGGTTCTGTGATACTATGATTCAAAGTACATTACCTCAAACATTTTCAGGTTGAATTATATTTGACATTGCTCTACCCACCTGACCAGTCCATTGATATCCTTGCGAAATCTACGGCTATCCTCTTCATTATTTACCACCCTATCAATTTTTATGTCAAACGTGAACTTCTTGATCATACTCATATATTTAAGTGCATATGATGCATAGTACAGCAACCCGTCTAGACTGCTTCAATGGCATCTTCCAACTCTCCATCACCTAGAAGGCCAAGCAGGTTGGAATAACAACACATGCAAATCCCTCTCCAAGTCACACACCATCCAGACTTGGAACTATGTTACTACTCCTTCACTGTCGCCAGGTCAAAATCCTGGGGCTCTTTGTTGCTATATCTAAGTCACAGAAATTACAGCAGTTCAGGAAGGCAGCTCTCTGCCACCTTCTCAAGAGCAATTGAAGTGGGCAATAAATGCTGGTGGAAGATTGTGGTTGATGCCAAATCACTTGAACAAAAAAAAGGCAGGGGAATTAAAGGCTAGCAAACACACTGGTGGGAGGTTCCAGCTATAAAGCTGTGGAACAGGGTACCAGGGTAGTGTACAATGTTGTCCTTTTGCTAGAAGGATGTAGGTTTAAATCCAATTCATTCAGATGGAGGTGAATGTCTCTTCTTGGGCAGTTTTGAGCAAAGTGAGCATGGGAGGCCTCAGGTAACAGGAAATGCCAAAATACACAGTCAGTCAGGTAGTATCTGTGGAAGAATATTCTTGCCACACACACTGTCTGATTTGCTGTGTATTTCTAACATTTTCTGTTTTTATTTCTAATTGCCAATATCTGCTGTGTTCTGCTTTTATACGGATGACCTCAATCAATTGCCCACTTAGTATAAATAAATAACACAAAATGTATCATATAATCTCAATCATGAGGTGACACAAACGTAGATGGGGAGGCATGTGGTGAGGATGATACAAAGAGTTTACAGAGGGATATAAAGAGGTTAAGTAAGAGGCAGATGGAAGATAATGTTGGAAAATGAAATTATGTACATTGGTTGAAAGAATAAAGGAGCTGAATTGAAAAAACACTGCAGAAAGTTGCAACACAGAGGGATTTGGGGTCCTCGGGGTTAACAAAAAGCTAGCATGCAAGTTCAACATGTAATAGGAAAGGCAAATAGAACGTTGGCCTTCATTTGAAAAGGATTAGAGTATAAAAATAAGGAATTCTTGCTAAAACTGTACAAGGCACTAGTTAGAACGCATCTGGAATATTGTGAAGTTTTGGTTCCCTTATCTGAGGAAAGATAGCTTGGCATTGGAGGCAGTCCAGAGAAAGTTCATTAGATTGACCCTGCATATGAAGGGATTTTCTTACGAGGAGAGCTTGAGCCTGTACTCAGTGAAGTTTAAAAGAATGAGAGGCAACCTTATTGAAACATATAGGATTCTTAGAGCGCTTGACATGGTAGATGCTGAGGGGTTAGAAACCATAGAAAATTACAGCTCAGAAACAGGCCTTTTGGCCCTTCTTGTCAGTTTAGATTCAATTTCTGTTCTGTGCAATGCAGAGAACAACTCTTTCATTAAACCTGTAGTGTATTACTTTGAGTCTATATGTGCAAACCACATCTTTTTCTATATAATTACAAATTTGTGTTTTCTTTTAGTTCCACTGTAAGCACGTAGCAGTAGCACATGGTTTCCAAACCATGTGGGATAGATTTAAGTCAAAGCCTAATCATTCTTCACCTGGGAACTAGGAGATAAATGTTCCATTGAAGTGACATTAAAAGATTGTGTTAATGTTACTCAAACTGATTACTGTTGGATAATGAATTGCTCAAGGATTGTGTGCTCTGGACTTAGACATGAAGGCTTGGATATAAAGTTTGTTTGTGATACCAAACTGGGAGGACAAGCAAACTGGCAAGAAGAATACACAAGATACAGGAAAACATGAAAAGATAGGGGAGAGAAAAGGGAAGTGGCAGGTGTATTTTGGACGTGCTGGAACTCTTGCAGAGTAGAGCAAGGAGATCATCTAGAAAGATATTAGCTAAATTGACACTTAATATAACAGGAACATGAGTGAGGGTTTCAAGAATGGTGTGCATGTAGCAGGAATGAATGACGTATCTGTGGCTATGTTTCTCAGTGGAGGGAACTTGTTCCTGTAGATTTGAATTGGAATTTGCATAATTCCATTATTTTGAAAATTGGAGTCAGCATCAACATGGTAGAAAAGGTATTCAATACTTCACAAATGTTTTAATCTTCCACTTCCACAAATGGCTTTCATCGGAAGGAATTTGTCAAAAGTGTTCAACTTTTTGGAAAATGTACAGCTCAAGTTATGAAAAATAAATGCCCCATTGACTGTTTCAGTTAACAACTTGTTACTTCACACATTTGGACCATTTTTGAGTTATCAACTATTGTGTATTAACTTTTATAAATAAAATTCATAGGAGTGTGCAGAAAACTTTGTGGTCTACTTAACCATAAGGGACAGCAGCACCATCAAATGCTCAATGCATTGGTTAAGAATGCATTGCTCTTACTGCCTAGAAATTAGCACTAGATAAACAAAATGAGAAAGAAAGACAAGGAGAGCAACTCTCCGGCCCCGTGTGCCCAGGCACAAATCATGTTATTGTTGGGGAATCGTGCGACAGTGGCCAAACACAAATTGCCACTGGGAGGACCCCTTCTGGGAGTTTCCCTGCCTCCATCCCACAGGGTGATGTAATCAGATTAGCATGCTTAAATCTGCATTTAAATATGCAAACTGCATTTTAGCTGGATTCACCCGGCTCATGCTATTCATTAACCCGCTGGTGCAATGGGAAGCTGGTGGTAATCACTACTGATCTCTATAAATAGAGACCAGGCGTGAGGCAGTACTGCTAACCATGTGCTATGGTGCCAACCACTAGTTGTGCTAACTAGAACCTACTGAGAGCTCAAAGATTTGAATGTGAAAATACAGAAACCCGAAAGTAGGAACTTCTGCTAAAGAAGGGGGAGAATTTGCCTCTGTAGCACTTTTTTTAGTAATAGAAATCAATTACTGCTGAGCTATCCTACCAAGCTTATGATTTGTAGGCAATATCTGCCCAAGTATAAGGGCATTTACAAATAGTCCCCTCCTTGTAGTGTTTGAAATGTAGAAGGCTTCATTGGTGATGCCTTTGGTGGGTTCCCTTCTAATGGGGTTCCTAACCACCCTAAGGGTCATTTTATAGATGCACCATAGAAAGCATCCTTTCCGGTTGAATCACAGCTTGGTATGGCTCTGCTCTGCCCAAGGCTGCAAGGGGATTACAAAAGGTTGTGAATGTAGCCCAATGTATTACGCAAACCAGCTTCCCATCCATTGACTCTGCCTACACTCTGCCTTGGCAAAGCAGCCAGCATAATTAAGGACTGCACACACTCCGGACATGCTCCCTTCCACCTTCTTCCTTTGGGAAAAAGATACAAAAGTCTGAGGTCACGTACCCACTGACTCAAGAACAGCTTCTTCCCTGCTACCGTCACACTTTTGAATGGACTTACTTTGCATTAACTTGATCGTTCTCTACACTCTAGCTATGACTGTAATATTACATTCTGCAGTCTCTCATTTTCTTCTCTATGAATGATGTGTTTTGTCTGTATAGCACACAAGAAACAATACTTTTCACTGTATGTTAGTAGATGTGACAATAGTAAATCAAGTCAAATCAAAATCAAATGAGTGGCGCACTTTGCTGGGTTGCCTGGGCATTAGAATTTTGGCTCCAATTTCTTCAAATGACAATATTGAGATTCACTTCTCTGCATTATCATCTCATGGTAAGATTATTTGATTATAATCAGTTTTACTGATCTATTTTCTCATTATTATTGTTTCTGTGTTTTATTGACAGCAACTGACATGTATTAACATTTATGGCAGTTTTTAATGATGACAAAATGAAATATCAGGAAAAGAACAGACAGGAAAGAGATTCCAGTATCAAGAATCTGCAGATGGGAGTGCAGAGATAAGACTTTGTACTGTGATGCAGAACAGTGATGAGCTCCAAGATTTTTATGCAGATTCTCTGATCTAAGTGAGGCTCCATGCTGGGAACACAGATCACTGAATAATCCCTCATGTTCTTTGATAACAGTCCAATCAAACATCATTTTAAGTTTTTGCACGAAAAATCAATGGCATTCAGGCACCTTATCCATTGTATTCACTGGACTGACTGAAAAAGCAAATCAGACTGTAAAATGGCAACTTACAGAAGAAAATGACATTCCAGTCAAATATAGAAGAGTATTATTTGCAGGAGATACGTATGGGAATGTTACAGTCATTGTAAGATATGAAATTGGAAAGACTCCATCATTTTGGATCTGTAAGTAAAACAAAAGGGAACATTTTAGGAATGTTTTAATTAAGATTGTTTTAATGCTGACAACATATTACTTTGCCTTAGGTAGAACTGATCGGAGCTACAATATCAGCAGTCATGATATTGCACAATATCATTGTAGAAACCTGCTGGCAGGGGGGGTGAAATTTTTTCTCTTGCTAGTTTTAGTGAAATGTCAACATTGCTACAAAAACATCACAATTTATATACATTCAACTCCCAGCAGAACTGCATCAGAAAAATGTTCACCCGCTACCCTTGTTTGCTTCTACATTAACTCCGATTGGCCTAATTTATTTGACTGTGGTATGTAGCCATTTCCAAATGTACCACTTAAAGTCAGACTGCACTCTTAAAGGGGAGGTCCATTTTGGCTGGTGTTGTGTCACAACAACAGAAAATTGTGACTGAGTGAGATCCACATAAAAATTCACAAGCTAAGTAAAAACATATTTAACTGTTTAATGAGCACCTGTTCTTTAAGAACATATGAAAGAAGGCACTGACCAAAGATTGTTACTACCAGTCCCCTGATGTCTGGTGTTGGAAGTTAACTCCTTTTCTAGAAGCTCCGAGAAGTGAATTACACCACACACCTGCCCTAACATGTCACACGGAATTTCACACTTGGTTCAGGGTGGAGGGAGGAGGCGGGGGGGGGGGTGAGTGGGCTGCGGTGATGCACAAAGTCCACTTATAAAAGGGATTCTTGAAAGGCACACATTAAAAATGCGAAGTGCTGGACTTCACTCAATGGTCATTCTGTCAAGGCAATGGAAACTGTTAACCAGCCAGAGGGTGGTGGGTGAGTGGAATTTCACTCAGAGGGTGGTGACTGAATGGAATCGGCCGCCATTGGTGGTGGTAGAGGCGAACTCGTTAAGGTCTTTTAAGAGACTTCTGGATGAGTACATGGGATTTAATGGGATTGAGGGTTATAGGTAGGCCTAGTAGGTAGGGAGATGATCAGCGCAACTTGTGGGCCAAAGGACCTGTTTGTGCTGTAGTTTTCTATGTTCTATGTTCTATACACCCAACAAAACTCCCTGTGGAGGATGAAGAGGACAAGGGTAACTCAGGAGCTACTGCGCAAGATTGCACCTGGTTTCTGCTCAGAGGACTCAATAGGACATTCCACAGACAGAGGCTCATGGGCATACAATGAAATGCTTGTTGTGGTGGTTACCCCATTAGAAAGCCTCTGAAATAGAGGTGAAACAGAGCTCGGAAGAAGAGTCATACAGACTCGAAATGTTAACTCTGTTTCGCTCTCCACCGATGTTGCCAGACCTAATGAGTTTATCCAGCACTTTCTTTTTTTTGTATAAAATTTGTCTAGTGATCATTAGGGGCGGAGATTTAGCAGGAAGCCTCTCTGTCCCATTTTCCTTTATTTCCCACCTCCTTTTACACAAGAGTATGCAGTAACTCGAAAAGCTTTGCCTTAGAAAAGTCAAATGATCTAATGATGCCTTCTGGAAGCACATGAGTGATTTTGAAGATATAATTTGCCCAGCATTTAAACTGATAGACAAATAATCAGAAGATCCAAGAGGGTGAATGGTGACTGTGGAACTTTGCAGGACTGCAGCATGGCGTAAATGGCCTAGAAATTTGAGGATGGCTAAAAAGTAGAGAGAATGCTCTCCACAACTGAATAGACAAACCAAAATTCACAAAATATTTTATCATTTTCCAACAGGTAAGCTAAGGACATCCAAAAGCTTTATTGTATCAGAGAAGAGAACTCAAAGATCAGGGTCAGTCAACATGGGATACGGGAAAAGAGCTACTTCATGCAAATCATTTAAAAATTAATAGTGGTCATATCTGAAATCTTTTAGCATCTAATATCTGTCTACATCCATGCAACAATCTTCCTCTATTTAAAGTTTGAAAAGTTTTATTTATTGTTGTCACAAGAAAGCTTACATTAACACTGCAACAAAATTACTGTGAAAATCCCCTAGCTGCCACAATCCGGCACCTGTTTGGGTACACTGAGAGAGAATTTAGCACAGCCAATGTGCGTAGCCAGCATGTCTCTTGGACTGTGGGAGGAAACCCCTACAGAGCCAGGGAGAATGTGCAGACTCCACACAGACAGTGACCCAAGCTGGGAATCAAACCTGGGTCCTTGGTATTGTGAGGCTGCAGTGCTAACCACTGTACCACCATACCACCCCATGGGCAGAATCTGACATGTAATTTCTTTATGGTGGGTTTTCACAGGCAAAAATATAGGCACAAACAGCATCCTTGTCATTTCTATAATTTCCTGCAAAAAAGTTTTCATAACATTATCACATTATCCTTTAATATTTAGTGTTCAGCGTATTACTCTTCCTATGGCTGAAGAAATGGCAGGACAAAGATGGAAGTTTGAACTAACAAACGTTTGATAATAACTTGTTAACAAATAGGTTCTCAATTTCGTAACTGATTAGCACTTGACTTGTTCAATGAAAATATTGCTTTTGCTTACCATATAAGTGATGTCTGTTGCATCGCCAATTTCCTCTATGCTTTTAATAATATCAGGAATTGTATCATTGGCTGCTATTTTAAAATGGTCGACCTTGATTGTCCTAAAACAAGGGGAAAAAATGCATTTGGGTGACAGAAAGTGTTTGTCTTTCAGTCAGTGATCTGAGTGAAATCAATGCAAACAGTTCTTACATTATGAAGGCTGGTATGTTTACTGTGCCTTGTTAAGATGTGTTACCAACTCAATAATTTCAGCAGTGACGAGACCAATTTTCAGATTGCAAAGTATTGGATATAACTTTCAACATAATCCCTTTAGACACTGTCAATAGTGACAATGTAGATATCATTCATATTCTATCAATTCAATGTACCACCAGATTTTTTCATTTGTTCGTCACTGGCTAAGTCAGCATTTATTGCCCATCCTTTATTGCCCCTGAGAAGGTGGTGGTGAGCTGCCTTCCTGAACCACTGCAGCCCATGTTATGTAAGGACTCCCACAGTGCTGCTGGAGAGGGAGTTCCAGAATCTAGTCCCAGCGAAAGAACTATTTGTGATATATTTCCAAGTCAGGATAGTGCATGACCTGGAGGGGAACTTCTAGGTGTTGCTCCCATGCATTGGCTGTCCTTGTCTTCCTAGATGTTAGAGGTTGCAGGTTTGGAAGGTGCTGAGTAACGTATCTTTGACATGGGCGGCATGGTGACACAGTTTTTAGCACTGCTGCCTCACAGCTCCAGGGACCTAGGTTCAATTCCAGCCAAGAGGGGCTGCCTAGATTGCACATTCTCCCTGTGTCTGCATGGGTTTCCTCCGGCTGCCCTGATTTCCTCCCACAGCCCAAAGATGTGCCGGTTAGGTGGATTGACCATGCTAAACTGTCCCTATATGTCCCAAGATGTGGCGATTAGATGGATCAGCCGTGGGAAATGTGACAGGTTACGGGGAAAGAACCTGTGTAAGATACATTGTTAGAGAGCGGGGCTTTCTGGCCACAGTCATCCCAAGAGTATCTGCAGAGTGCCTGAATGAAATTCACAATGAAAATCAGTGGGTGGGTCCTATCCCTGCTCGACAGGCCTGCAGCATTGTGCTGAGGGGGCCACTGTGCATGCGCCGATCTGTCAGCACCAAAATCGGCTCCACACCACCAGCCTCCTGATCACTGGTCAGCCTGATTGCTGCCCAGCACAGCTGGACTGCCGGACCTATCCGTGCCAGCCCAGATGTCCCACCACCCCCAGCCAGCCCCGATCTCCCTGGCACTCCTGATCCCACCTCCTGCCAGCCCTGGCCCCCTGGCAGTCCCAAGTAATGTCCCCAGCCTGGCAGGCCCAACCCTCCCAGCAGCACCGACTACCCCAGCCCCCCAGCCCCTCTCCCCAGGCAAATGGTCAGCCCCAATCATCCCCCATCCCTCCCTCTGCCACAGGTCCCGAATGTAGAGTGGCAGTGGGAACCATCCCCCCCCCCTCACCCCATCGGTCCCTCATACACCCTGCCCCCAATAGGTCTCAACCCCTCCGGCTCCGCTCCCTTGGAACTGCCCGATGCCCCATGGGCATTGCCACTTTGTCCCTTGTGCAGTTTCGGGGGCTCAGTTGGCAATGCCCAGGAGTTACCCTCTCCTTTACCACCGATGTCCTGAGGGGGCCTGTATGGCTTCAGTTCACTCCAGCAGGGTCAGGCTGCCAGTTCCCTGTTAGTGTAAACCCAGCTGGAGTGAACCACTCCTGGCGGGGGTGGAGGGCTGTGGGGGGGTGTTAGCGGGCCTGGAGAATTCAATCCTGGGCCTGCTAATTGGATTCAAATGAGAATTTTAATATTTAAATCAGCTCTGTGCCAATTTCCAGCACAGAAAACCTGGAGTCAGAGACGTGCGGAGGCCTTGGCACTCAGCGGGGAACCCGCTAAACAGCCTCCACTGATGTCTCTTGGCCCTCTGTGCTGCTCGAGCAGGGAAAATTGCCCCCATATAGTTTTACTTAATGTTAAATTTCAGAAAGGATGATTAAAACACGTTTTAATTGTCTTACACTGCACAAGGCAAGTATCAAACACAAAACCTCATTCCTAGTTGATGTTCCACCAATACAGGAGGGCACTGTATTGCTAACATTGGTATGGAGCAGTATTCACCCAATAGGCAGTGCGACAAATTTGGGACAGTTGTTTCTGATACGTCACGTTATTTTCACTTTCTTTTGCGCCTCATACTGCAAAGTCCTAGGAGACAGAGAGAGGGGTAACCACAGCTTAGTCTCTCAACCAAAAGTAAATGTTACCTTGAAAAGAGCAGGCCAGCTTCATACAACACTGGAAACGAGATGGTGACTGCATTGTCACTTAAAGTTTCATTTTGTTCATTGCTGTCACTGAAATATTAGAAATAGAATTCATGTCACAGAATCTTGTCTTCTGTACTTTCAGCTTAAAAACAAACCGACATGTAATCATTCCAATCTTATCTCAAGAAGTAAGTTCCTCCAGGGCTAGACAGTTCTCCTGGAACGCTACATTTTAAATTTTTGAATTAAAATACAATCTTGGTTTTTCGAGGAGCACTTGAATTTGTGTTCCAATATGCACTGTTTTCAAAAGTAACATTATTTTACCCAGTAATCTATCCTCTGTACTGCATAATAGCTTTTGCAATAATTCAACTTTAAATTGAGCCTGTTCACCTCGCGATTAGTAAGTGTTCTCCCATACCTTGTTGCCTCCAGGTGTAAGTGAACCTCACCAAGGAGATGAGAGGTATTGAATTCAAACTTCATTTTAAAAGAAACCTGAGAATATGACAGAGGAGGAAATAAATAAAACAGAAAGATAATATACTAAAAATGAGACAGGCAATGCCATTGATTCCAATCAGCATATGCATTTTGCTTGATCATAATCCCATCTATCACCTCTCAATCGCTTCTCTTCAAAAGCATGTATTAATTTGATTGAACCAGCTTTTTGCTCTTTGCTTCTGATCTTTAACTTTATGGCTGGATTTCGATTTACTTCATCTGTCAACAGCAGGATAGTTTGGTAAGGGGTGGGGAACTCAGAGGTCAATCTTGGAAGGAGTGCAATTGTTGATCAGGGGCAGTGAGGTGGATCTTAGGTGATAGTGGGATGCGGAATATCAATGCCAGGGTCGTGGTATTGGGGTAACGTAGAGGCTTGAGAAAGGGTTTGGAGATTGGAGATTGGGTGGGGTGAGGGAGGCACAGTTAAGAGAAATTGGAGACTTGGGTGGAGTAAGGGGATAGTGTTCATAGGTTTATGTGCAGCATCAGAAGTCTTACTTGAGATCAGAAGGGTTTCGGAAGTCTTGGTGTGATGGGTGGGATGAGGATCGGAGATGAGTGGCTGGTGGTCTGAGGCCGCAGCGGAGGCAGTTTAGTGAGGGATCAGTGGCCTGAGGAGATGATTGGTGCCATGGAAAAGACATCAGAGGATTGGAGAATGGAGGTACATTGAAGGCCTGGGCATGGTGGGATTGGAGGCCTGGGTGATGGTAGAGTTCAGAAGCCTCATTGGAAAGCTCAGGGAGAGCATCACAATCAATATTTAAAGTGTCAACCCAACTCCTTGGAGTGAGTTGTTAACCTATCTCCATTAAAGCCAGAAGTCACTGGTTTGGAGTTGGATTTGGGTACGGATGTTAATTTTTAAAAAATTAATTCACTACCCAATCCAAATTCACTTTATTTTTAAGTTTATTTATTAGAGTCACAAGTAGGCTTACACTAATGCTGCAATGAAGCTATTGTGAAAATCCCCATGTCGCCACGCTCCAGTGACCCAAGCTGAGAATCAATCCCAGATCCCTAGCATAGAGATAGCAGTGCTAACCACTGTACCACCATGCCGTTTTGGTTAACAGTCCCCAATAATTTAACTCTGTTTTGTGCTTACAAACAGTTCCAGCTGATTTCCCTTCTTACTCCAAATGTTCTCATTTTAACTTGAAGTCCTTTGCATCAGACAAATATGAACTATTAATAGACATTTTCAAGGTAAGGTAGGCATGGCTAACCATAAACTAAGTTAAACAAATAATACATTTGCCTGTGGAAAGTCAGAATTCAGGGCAGTATGAAATGCCAGTATAAATATTCTAAGTATTTCAAATCTTTATTCTTGGCAAAACTATCTACAATGATGGATTGCTGCTGCACTGCATCCAGATGAAAAAAGAATTATATTATGCTGCATGAAGACTGCAGATCAGGACATGCCACTGTTGGTAAAGAACACACTCTACATACAAAATGAACACTGATAAGCAGAAACAACATTATTTCACAATATAACAACTTAACCTGTAGATTCACAGAAGATCAACATAAGCACTGTCAAATTTTCCAAAATCTTCTTCAACCAAAACAAATCCATAAGAGTTTCAATACACAATTTGTGGTAATATACAAAATAACATCTAAAAATATAGTGGAATGTTGGAAAACTGCAATGAACCAGGTGCTTGTTAACAGAAAACATTAAAAAAAGGTCCTAGTGATTCCTTAAAACTGATACGAGTTAGAATTCAAATTGTTGTTCTGTTTTTGAAAGTAATACACTGCTGTCTAGATTTCCAAACAGAACAATTCCTACCTCTGCTCCAGGTTTAAGGAAGGGGTATCCAACTTTACATGTAACATTGTTTGATCCTGGCGCCATGCAATCATCATTTTGCTTCAATAAGAATAATAAAGCATGTTAGTTAATTGTTTTAACAGAGCAATGGTATTATATTTTATAAGATGATAATTATTGATTTCTGATTACAAATTTGTCCCCCACTTTCTCCTTCAGTATTGCTTTTGTTTTTCACTAGGGGAGACAATGGCCTAGTGGCATTATTGTTAGACTATTAATCCAGGAACTCAACTAATATTCTGGGGATCTGGATTCGAATCCTACCATGGTGGAATTTGAATTTAATAAAAAATATCTGGATGACCATAACTTTGCTGTTTGTCAGAAAAACTGATCTGGTTCACTAATGTCCTTTAGGGGAAGAAATCTACTATCCTTTTCTGGTCTGGCCTGCATGTGACTCCAGAGCCACAGCAATGTGCTTGACTCTCAATTGCCCTCTGAACAAGGGCAATGAGGGATGGGCAATAAATGCTGGTCAGCCAGTGACACCCATATCCCACGAATGAATAAAAAAAACTTAAATGATTCAGTCTTATGGACTATTCCTCAGTCAGGAAGGTTGCCTGTCTACTTGTTACTGGGGTTCTGTCTATGTCTCTGGTATTTGTGCACTGGTGAAGTTGCCTTTCACAGATGACAAAGACAAAGACTCACATGGAAGTCATGGTATGTTGTAAATGAAACAGCATCAGCAAATACTTATAATCCCAACTTCCTTTCCTTCCTCTGGGTTACTACCTTGCCTCTGCACAGTGGTTAGCCCTGCTGCCTCACAGCACCAGGGCTCAGGATAGAGCCCTGCTTGGGTCACTGTCTGTGCGGAGTCCGCATGTTCCCCTCATGTCTGTGTGGGTTTCCTTTGGGTGCTCCAGTTTCCTCCCTTAGTCCAAAAGACGTGCTGGTCAGGTGCATTAGCCACACTAAGTTCTCCCCCAGTGTATCCAAATAGGCACTGGAGTGTGGCGAATAGGGGATTTTCACAGTAACTTTATTGGAGTGTTAATGTAAGCCTACTTGTGACTAATAAGTAAGCAAATAAATGAAATAAATAAATAGTACATTTCTCAGACAATCCAACTGAGTTGTAAGAAAATACTTAGGAACAATTTTCATCTGAGGTGGTCTGATGTACAGGACTGATAAATAAAAATTGTTATTGGCCATGAAAGTGATTATTTCAGTGTACATATTCAATAGCTGTTTGAAAGAAAATGTATTTAAAATTCATCATCCAATTATATCAGGATAGGTTCTACAAATTATTCATGATCACCCATGTATAATTGAAAACTAATCTGTCATTTAGATTTTTGCAATTGTGGAACAGGAACAGTTGACTCTGCTTACTGTCAGTATGGATCTGAACATCAGGACATTACAGGTTCAATAATTTAAATTTAAGGCTCATTACTATTCACTGTCATTGCAAGTACTGTAAAATGTGAAGACTGAGATGAAAGAGAAATGGATTGTTGGAGTGCTAATGCAAGGTGGCATTGCTAAACAGCTTGAGACACTTTACAGCATGAATAACATAACAAAGACTCTCAAGAGCAATCTAGCCTTTTTAGATTTCTTGGGATGAGATTCTTTATTTTTGTAAGTAGTGTATGGCAGACCCCTACAATTGCTCTAGGGTTTGCCCTCAATCACAGTCAATTCTTGCTACACAATTTGTTAATCAAAAAAAATCCACAATTTCAGAGGATGGATTACCAGCACTGAAGTAGTCATTGAAGAAAATACTCCATTTTGGCCGACAAACAAATTTAGATCACTTCTCTACATTGCTATTATCAAGCAGTGGCACGGAGGGTTAGGGATAGAGGCTTACAATTACTACATCTCAGACATTGTTATGAAGTGAGGGAATAAGAATTGCCCTATTTGGCACTCAACAGTGCCCTGTACACAGAGAAGGCACGTCTGGTAGGTGAAAACATTATGCATTAATGTGACCTGAACTACCCACGGGCACTGCCAAATTTGGAAGGAGTTTATTGACATCAATAAAGCAGCCAGGATAAGATAACCTACTGGTATCTTACACAAAATAGATGGGTTAAGTATACTTATCACAAAATTAAAGTAAGATACTGTGAATGCTGAAAATCTGAAATTTGAAAACAAAACTAAGTACTGGAAATCCTCAACAGGTCTAGCAGCATCTGTGAAGAGAGAAAATTAGAGGTAATGCTTTTAGTTGAGTAAGGCTCACTGGCATTTCTGAAGAGATGTATTTGACTCAAAACATTAAATGTGTTTTGTTTACCACAGATGCTGCCAGACCTGCAGAGGACTTCCTGTTTTTATTTGATACTTGACATATGCTGTTTCTTTTCCCTGAGGTAAAGCACTTTACCTACATTATAGCTCTTCTAATGTTTGCCTTGAATGCCCATTCTGCAGTATTTCACAAGATCAAGTTGCAACATATCACTGAAAGTGCCTTGGTGCAATTACAAAAAAAAATCCTTTCCTGAAAAACCAGGTACATTAGATATGTTTATTTGTCTGTGAACTTGAGATGGGTGCAGGATGGCCATTTGGGTGTCACTGTGTTCACTTCTGATCCACATTACCTCTTGCTTGCAGGATAGGGTATCTAAAGAAGCATGTTGGACCGAGAGGAGGGCCTTACAACTCTAAACCTTTGAGTGTGTCAAAGGAACTATCCCCACAATTTCTACATTGCATAAGTGACAACACTTCAGAAAGGGCTTCACTGGCTGTAAAAGCGCTTTGAGACATCTGGAGGTTGTAAAAGGCAGTACATAAATGAAGGGCTGTTTACTTTCTTTGGATTGAAAACAAATTGATGCCTTCATCAGGTTGAAGGTCAATACCTCACTATCCATATTCTTTTATTGCCACATGCCTCACCCTCACTTAGGTACGGAGTCAACTGCAAAACAGTGTTCTGCAGCTTAAGTAATATTTTAAGCGGAATCATGCAGCCAATATTCTAATACATCCTAGCAGCTGTTCTTGCCAGCGGTCAGAGAACTTATTGAGCTAAACAAAATTGGCAAATAAGATTTTTTTTCTTACAGGTCTTGGATCTATATGGTCCATGTAGAAGAAAGAAAACATCTAGGACATCTATAAACATTGGTACAGACATAAAACTAACTAGCCTGACTGGTGTTCCTTTACTGCCATGGTCTCTTGCAGTCTTCTGCCACAATATATGTTGAAGGCCTTGATTTAAACCTTAAAGGATCTATTTCTCTGCTATCTATGCTAAGCAAGATATTGAGAATGATGAGGATTCTGGCTGGACACAATTACGTGAAGGTTATTACTAACAACAGCTATATACAGCTCCGCACAGGCCTTGATCTAGCATGGGTCTCAACAGTCACAGAGGTCGATTGTTTGCCCATATGCCTGACTCATGAGGAATACACAACATTTTGCTAATACAGAGTCACAGACAGTCGTGAACATTTGCAATGGAGATCACAGGCAAGAATGGACATCTAACATGGAGGCTGTACCTTGTATCCACCAGCCTTACATACTGATGTAACGTTGATGTCACTATGCAGCTTCTTAAAGGTCCATGTCATTGTCTGTTTTTGCATGCAGACAATATCACAATACTCACCTCAACTCCAGTGAAATAGATGTTTTTAGAAAAGTTCACAGTTATTCTTGAGTTGTAGGCATTTTCCTTTTTGTTTATTAATGTAATCGCCAGACTGAATTTTTTCTGATTGGATTGGACGATGTGTGGATTTGTGCTGTAATTTAAGAACAATATTTGTCATTTTAAGATGGTGAAAAAATACTGGGGGCAATTCTCCACCAGGCTTCAGGTAGTGCCGAAGGGGTGGGGCCGAATGGAAGCAGGGCCTTGAGGGGGGTAGGTGCTTATAGGCGTGGAGCCTGATGGGGGAGATTGGTGGGGGAAGGGAGGAAGGCCAACAACTGGGGCTAACCATCGGGTGCAGGGGGGCAGCCTGCTGGGGGTGTCAGGGCTGCAAAGTTGGGAGGCGTGCGGTTGAGACTGCGGGGTGGGGGGGTGGTGGATGGTTGGCACTGCAGGGTGGGGGGGGGTGCTCAGAACTGCTGGTGAAGGGGGCTGGAAATTGGGTGGTGGGGTGGGAGATCGGGGCATGGGAGTGAGAGAGCTGGCGATGTGGGGGTCGCAGGGTTGGCCAGCGATCAAGCCAATAGACATTGATGTAACTATTTTATATTTTAACCCATATTACCTGTCACCCTTCACATCCACCTGGGCAAAAAGCATCAAGTCATTGATGCACTCCCCATCTTCTCCACAATCCTTTGTGAAAAATACCTGTTGGAGCATGTTTAAAGAGTGTTAGAGAATATATTAAAGGAATAAGCCACACTGATTAGAAATATCTATATTCAAGAAAGGGAATAGAGAAAGCCCAGGTAATTATCGACCGGTGAGTCTAACCTCAGTGGTTGGTAAGTTGATGGTAAAGATCCTGAGAGACAGGATTTATGAACATTTAGAGAAGTATAGTACGATCAAAAGTAGTCAGCACAGCTTTGTTAAAGGCAGATCATGCCTTATGAGCCTGGTTGAGTTTTTTGAAAATGTGACTAAACACATTGACGAAGGAAAAGCAGTGGGTGTGGTTTATACGGACTTCAGCAAGGTGTTCGATAAGATCCCCCATGCAAGGCTTATTGAGAAAGTGAGGGGGCATGGGATCCAAGGGGACATTGCTTTGTGGATCCAGAACTGACTGGTCCACAGAAGGCACAGAGTGGTTGTAGATGGGTCTTTTTCTGCATGGAGGCCGGTCACCAGTGGAGTGCCCCAGGGATCTGTTCTTGCTCTTTGTGATTTTTATAAATGACCTGGATGAGCAAGTGGAGGGATGGGTTGGTAAGTTTGCCGATGACACGAAGGTTGGAGGTGTTGTGGATAATTTGGAGAGATGTCAGAAGTTGCAGCGTGACATAATAGGGTGCAAGACTGAGTGGAGAAGTGGCAGATGGACTTCAACCCAGATAAATGTGTACTGGTACATTTTGGCAGGTCCATTGGGATGAAGGAATATAATATTAAGGTAAGACTCTTAGCAGTGTGGAAGATCTGAAGGATCTTGGGGTCCGGGTTCATAGGACTCTCAAATCAGCTTCGCAGGTAGAGGATGTGGTTAAGAAGGCGTATGGTGTACAGGCCTTCATCAATCGAGGGACTGAGTTTAGGAGTCGGGAGGTAATGCTGCAGCTTTATAAGACCCTGGTCAGACCTCATTTGCAGTACTGTGCTCAGTTCTGGTCGTCTCATTACAGGAAGGATGTGGAAGCCATAGAAAGGGTGCAGAGGAGATTTATAAGAATGTTACCTGGATTGGGTGGGATGCCTTATGAGGATAGGTTGAGAGAGCTCGGTCTTTTCTCCTTGGAGAGACGAAGGATGAGAGGGGACCTAATAGAGGTGTATAAGATGTTGAGAGGTATTGATTGGGTGGATTCTCAGATGCTTTTTCCCAGGGCTGAAATGACTGCCACAAGAAGACACAGGTTTAAGGTGCTGGTGAGTAGGCACAGAGGAGATGTCAGGGGTAAGTTTTTCACTCAGAGGCTGGTGGGTGATTGGAATCGGCTGCTGTCGGTGGTGATGGAGGCAAATTCGATAGGGTCTTTTAAGAGACTTCTGGATGAGTACATGGGACTTAATAGGATTGAAGGTTATAGGTAAGCCTAGTAGGTTGAGATATGATTGGTGCAACTTGTGGGCCGAAGGGCCTGTTTGTGCTGTAGTTTTTCTATGATTCTATAATATGTTTAGTGAGGAAAATGCTCTTGTTTTGAGTGTGAGAAGTTGTTTAGATTTGGTACAGCAAAGCAGTACTTTAAATATAAATGTAAACATGCCAGATGTGGAGCCAGTTACTGACAGTATAATGTCTCATGGGTTCATCACTAACCAGAAACATTAAGCCCATAGCAAAATAGACCAATAATGACCAGGAAATACATACCACAAAAGGAAATCAGTACAGCTCTCTCATTTCTAGAAGGCAGCTCACTACCATCTTCTGAAGGGCAATTGGAGTGGGTAATAAATGTTGGCCTAGCCAGTGATGCCCCGCCATTCAGCCGTTTCCCTTAAGAAACAATTCACATGTTGTCTCTCCCGCATTCTCTCCCTGTATCCATACACTTTCCTTGTTTTCAGATATTTAAGAAATGTAGAAAATGTGATCATATTTATGATGTAGGAAAATGCCACAATGTCCACTGTGCCTGTGCCAAGCAAGGAACGAGCTACCCAGCCTAATCCCATTTTTGAGCATTTGGGTTGCAGCCCTGGAGGTTAGACGTGCCTTTCCAAACACCTTATAATTGGATTGAGGGTTTCTGCTTTCACTGGCCTTTCACACAATGAATTTCAGATATGTACCACCCTCTGGGTGAAATTGTTTTTCCTCATCTCCTCTTTAATCCTTCTACCAATCATTTAAAATCTATGCCCCTTGTCACTGACCTCTCTGCTAAGGGAAGTAGGTCTTTCCCACCCACTATATCCAAGACCCTCATAATCTTGTGCACCTCTATCTAAATCTCCCCTCAGCCTCTTCTATTCCAAGGAGAACAATTCCAGCCTAAACAATCTTTCCTTAGAGTTGTAATTTTTCAATCCAAGCAAAATCTTCATAAATTTTACCCTACTCTCTCTGGTGCAATTACATCTTTTATGTAAAGAAATGACCAATACTCAAGTTGCGGCCTAACTAGAGATCTATACAGCTCCAACATAGCTTCCCTGCTCTTATATTCTACTAATAAATGAAAGGGCTCCTTTTGTTTTTATACCCACCTTATCTGCTTGCCTTGCTATCTTCAGGATCTATGGATATGCATTCCAAGATCCCTCACTTCCTCTACATCTTTCAGTATCATCCCAATTATTGTGTAATCCTCTGCCTTCTTTGGCCTCCCCAAATGCATCACATTACACTTTTCTGGGTTGAATTCCATTTTCCACTTCTTTCTTGACCAATCGATTGCTATCTTCCTGGTAATCTACATCTTCCCTCCTCACTATTAACCATGTGGTCAACGTTTTTGTCATTCACAATTTTGTTGATCATGCACTGCTCATTTAAGTTAAATTTATTAATTGTACCAAAAGAAGTGGAGGCCTAGCACTGAGCCCTGTAGATCCTCCCTGGCGTAAACACAGTAAGAAGTCTCACAACACCAGATTAAAGTTCAACAGGTTTATTTGGTAGCAAATGCCACCAACTGTTCCTTCGTCAGGTGGCACGTGGGGGTTGGTGGCTGTACAAAGCTGAGCTAAAACCGCTGGAAGTGGATACCATATTGTCATCCTTTGTGGGGGGAGTAGTTTTGGTTGGAAGGCCAGAAATAATTCTTCTGACATGAGAAGACACAGGGAAGAAGCTGGGAGATCCTAGAGCAACATGAAGAAGGTGGTTCTATGACCCATTTTGTTTTGTTACCTACAAATTGGTCATTTTCAGCACTACAGGTGGAATATTAGAGTTCACCATTTGTTGAAAAAGTACTTTTGATTAATACATTCTGGCAACTTTCCAAACAAAAAACACAACTGGATTAGATAAATTGTAGAATATTGTATTACCCAAGCTTTCTTTTCACTTGGTAAGCTGGCATCTAGAACAGGTCCTTTCTCTGGATTTGATTGTGCAAATTTCACCAGAATCTCTACAGGGTTTAAAAAATCGGGAGCATCCTGAAATGAAAACAGAGAGAAATTATAATCACATTAAAGTGTATTTACTAGTCACAAGCAGGCTTACATTAACACTGCAATGAAGTTACTGTGAAAATCCATTAGTCGCCACACTCCTGTGCCTATTCAGATACACTGAGGGAGAATTTAGCATGGCCAATCCACCGAACCTGCACATCTTTGGACTGTGGGAAGGAAGCGGAGCACCTGGAAGAAACCTGTCAGACATGGGGAGAACGTGCAAACTCCACACAATGACCCAAGATAGGAATCGAACCTGGGTCCCTGGTGCTGAGAGGCAGCAGTGCTAACCACTGAGCCACCATGCAACCCCACAGAGAACGAGTAGCTGCACATTGAGATCAGTAACATACAAAGGGGAGTCACAATGTAACGATAAAGCAGCAGCAGTCATGTACATTAGTCTGCCACAAAAGGGGTGGTGGTGACAAAGTGGCATTATCACTGGACTAGAAATCCAGAGACCTGGGTTTGAACCACGGCAGATGGTGAAATTTGAATTCAATAAAACTCTGAAATTAAAATCTAATGATTACCATGAAACCATTGTCAATTGTTGTAAAAACCCCATCTGGTTCACTGATGTCGTTTAGGGGAGAAAATCTGTCGTTCTTACCCAGTCTGGCCTAAATGTGACTCCAGACCCACAGCAATGTAGTTGACTCTTAAATGCCCTCAGAGATGGGCAATAAATGCTGGCCCAGCCAGTGATGCCCACATCCCATGAATGATTTTTTTAAAACAAGAGAGAGTTAAGCAGAATGGTTGTGTACAAAAAGAATAACCAGAAACATAGTAACAAAACAGACACAAATTAATGTCTGATGAAGGATGATTCTGATGAAAGGTCAGTGATCTGAAACATTGGAGACAAATTGTAACCCCCAGGGTTTGGATAGACTGAAATGTAAAAGTTTTAGAAACTTTCAGACCCCACCTTGACCCAGCTCCAAGGCATCTGGGTTTAATGAATACAGGGGACAGATGACCTACCTGCTCCCAGGACACAGGTTGTCCATTGTCCACTGAAATTTCATTACAAAGCTGTACGTCCTTAAATGGGGCCTTCATTGTACTAACTGGCTACCCATGGGAATGAGTCAGAGAGCCAACCTAATGCTGCTCCACCTTATTATTCTGGATCTTCATCTCCAACTCGGTGATCATGCAACCAGGGAACTGCATCCCGTTAACTCTGTTTCTCTTTCCAAAGATATTATTAGATCTATCAAGTGTTTTCATCTTTTTCAGTGATGAAGGACAAGACAGTTATCAGAGTTTTGCCGTTGACTGCCTGGAAACATTAAGCCCAATAACAATAGTTCAACTCAACCTCACTTGAAACCTATTAATTCATTATAGCAAGGGCTATTGAACTTGAATCTAAGATCTTGCTGGTGATACTTGCTCAGCATTGAACTCAGGACCAGTTTCTTGTCAGGTAGGCTTACCGGATCTGTAAAAGCAAAGTATGATTTACTTGCCAACATGTAGAAGACATGTCCAACGCAGCTATGCAAGTTTACGGTGATATTTCCTTGGATATTTTTGTCATGTGTTTCATTAAAGAGCCCCCTGGAGACACGACGTGCAGAGTCTATTGTTACACTGTATTCAAGAACTGGAATGGAAAACAATATTAAATGTATTTACGATCAGACACTGAAATTAGGTTCATAGTTGATGCAAAGTCTCTGTTGACTTCTCATTAGCAATTGTGATTACGCTTATCAATTTAGTTTGAGAAATTATCATGCCACAAAAACTGAGGGGGATTTCTTCTGATTGGGGCACCCTGTATCCCCAGTGAAATGTCCTCCTCTTCCTCATCAATGAACTTCCTCATCGGATCCTGCCTGCCTGGCATCAGTGAGACCAACCCAATTCACTCCAGACCAGACCTTGCTCCACCTTGCTGCTGCTACCTGGTTGCAGTTCCAGCAGTGGCTGTCATTTTTCGTTTGTTCATTCATAGGAAGTGGGTGTCATTGGCTGGGCCAGCATTTATTGCCCATCTGTAATCCATATGAGAAGGTGGTGGTGAGCTGCTTTCTCGTAACTCTGTGGTCCCTAAGGTGTACCCACAGTGCAGTTAGGGAGCGAGTTCCAGGAATGGACTCAAAATCCACCCAGGTAGGGTTGCCCCTGGCTATCGCCATGGCCACTGCCGCTGCAATTTTAGTTCAGCCCAATCAGTGTCTTTTAATCCCTGGTTTGCTATCCGCGAGAATACTTCAGCATGATTTACTTCAGCATGATGTAGGGATATGGGGTAGGGCCTGGGTGGGATTGTGTTGGGTGCAGACTCAATAGGCTGACGGGCCTCTTTCTGCACTGTAGGGTTCTCTGATTGGCTGCTAGCCTGTTTGATGGCATCACTGTTGCTGGCACATTGACTTCACACCAGAGTTTAACAGGTGCCAGGGAAAGGGAATTTGATGATTTAGAGATTACTGGATTTTTGCGGAGAACTTTCTTTGAGATCAACAGCAAGTGCTGTCATTTCACTGCTCTCTGAATTCCTGGGCAATATTGCACACAATGTTTTGTATATGTAGATGTCCAGAGGCACTTCATTTTCCCAAAGTGGAATACTTAGTTTTCTTGGTTCCACACGAAACAATGCTACAATCTCTGTTAACATACCAAATGGCTCCGTAGATTCTTCAGCAGACTTCAGGCTGACACTAAAACAAATCTCAGCTGCAATGCACACTGTTGGTTTCTCATTAATTGTGCAGTTCTTATTCTGCATATTGATCTTGCTGGGCTGAAATTTCAGCTTGCTAATCGTCACTTGAGCAATGTTGCGGGACCTGGGAAAAGATTTTAAACATAGTCATAAAAATCATGCACTATTTTCAAATATTCATGGCAGTCACTTTATGCACATAATTGCAATACATTCTGAGATTAATAATCAAACTCACAGTTGCTTAAAGAAAGAGCTGCCATCAACATTTTAGATTTGTGCCTTTGAGCCAATGCTTTTTGGATGCCTAAAATGTAACCTATGGTTTAAAACTTATTTTACTGACAAGTTATCTCTGAAAGTCATTTTGTTCGTCGGAGCAAGCAGAGAGGAACGATTTGTGGCAGGAGTGTGAAAGTAAGCGATTGATTTTTTTGTCTTAGTTTTTCACGGGGTTTCCCTTTTTCTGAGTTTTTTAACAGTAAAGCGGAAGTAGGCTGCAGGGTGACCTGGGAAGGGTTTGTTAGAGCGCGAGGTTTAAAAAGCAGGCCGCACTATACAGCGGGCAGCGTTGGTAGCAGGCAGCAGAGTGAGCAGGTAGCAGAATGAGAGCTAAGAACATAAGAAATAGGAGCAGGAGCAGGCCATCTAGCCCTTCGAGCTTGCCCCGCCATTCAATAAGATCATGGCTGATCTGTCGTGGCTCAGTTCCACTTTCCCGCTTTCTCCCCATAGCCCTTAATTCCCCTGTCTATCAGAAACCTATCTACCTGTGACTTAAAGGGCTTTAAAGCTAAAGGGCTTTGGCTCAACGGGCTTAGGTGGAAATGGGCGAGGCAGGGTAGGTTTAGTTCTTAGTTTCTTTTCTGTGTTCTTTGAAGAAAAGGGGAATTATGAGTGTGAGGCCAGTTTGTTGTTCTCGGATGTGGAAGGTCCTGGAATCTCCTAGCCGGATGTCCATATCTGTGTCGGGTGCGTTGAGCTGAGGCTCCTAAGGGAACCGGAGCTTCAGCATGAGGACTTTCGTCTGCTCAGGTAGAACTTTCGTCTCCTCAGGAGGTGATAGACAGGAGTTACAGGCAGGTGGTCACACCAGGGCCACGGGAGGCAGGCAAGTGGGTCACGGTTAGGAAGGGGAAAGCTCAGGTGCTAGCGAGCACCCCGGTGGATGTGCCCCTTCACAATAAGTACTCCCGTTTGAGTACTGTTGGGGGGAACAGCCCACCTGATGGAAGCAGAAGTGGCCATGTCTCCGGTGTGGAGTCTGGCCCTGTAGCTCAGGAGGGAAAGGACAGGCAGAGGAAAGCAATAGTGATAGGGAACTCTACAGTGAGGGGGTCGGACAGGTGATTTTGTGGAGGCAGTTGAGAAAATCGAATGGTAGTTTGCCTCCCTGGTGCCGGATCCAGGATATTTCTGATTGCATCCAACAAATCCTGAAGTGGGAGGCAGAGGAGCCAGAGGTCGTGGTACATACTGATACTGCTGACATAGGTAGGAAAAGGGAAGGGGTCATGAAAAGAGAATATAGAGAGTTAGGTACAGAGTTGAGAAGAAGGAACATGAAGGTAGTAATCTTGGGATTGCTGCCGGTGCCATGAGAAAGTGAGCGCAGGAAAGCAGGAATGGAGTGAGGAGGAGGGTAAATGCATGGCTGAGGAATTGGAGCAGGGAGCAGGGATTCAGGTTTCTAGATCATTGGCACCTCTTTTGGGGCAGGTGTGGCCTATACAAAAAGGACGGGTTGCACTTGAATCCCAAGGGGACCAATATCCTGGCAAGGAGGTTTGCTAAGGCTATTGGTGAGAGTTTAAACTAGAATGGTTGGGGGGAGGGAATCAAAGTGAAGTGACTGGGAGAGAGGAGGTTAGCTCACAAATAGAGAGAGCTTGTCGACAGTGTGAGAGGCAGGATAGGCAGGTGATGGAAAAGGGGAGCGCTCAGACTGAAGGTTTGATATGGACCTATTTTAATGCAAGGAGTGTTGTGAACAAAATGGATGAGCTTAGAGCCTGGATCGCTGCTTGGAAATGTGATGTGGTGGCCATTACAGAGACCTGGATGATTCAAGGTCAGGACTGGTTACTTCAAGTGCCGGGTTTCAAATGTTTCAGAAGGGACAGGGAGGGAGGAAAAAGAGGTGGGGGAGTGGCACTGTTGATCAGAGATAGTGTCACAGCTGTAGAAAAGATGGACACCATGGAGGGATTGTTTACGGAGTCTCTATGGGTGGAGGTTCGGAACAGGAAGGGGTCATTAACTTTACTGGGTGTTTTCTATAAGCCGCCCAATAGTAACAAGGATATTGAGAAGCAGATAGGGAAACAGATCCTGGAAAGATGTAATAATAACAGAGTTGTCGTGATGGGAGACTTTAACTTCCCAAACATCGATTGGAATCTCCTTAAGGCAAGGGGTTTAGATGAGGAGGAGTTTGTTAGGTGTGTTCAGGAAGGTTTCCTGACATAGTATGTGGATAAGCCTACAAGAGGAGAGGCTGTTCTTGATTTGGTATTGGGAAATGAACCTGGACAGGTGTCAGATCGCTCAGTGGGAGAGCATTTTGGGGATAGTGATCATAATTCTATCTCCTTTACATTGGCATTGGAGAGAGATAGGATCAGACAAACTTGGAAACTGCTTAATTGGAGTAAGGGGAATTATGAGGCTATCAGGCAGGAAATTAAAGGCATAAATTGGAAAGAGGTTTTCTCAGGGAAATGTATAGAAGAAATGTGGCAAATTTTCAAGGAATATTTGTCTGGAGTTCTGTACAGCAACATTCCAATGAAACAGGGAAATTATGGTAGGCTAAAGGAACCGTGGTGCATGAAAGCTGTAATGAATTTAGACAAGAAGAAAAGAAAAGCTTACAAAAGGTTCAGGGAGCCACGTAATGCTAGAGATCTGAAAGAGTATATGGCTAGCAGGAAGGCTCTCCTAATTTCCTTCTTGCTGGAAGGGGTCATGAGAAGGCCTTGGCAGGTAGGATTAAGGAAAACCCCAAGGCATTCTAGAAGTACGTGAAGAGCAAAAGGATGAGATGTGAAGGAATAGGACCTATCAAATGTGACAGTGGGAAAGTTTGTATAAAGCCGGTAGAAATTGCAGAGGGACTCAATGAATACTTTACTTCAGTATTCACAGTGGAAAAGGATCTTGGTGGTTGTAGTACAGACTTGCAGCGGACTGAAAAGCTTGAGCATGCAAACATTAAGAAAGAGGATGTGTTGGAGCTTTTGAAAAGCATCAAGTTAGATAAGTCGCCGGGACTGGATGGGATATACCCCAGGTTACTGTGGGAAGCGAGGGAACAGATTGCAGAGCCTCTGGCAATGATCTTTGCATCATCAATGGAGAGAGGAATGGTTCCAGAGGATTGGAGGATTGCGGATATGGTCCCTTTATTTAAGAAAGGGAGAAGAGATAGCCCAGGAAATTATAGACGAGTGAATCTAACCTTAGTAGTTGGTAAGTTGATGGAGAAGATCCTGAGAGGCAGGATTTATGAACATTTGGAGACGTATAGTACGATCAAGAATAGTCAGCGCAGCTTTGTCAAAGGCAGATTGTGCCTTTTCAAGCCTGATTGAATTTTTTGAGAATGTGCCTAAACATGTAGGAAGGAAGAGCAGTAGATGTGGTTTATATGGACTTCAGCAAGGCATTTGATAAGATGCCCCATACAAGGCTTATTGAGAAAGTGAGGGGGCATGAGATCCAAGGGGACATTGCTCTGTGGATTCAGAACTGGCTTGCCCACAGAAGGCAAAGAGTGGTTGTAGATGGGTCTTTTTCTGCATGGAGGTCAGTCACCAGTGGAGTGCTCATGGGATCTGTTTTGGGACCCTTGCTCTTTGTGATTTTTATAAATGACCTGGATGAGGGTGCACTAAAAAAGTTGATTCGCTGGTTAAAAGGAAAAAGGAGGCTTATGTCAGGATGAGACTTGAGGGCTCAGGTAGTGCACTGGAAAGCTTTAGATTGGCTAGGAGGGAGTTAAAGAGTGAGTTAAGAAGAGCTAAAAGAGGACACGAGAAGACTTTGGCTGATAGGATTAAGGAGAATCCTAAGGCGTTCTATAGATATGTTAAGAACAGAAGATTGGTTAGGGCAAGATTAGGGCCAGTTAGAGACAGCAGTGGGAAGTTATGTGTGGAACCGGAAGAGATTGGAGAGGCATTGAACCAATATTTCTCTTCGGTATTCACGCAGGGAGACATAAATGTAGCTGTGGAGAACACTGAGTTACAGGGTTGTAAACTGGATAGTATTGCAGTTGATAAGGAGGATGTGCTAGATATTCTTGAGGGTTTGAAAATAGATAAGTCCCCTGGGCCAGACGGGATTTACCCTAGGATTCTCTGGGAGGCAAGAGAGGCGATTGCAGAGCCTCTGGCTCTGATCTTCAGGTCGTCGTTGGTCACAGGTATAGTGCCAGAAGATTGGAGGATAGCGAATGTTGTCCCATTGTTTAAGAAGGGGAACAGAGACTTCCCCGGGAATTATAGACCGGTGAGTCTTACTTCCGTTGTGGGCAAAGTTTTAGAAAAAATTATTAGGGATAGGATTTATAGTTATTTAGAGAGCAATGAATTGATTGGAGATAGTCAGCACAGTTTTGTGAAGGGTAGGTCGTGCTTTACTAACCGTATTGAGTTTTTTGAGAAAGTGACCAAAGAGGTGGATGGGGGTAAGGCAGTTGACGTGGTATATATGGACTTTAGTAAGGCGTTTGATAAGGTTCACCATGGAAGGCTTATGCAGAAAATGCAGATGTATGGGATTGAGGGTGATTTAGTTAATTGGATCAGGAATTGACTAGCAGATAGGAGACAGAGGGTGGTGGTTGATGGTAAGTATTCGTCATGGAGTTCGGTTACAAGTCGTGTGCCTCAGGGATCTGTTTTGGGGCCACTGCTGTTTGTAATTTTTATAAATGATCTGGATGAGGGTATAGTTGGGTGGATCAGTAAATTTGCTGATGACCCCAAAGTCGGAGGAGTGGTAGGCAGTGAAGAGAGGTGTCATAGTTTACAGAGAGACTTGGACAAGTTGCAGAGCTGGGCCGAGAGGTAGCAGATAGAGTTTAATGCGGAAAAGTGTGAGATAATTCACTTTGGCAGGAATAACAGATGTGTAGAGTATAGGGCTAACGGTAGGACTTTGAATAGTGTTGATTAACAGAGGGATCTAGGTGTATGTGTACATAGATCCCTGAAAGTTGGGAATCAAGTAGATAAGGTTGTTAGGAAGGCATACGGTGTCTTGGCATTTATTGGTAGGGGGATTGAATTTAGGAGCCGCAGTGTCATGTTGCAACTGTACAAAACTCTGGTGCGGCCGCACTTGGAGTATTGTGTGCAGTTCTGGTCCCCACATTATAGGAAGGATGTGGAGGCATTGGAGAGGGTGCAGAGGAGGTTTACCAGGATGTTGCCTGGTATGGAGGGAAGGTCCTATGAGGAGAAACTGAGGGATTTGAGGTTGTTTTCGTTAGAAAGAAGGCAGCTAAGAGGGGACCTTATTGAAACATACAAGATGATTAGAGGTTTAGATAGGGTGGACAGTGATCGCCTTTTTCCTCGGATGGAGAAAGCTAGCACGAGGGGGCATAGCTTTAAATTAAGGGGTGGTAGTTATAGGACGGATGTCAGAGGTAGGTTTTTTACCCAGAGGGTGGTGAGGGATTGGAATGCCCTGCCTGCTGCAGTTGTAGATGCACCTAGTTTGGGGGCATTTAAGAGATCCGTGGATAGGTTTATGGATGGAAAGGGATTGGTTTAGGTTAGAGGGTCATTGCTTTTTTAATTGGTCAGCGCAACATCGTGGGCCAAAGGGCCTGTTCTGCGCTGTAGTGTTCTATGTTCTAGAGGGATGGATTGGTAGGTTTGCTGATGACACAAATTTGGAGGTGTTGTGGATAGTGTGGAGGAGTGTCAGAAGTTGCAGCGAAACATTGATAGGATGCAAGACTGGGTGGAAATGTGGCAAATGGACTTCAACCCAGATAAGTGTGTGGTGATTCATTTTGGCAGGTCAAATAGGATGACAATATAATATTAAGGTAAGACTCTTGGCAGTGTGGAAAATCAGAAGGATCTTGGGGTCCAGGTTCATAGGATGCTCAAAGCATCTTCACAGGTGGAGGATGTGGTTAAGAAGGCGTATGGTGTACTGGCCTTCATCAATCGAGGAATTGAGTTTAGGAGTCGGGAGATAATGCTGCAGCTGTATAAGACCCTGGTCAGACCTCACTTGCATTACTGTGCTCTGTTCTGGTCGCCTTGTTACAGAAAGAACGTGGAAGCCATAGAAAGGGTGCAGATGAGACTTACAAGGATGTTGTTTGGATTGGGTGCCATGCCTTATGAGGATAGGGTGAGAGAGCTCGGTCTTTTCTCCTTGGAGCGACAAAGGATGAGGGGTGACCTGATAGAGGTGTATAAAATGTTGAGAGGTATTGATCGAGTGGATTCTCAGAGGCTTTTCCCCAGGGCTGAAATGGCTGCCACAAGAGGACACAGGTTTAGGATGCTGGGGAGTAGGTACAGAGGAGATGTCAGGGGTAAGTTTTTCACTCAGAGGGTGGTGGGTGAGTGGAATTGGCTGCCGGCAGTGGTGGTGGAAGCGTATTCGATAGGGTCTTTTAAGAGACTTTTGGATAAGTAACGGAACTTAGTAAGATAGAGGGTTATAGGTAAGCCTAGTAGGTAGGGGCATGTTCAGCGCAACTTGTGGGCTGAAGGGCCTGATTGTGCTGTAGTTCTTCTATGTTTCTATGCAACATTGGCTAAAGCTCTTTGTGCTGCTTATACTACAGAGTTTATTATGGGGAGAATTGATGCAGGAAGATTCCATGGCAGAAATTTTTTTTGTAATAACGGGATTCCATGAATCTGCAAGTCACACAGAAGGAATACTCTCAGAATAAGGTGTTCACAGGGTAAAATGGAAATAGGAAATAATTGCAAACTGATACAAACCAGAAGAGGGCAGCACCACCTAACGCTCCAACTGTAATGTCTATCAGACCGTCATCATTCAAATCCATTTGCCCATCGATCGATTGGCCAAAATAGCTTAAATTAACATCTGGCCCAGATGCAGCAATGCGCTATTAAGAAAGACACTCAATCAGTTAAATTTATATTGACAACCTACATTTAAAAAAGCTACCATTTCTGGTTTCCCTGTAACATTAAAAGATGTGCATGCTTGTGAGTGCTCTTGATTAAAGCTTTCACTGGTGATCATGCATTCATGGATCGCTCGTTAAATGCAATTCAAGTAACTGAAAATACAAGATTGGCCTGAACCAAAGGCTTTACATTTTCATCTTGACCGTGAAGTAAAAATGAATACTGAACCTCACTTTTTCCAGCACTGAATCAATTTCATCCTTATAAAGAGGAAATAAAACCTATTGATGCGGTTTTCACTTCGATGCGGGGACAACGATGAGCAGTCACACCAATTTCATCTTGGTTTGGACAACCATTGTTGATCTCAGCTTTGTTAAATAACTGGAAAATGTTTGGCCGCTAATCAATCCTTCTTTTTGTTTAATCACTCCTGACTTTTATTTCATATCCTTGATAATGAAAAAAAAGCACTGGGACAAGTAGGGTTTACGATCAGGGGAATTACGGGCTTTCCAGAGAGGCCAGTGAATTTACTGATCTTTCAGGTTGGCTGACGTGTGTGGGGACAGAATTAGACATTGGAAGCCAGGGGGAAGTAAAGGAGAGCTGGACATTAGAGGGAGTTGGAGATCAGAGTTGGACATTGGTGCTGGAATTTTACTGTCCCGTTGGCCACGGAATCAGAGTGGACGAGAGGCAGACAATGGAAATGTTCCTTGATTTTGGGTGGGATTTTATGGATTCTCATCGGACTACACCATAAAGTTCTGCCCTAGAGGTTCAGTGGGGCTGGGGTGGGAGGCAGGTGGGCGTGGGGATTGAACATTGGAGTCCTTAGGGGTGCTGGTTTGGGCATCATGACAGGACTCGGTGAAGTGTTTGTCAACTGTGGCTATCAATCATTTTATAGAGTATTAGCCTCCCTTCAAACCACAATATGCTCTTTTATTCAATCGTGGGTTGTGGGTATCACTGTCTAGGCCATCATTTATTCCCCATCTCTAATTACCCTTGAGAAATAGCCATATACAATTAAAAAAAGTTTTCAAAGATTCTTCATATTAAAATTAAAGTAAAACACTTTTGAGATCGCCAGATATGACGAGTAAGTAAGGTAATCTGTAAAGTAAAAAAAAAAGGATATAAAGCCAACCATTCTTCTTTGTTACAGTTTGATAAATTTGTATAAATCTAAAAGCCTCCTTTAGGAGTCTCCTTAACTGGGAGAAATTGGAGGAAGGAAATGAGAGAGAAAAGGAAAGAATGTTGATTGGTAAATTTAAAACTAAGAAAAAGTTTCATTAATTTCTCAGCTTTCACTAATCTAATTCAAAAGGAAATGTTATTTGTTAGAACTTTAATAAATATTTTCCTTTAAGATAGAATAATGTTGGGTTCTGAATATTAATATTCAGTGATGATAATCAGATATTACATTCAGCAACAACTTGCATTTACAGGGCACATTTAACACAATAAAACCTCCCAAGGTGCTTTACAGGGGCATTGTAAGACAAAATGTGACATCAAGAACTTAATATGAAGATACATGACCAAAGGTTTGTCGAAAGGATAACTTTCAGAGGAAAGCAAGATAAAAAGAGGTAGAGAAGTTTATGGAGGGAATTTCAGAATGGTGGAGGGAGGCAGCCAAAGGAATTCACTCCTTAAGGTGAGCAATTAAATCTGAGGATGTTCAGGATGCTGGAATTAGGGAAGTGCAAAATCTTCGAAGGTTATGAGCTGGAAGGGATTACAGAATTCGTAGGTGCAAGGCCTAAGGAGAAATTTGGAAACAAGGATGTTTAAAATGACTGGGAGCCAGACTGGGCCTGTGTGTACAGGGACGATGCATGAATGGGATTTGTTGCAAATCAGGTTGTGGAATTTTGGATGATCTCAACTTCATGGAGGATGGAATGGAAGACAGTAACCAGGAGTAGACGACAAACAAAGTCACGGATAAAGAATTCAGCAGCAGATGGGAAAGAAATAAACAATACATTATGCTGCTCCAAACAAGATTAGTTAGTTAAGGTCACATCTTTCACAAGTTGGCTATAGTTTCTGGAAATTCCCAACAGCAGTAATAGAACAAAAACTCTACACTCATCCTTGTGGAATCTCATAACCCTTATTGTGTGAACTCGTTACAATCAATTAAACAGATGATCAGTCTCCTCAGCCTGATCTGATACCTTCAAAGGCTTTAACAGCAACCATCTATTTCCTAAGATGAACAATGGGTTTTAACCAGAGCCATAGAAACGTGCAACTGGCTTATTAAAGGACATCATCACACAATCTAAGCTTCTGGCTTTTTGAAATATTTAATGTTTCATTTCTAGACTGGCAACTCAGTGTTGCAATCACAGCCTGCATCAAGTCGAAACCTCCTCAAAGTCTGTTTCCCTGGAAGATTCCTGCCAGCACCCGCTGAACAGGTCTAGTCTCTTTATACGAACCTCATTCTGCTGCATCAGGAATTCTGGCCCTCCTATTTTATCCAGCTGAACCCACCTGAACTGTAAATCCTCTGTGAAAGAAAACCATGACTCTAAACTCTGGCAATCACGTGAACTGATATCCATATCTGTGGTTCTTTTTAATTTAAGTTATTCATAGTTGTAAAAACATGTCTCACCTTTGTTTTATCTATTAATGTCACAAGTAAGCTTATATTAACACTGCAATGAAGTTATTGTGAAAATCCCTAGTCACCAGACTCCGGCATCTGTTCAAGTGCATTAAGGATGAATTAAGCATGGCCAACTGTGCCACAATGCCACCCCATCTAATTGTATGCTTTGTGTGCATATAAATGAAGTTGCGACCATCACTCGGGTCTGAGCGTGTGAATAAACTATACTTCTAATTTAATCCTAATGAGAGTTTACTGCTAGTCACTTTAAAAATCGACCCCACCAAGTAAGGGTTTGGGGAAACACTCCACAGCCTATTTCAAAAATTAAAACATGGGATACAGGGGATACAGGGGACTGTGGTGAGTTAGATCCAAAATTGGCCTCGGGACAGGAAACAAAGGGTAATTGTTGATGGGTGGTTTTGTGAATGGAAAGTGGTCCCCAGTGGTGTTCCACTGAGCTGAACGCATTGAAAAAGTACCTGGATCAGCACCCGAAATGCTGTAGCCCTCAAGGCTACAGTCTGGGTGCTGGAAGGTTAGATTAGAATGGGCAACTAGCTTTTTTTTTATTTTTTGGCTGCCAAGGATATGATGGGTTGAATGGCCTTTTTCTATGCCATAACCTTTTTATAGTTCCATGATTCTAAATGAGAGTATCATTTTCAGAAGGAATTAGATTGAATGTGTTGACCAATTTGGGGATCCTGTTTATTTAGCAGGATAAGAAGCTAGCACTACAACAGTTACTCAGTTCTGTGCTGCAAACTTTCAAGTTTTATATTTTACCTCTGGTGTCCAAAACAAATATTTCTGTGAGCTCAGGAATTAGGTCTGATTCAATTAGAATTATATTTTATCTTCAACTACCTCAAAAAAAAACACATCTACTTCTCAAATGTAATTTTGTTACTCAAGCTGGAGTGTTTTTTTAGAAAGCATCTTAAATGCTTGCAGAGTATTTTGCAAATACTATTTGAGGTACACGTTGGACCTCATTGTACCCATCTTACACAATGAGATCCAATTTCAGCGACTGATGCACTGTGGCCCAAGGACATCTGAAACTTAAAATTGGGTTGAGACATTTTAAGGTGTCTCTGTGGTCCTTTCCTTAAGCAAACAAGGATCGTAGAATCCCTACAGTGCAGAAGGAGGCTATTCAGCCCATCAAGTCTGCACTGACTATGACAGAGTATCTTACAGGTCTTCTCCCCTGTCCTAACCTCATAACCCCACTCATTTACTGTGACTAATCCCACATACCTACAAATCTTAGAACATAAGAACATAAGAAATAGGAGCAGGAGTAGGCCATCTAGCCCTTCGAGCCTGCCCCGCCATTCAATAAGATCATGGCTGATCTGTCG
Organism: Carcharhinus amblyrhynchos; assembly: GCF_965287045.1. Lineage (NCBI taxonomy): Eukaryota > Metazoa > Chordata > Chondrichthyes > Carcharhiniformes > Carcharhinidae > Carcharhinus > Carcharhinus amblyrhynchos. Next base: position 60,898,166 of record NC_137324.1, on the reverse strand, counting down.
TGGCTCAGTTCCACTTTCCCGCCCTCTCCCCATAACCCTTAATCCCCTCGCTTATCAAAAACCCATCAACCCGCGTCTTAAAAATATTTAGCGAGGCAGCCTCCACCACTTCAACGGGCAGAGAATTCCAGAGATTCACCACCCTTTGAGTGAAGAAGTTCCTCCTCAACTCCATTCTAAACCGCCCCCCCTTTATCTTGAGGCTGTGCCCCCTAGTCCTACTGTCCTTTCTGAGCGGGAAGAGTCTCTCCACCTCTATCCTATCCATCCCATTCATCATCTTATATGTCTCAATGAGATCTCCCCTCATTCTTCTAAACTCTAACGAGTACAAGCCTAGTTTATTCAGCCTCTCCTCATAGCTCAACCCCCTCAACTCTGGCATCAGCCTAGTAAACCTCCTCTGTACTCCCTCCAAGGCCAAAATATCCTTGCGTAAGTGCGGCGACCAAAACTGCACACACTACTCCAGCTGCGGCCTCACCAGTGCCCTATACAGCTGCAGCAAGACCTCCCTACTTTTATATTCAATCCCCCTCGCTATGAAGGCCAGCATCCCATTCGCCTTCCTGACCACCTGCTGCACCTGCAGGCTGGGTTTTTGCGACTCATGCACAAGGACCCCGAGGTCCCTCTGCACCGTCGCATGCTGCAGTTTTTCGCCACGTAAGTAATAATCCTTCCTACCATTATTCCTACCAAAGTGGACCACCTCGCACTTGCCAACATTAAATTCCATTTGCCAGTTCCTGGCCCATTCCCCCAGCCTATCTAGATCCTTCTGCAGACTCTCCACACCCTCCGTGCAATTTGCCGTTCCACCAATCTTGGTGTCATCAGCAAATTTCGACACCATACACTCGGTTCCCTCCTCCAGATCATCTATATAAATGGTAAATAGCTGAGGCCCCAGCACCGACCCCTGGGGCACTCCACTAGTCACCAACCGCCAATCCAAATAGCACCTATTGACCCCCACTCTCTGCCTCCTATTTGACAGCCAATCCTCTATCCACGTTAACACCCTACCCCCAACTCCATGCCCCCTGACCTTCTGCAATAACCTCTTGTGAGGTACCTTGTCAAACGCCTTCTGAAAATCAAGAAAGACCACATCCACCGGCTCTCCTCTATCCACCGCCCTAGACACATCCTCATAGAACTCCAATAAATTCGTCAGACACGACTTCCCCTCAATGAAACCGTGCTGCGTCTGCTCTATCAAGCAATTCCCCTCAAGATGCCTGGGACACGAAGGGACAATTTAGCATGGCCAATCCACCTGACATGCACATCTTTGGACTGTGTGAGGAAACCGGAGCACCCGGAGGAAACCCACACAGAGACAATGTGCAGACTCCACACAGACAGTGACCCTGGTCCCTGGCACTGTGAGGCAGCAGTACTAACCACTGTGCCACCATATCGCCCATTGGAGTCTAACACCATCTCTGGTTACCTAGGAAATTAGGCAGTGATGAGGACTAAGATGTAAGGTCAGCATGCTCAGAATTCTTCAGCAAGTCAATACCAATTTTTCTAAAGATTTTTCACTGGAGCTCAGAGAAGCTCAGAGTCAGCAAAATCTCTAGCCACTGCTGTGACCCCCACCTCCATAAGACCATAAGATATAGTAGCAGAATTAGGTAACAACAGATCTGTTAGCCTCCCCACCTCAGGACTTCAATGTTGTCAGCTTACGTCAGTTGGAAGTGAGCCAAAGATTTGTTCTCTTCAAAATACCTAAGCTATCTCTCGAGGTACAACTGACACCAACAGCTCGCACAAGCCACATCATGAGGCCACAGCCCAATTGTAGGCTGGCCTCAGGCTCTTGGTTAGGTTACACATTGGGTGAACTCAGCTCTTTAAAAATGATTTGCCACTTAATTGGGAGAACTGAAGGCCAAACTGCAGAAGTCACGCAAACAGTTGTTTTTGAAAAGTAGTTGAATTGAAATTGGCCCACTTTATAAGTATGTTAAAGAGGGGAACAAATTAATGGGAAGCTAAGGAGCAACTTTTTTACACAGAGGGGTGGTACATATGTGGAATGAGCTGCTGGAGGAAGTGGTTGAGGCAGGAACATTGACTTAAAAGGCATTTGGACAGATAGATGGAGAGGAATGGTTTAGAGGGATATGGGCCAAATGTAGGCAAATAGGGTTAGCTTAGGTGGGCACTTTGGCTGGCATGAACCAGTGAGGGCCAAAGGGCCTGTCTCTGTGCTGTAGATTCTATGCTTCTATGCACTCCTTCTTTTGTCTAGCTCCTGAATGTTAGTTGGTATTTGCCGTGATGTGGTGTTTTTGTAATACAAATTAAAATACTGTTTCATATATATAATCCAGAGAATAAATCACATGTTTTTCAACTTTATCAACATCAAACCTGTGAATATTTTTCATTGATGGTTGTGCCAGATCCATGGAAGAGATAGACCGCTCCCCGGTGATTGTCTTCTAAAGGTGCTCCAATCACAACATCATTATAGTTATCCAGGTTGAGATCTGAAACTGCAGTTATGGCTGTTCCAAAGCGGGAACCACATGGTTGCTTCATGAAGTGAGTGCATTTCCGGTCTTTATCTGTAACCTATTAAAAGGATAATAGATTATACAGCAAATGTTGATTGATATCAATACCATTCGGGACCTGTGTTCGATTTCAGCCATGATGTAGAGATGCTGGCGTTGGACTAGGGTAAACACAGTAAGAAGTCTCACAACACCAGGTTTAAGTCCAACCAGTTTATTTGATAGTAATCTCATAAGCTTTCAGAAACGGTGTTCCTTTGTCAGGTGTGTGGAAGGTTCTGATCAGAGAAGGGCGTATGAAGGCACACACAGTTTACAGAATACCGATTAGAATGCGAGTCTTTAAGCTAACCTGCTTTTCAAGTCTTAAAGGTACAGACAATGTGAGTGGAGATAGCATTAAGCATAGGTCAAAGAGATGTGTATTGTCTCCTGACAGATGTGTATTGCCTCCAAGTCCAGGCAAGTCATGGGGGTTACAGACAGTGCGACATGTACCCCAGATCCCTGTTGAGACCGTCCTCATGTGTGTGGAACTTGGCTATCAGTCTCTGCTCAGCGACTCTGCGCTGTCGTGTGTTGTGAAGGCTGCCTTGCAGAACGCTTACCCGAAGATCAGAGACCAAATGCCTGTGACTGCTGAAGTGTTCACCAACAGGGAGGGAACAGTCTTGCCTGGTGATTGTCGAGCGATGTTCATTCATTCGTTGTTGTAGCGTCTGCATGGTCTCCCCAGTGTACCATGCTTCAGGACATCCTTTCCTGCAACATATTAGGTAGACAACGTAGGCTGAGTTGCATGAGTATGTGCTGTGTAGCTGGTGGGCGGTGTTCTCAAGGGAGATGATGTCATCCATGTCGATGATCTGGCATGTCTTGCAGAGGTTACTGTGGCAGGGTTGTGTGGTCACCGTTCTCCTGAAGGCTGGGTAGTTTGCTGTGAACAATGGTCTGTTTGAGGTTGTGTGGTTGTTTGAAGGCAAGAAGTGGGGGTGTGGGGGTGGCCCTGGCGAGATGTTCGTCTTCATCAATGATGTGTTGAAGACTCTGGAGAAGATGTTGTAGCTTCTCTGCTCCGGGGAAGTACTGGATGATGAAGAGTACTCTGTCCACCGTGTCCCGTGTTTGTCTTCTGAGGAGGTCAGTGCGGTTTTTCGCTGTGGCGTGTCGGAACTGTCGATCGATGAGTTGAACATCATATCCTGTTCTTATGAGGGCATCTTTCAGCATCTGGAGGTGTCTGTTGCAATCCTCCTCATCTGAGCAGATCCTGTGTATACGGAGGCCTTGTCCATAGGGAATAGCTTCTTTAATGTAATTAGGGTGGAAGCTGGAGAAGTGGAGCATCTTGAGATTGTCTGTGGGCTTGTGGTACAGTGAGGTGCTGAGGTGACCATCCTTTATGCAGATGCGTGTGTCCAAGAAAGCCACCGATTCCGGAGAATAGTCCATGGTGAGTCCGATGGTGGGATGGAACTTGTTGATATCATTATATAATTGTTTTAGTGATTGTTCATGTCTGGGGTTCATGTCGCACTTTGTGTAATCCCCATGACTTGCCTGGGCTTGTAAAATCTCACTTACTGTCCTGTCTAGAGGCAATTCACATCTCTTTAACCTATGCTTAATGCTATCTCCATTCACTGAATCTTTAAGACTTGGATAGCAGGTTAGCTACAAAGACTTGCATTCTAATCGGTATTCTGTAAACTGTGTGTGCCTTCATACGCCTTTCTCTGATCAGAACCTTCCACACACCTGACAAAGGAACACCGTTTCTGAAAGCTTGTGAGATTACTATCAAATAAACTGGTTGGACTTAAACCTGGCGTTGTGAGACTTCTTACTTCGATTTCAGCCTCAGATCACTGTCTGTGTGGAGTTTGCACATCCTCACTGTGTCTACGTGGTTTCCTCTGGGTGCTCTGGTTTCCTCCCATAGGCTAAAGATGTGCAGGTTAGGTGGATTGGCCATGCTAAATTGCCACTTAGTGTCCCAAGGTGTGTAGGTTAGATGGATTAGCTATGGGAAATGCATAGAGTTATGTGGATAGGGTGGGGGAGAGGGCCTAGATAAGATACTCTGTCAGACAGTCAGTACAGACTCAATGGGCCGAATGTCCTCCTTCTGCACTGTAGGGATTCTACGCACAATAAATATGAAATCATTTTTTTAACCAGATTTTTCTGACCATTTTCACTTTTGATTGAAAATCCAAAAAAATCTGGTAAAATCAAACCAGAATGACAGATATTTGGGATGAGAACCACCATTCAAATCCTTGCTTCTAGAAAGATTGTATTGGTCGATGCGTATTGGCTAACAGTCAAATGCCACTCACTAAATGCATCAGAAATACCTGATCATTCACAGGTGAGGAAGTTTCTGTCTGCCTGTTATTGCAGCTATATTTTGGTTTGTATGCTCACATTTTTGTTTGTCAATTTTAAACACCAATGAAAGGGAGAGCATGGTCCAGTCCCAGGCTGGGTTTGGGCCTAGATGCACAGACCACACAAATGTGCATTTCTATTACTCTCTGCTGGGATTGTGGGAATTTGTACATTCAATCTACATCCTCAGGAAATCAGTCTGTTCAGTTTGCACCATATTGTAACAAAAGCAAAATACTGCGGATGCTGGCTGAATCTGAAATAAAAACAGAAGATGCTGGATAAACTCAGGTCTTAGTCATCCTGATGCATAACTGATTATTCAGTTAACCATTGTCCCAATAGTCTTGTCATTTGTTTTCTTCTCAGAGAGCTTAAAATCTCCATCTTCCCTCTCTGACATACACTGAACACCCCTCCTAATTCCTGACTTTTCTGTGTCTGTGTCACTGGATCAGTAAACAGTAAAACTTTGCTATTTTGTGTTTTCTTCCATAATCATTAAACCTTCAATTCCTTTTAACCCGTCTCTTTAACTTCAGATGTTGTGTGACTTCATTAAAAATATACCTGTACCAACAAACCCTAAAGACCTGAAACCTTTTAGTCACAAGTCTATGCAGTCTCCTGGGCATCAAGGTTTGCAAAAGAAAGATGTAAATTAAAGTAAAATCATTTTTACCTTTCGTAACACACAAACATGTTTATAAATTCAACTTAAAATTATACATTGTTCACAATGCTGCAGGACTCCATTGGAGTGCCTGTAATGTCCTGTGCTTCCACCTCAGGAATCCCCTGCTGCTCTCCATTATTGGATAGCAAAGACAAAAGTGGTCTTTCCATTAACCGCCTCTCAGGAAACTCATTCAGTTGATGCATCTCTGACCTACCTGGGATCAGTGCCCAGCAGGTAGGGTCAGCATAGGGGAAATTGGTAAAGGGACAGCACAGTGGCACAGTGGTTAGCAGTTGCTGCCTCACAATGCCAAGGACCCGGGTTCAATTACGACTTCGAGTCACTGATTGAGTGGAGTTTGCAATTTTTCCCCCATGTCTGTGTGGGTTTCCCCCGGGTGCTCCGGTTTCCTCCCACAGTCCAAAGTGCAGGTTAGGTTGATTAGCCGTACTAAATTGACCTAGTGTCAGGGGGATTAGTGGGGTAAATAAGGGTTACAGGAATAGGGTCTGGGTGGGATTGTAATCAGTGCAGACTCAATGGGCTGAATGGCCTCCTCCTGCACAATAGGGATTGTCTGATTCTATAAATGGTCCCAATGCCTAAATATTTTTAAAGTGAAATTTCCACCCTTAGCTTTTTTGCTGATTAAAAATGTTTCATTGTAAATTTGCAGCCTGATCACCTTACACATACGGTTGTAAACGCTGAGTTGACGTTGCCTTTGGTAAGAAAAAAAACAAAAAGAAACCACTTGCAAATTTCAGTCAGGCAGACTGTCACTGCCAGAATATAAAAGGGAGAATATCATGGTAGAAAAGGAGATATACAGAGGAGACAGAGAATTGACACCGGGAAAAATTGGAGGGGCGAACCACGTGACAGTTGTCTCTGGTCCACGTGACATGCAGTTTATTGCTTTGAAATTGAGTTATTCTGGGGGTGAACTATCTGTTGAAGTAGGTAAGTTCCAACTGAAATCTGACAGCCAGGATTTGTTCAGTGTTGCCCGTTCTGTCTATTTAAACTTGGCTAACTTGGGAAAGAGGCCCAGCGTGGGGGTTTTGCCTCAAGTGAAATATCTGTCTATTGAGAAGGGATTTCCAAAGGAAGCTTTGTAGACAGATGTTTATATCCCAGAAGTCACATTTAAAACTACCAGTTCTCTCTCAATGTAAAAAACATAATGTCTCCTTGTCTCAAAAGTAGAATTAACTTTTCAAACAGATTTAATTCTGGGTCAAAATCCTGGGATTCCCTCCCTAATAGCACTGTGGGTGTACCGAGTGTGCCTAGTGGTTCAAGAAGGCAGCTCACTACCACCTTCTCAAGAACAATGAGAGATGGGCGATAAATATTGGCCTAGAAAGCGATGCCCACATCCTGTAAATGAAATTTAAAAAATCCACCTCCAATTTGCCACCTCAAATTCTCAGATTGAACCAGTATGTTCAGTTAGGTGGAATTTTAAGCCCATAAGGGAGGGTGGTGGCCTAATCAGCTGTGGCCTTGGACAAGAGCTCCAGCCTTGACTTCAGGCAACCTGAAACTTAGTTGCAGGAGTGGCCAGGAAGAGTCTGGTGGGTGTTCAGAGCTCAGACGGGAATTGATGGTGCTGTTCGGTGCTCAGAAATGAGGGCTGCCCAAATCTCGACAGCCTCATTTTCTCCCACATGGGGAAAGATGAGGTTACCTTTGGCCCAGTGAGGTGTGAATGTGTGGGGATGAGTAACTGAGTGAGTGTGTGGAGTTGTGTGTGAGTGACTGAGTGGTGTGCGTGAGTGACTGAGTGAGTGTGTGTTTGGTGTGTGTGAGTGACTGAGTGAGTGTGCAGTGGTGTATGTGAGTGACTGAGTGTGTGTGAGTGACTGAGTGGAGTGTAGATGCTAGTGCATGTCACTGAATGAGTGTGTGCAGCCGAATGTGAGTCTGACCTAGATATGCCATTTTCCAACTCTCTCTCACTACTACACACCATCACTTTTCCATGTTCCCACTCACACTCACCGACTCACATCGCACTGAGCCTCTCATATGTTGTTGGTTTTTGCTACTTACTCTGTTTTAAATAAACAATTTTTGCTAAGACATTGCTGTACTTTTGCTCAGCAACTGTTTCTTTCCTTAAAATCTCAACTTTTTAACATAATTCAGCTTATTGCTGTGTCAAACCCTATTTTCCAAAGATCTATTAATTGTCCCCTTGAATGAGAAAAATCTGCAAATATAGTCCCCTGAGTACAAAGATTGGACAAGCCTGGTCTAAGTGTCACCTGTTTCAATACACAATGGATTTCACCCTGAGGCTTGCTTAACAATCTGAAATCAGTGTTACTTAATTAAGACAAGCTGTTGGAAGTTATATGTGGTCACTGTTTGACTTCCGAAGAGAAACAGGGTGAATTCTATGGACGTTCACAAAAGTGGATTCTCTTGTCTCACCAGCAGCACATCCCTGCCATGGATTTCCTGGTGACATCAATGCACCATTGACAATGGTGCGACCAGAGAATCTCGACACCAGCGATTGGTGCACCACTTCTCACTGCCGGAAAACACGTGGCTGGAGACTCACAGTATCCCACCCACAGTATCTCCAGGCAAAAAGCCTGCACTGACCATCATCTTACCATCAAGCTAGTCGCAGCAGAAAGAACTCTGGTCCTCATCAAAACTATTGGAACACTGGACGTAGTGCCATCAAGACTAACAGAACCCTATGTGCTTTCAACCCTAGTGGCAGTCTTGTGCCTGGAAAGATGGATCACCCTGCAACAGATGGTCTCCCTTCTGAAGAAACATTTCATTAAACCTCTGATTTCATTGTGGTCTGATCCTGAACCTCCTTCCTTTCCCTGATCCCTCTTTGGATTGTATGAGTGAAAAAAGGGGCAGACATTGAAACCAAAAGAGAAAACGCTGGAAAATCTCAGCAGCTCTGGCAGCATCTGTAAGGAGAGAAAAGAGCTGATGTTTCCAGTCCTTTGTTAAAGCTAAAAGGCATAGAAAGTGGGAGATATCTAAACTGCAGGGGGAGGGAATGAAAGATGAGTCATAGCCACAGAAACCAGGGGAAAAGGCTGTCCATAGAGAGAATAAAGGATGTGAAAGGCCAAACGGCAGAGAAGTTGTAAACTGACAGATTGACAAAGGGTCATCTGGACTCGAAACATCAGCTCTTTTCTCTCCTTCCAATGCTGCCAGATCTGCTGAGATATTCCATGTTTTCTCTTTTGGTTTCCGATTCCAGCATCTGCAGTAATTTGCTTTTAGGCAGACATTGAAATCCCCGTCTCTGAGTTTTGTCTGTGGGTGTGTCTGTGTGTCTGTCTGTGTGCGTGTGTGTGAAATAAACCAACCACCTCATTTGATCTTAAATCAGGTTTGCTTTGCAAGTTATTCACAGAGGATTGGAACACTCCACATTTAAGGATTGTGGAAAACACGCCTTACACTTGTTAAAAAAAATCAAACCTCATTACCTGTTTATGGACAGGTAATGAGAGGAGAAATCAAGGCTGTTTAAATTAAACCCCCCCTGAACATAACACAAACAATTGGAATCTTTGAGTATCATGACATTTTCAACTTTAATATTGCCATGCCTTATATCCAGATGAGGTCATTTTCAGAATTAAAATAATCTCTTCTCTATTTTTCCATAGTATTTAATCTCACTGCAGTCACTGACTCAACAAATATATCTTTTCCAATAACCCCAATTGTGCTTCTATTTCAGCTATGAGGATACTCATGTATACACACATCAAAATTGATTTACTGAGAAGAAAGTTAACTTCTCATTATGTGACATGTTGCTATTCTAAAAGATTTGTGATCTTCAGTCTTATCCAAACTCAGACCCTCTCTGCAAGTGCAAAATTCAACTTTAGATTAGTTAACTGATCTGAGGGCCTATAATCGATGTAAATGAAAGTCAGTAATTATTTATTTCCAAATTATCAATAAGTTATAAAGTGGGAATTTGAAATGGCCCGAGTTTGTAGAACACACACGACATGGAAACTGAAAAGCTCCAGGCTCACAATACAACATTACACCCGAAAATAATTACAAATGAAAGATTGTTTCGAAGTTTGACTTTCACTCATTGAGACTCTCCTGAGGGTTCCAGATGGTGATAGAGGTCTCACTTCAGCTCTTAGCTGAGTATCTGATTCACTGCTTGCTGTGTCAGCAACAAAGCCTGCAAACTTTGGAGCACGTTGGCAAGGTGGGGATTAGAGCACACAGCAATGCAATTTACTGCATGTCAACAATCTTGTCAGCATGGAAGAACCTGAGCCATTCTGTTACTAATTAGTTTCAACCGTGAAAATTATGGCCTGGATCTTTTCTGGAGCGGCAGTCAGAAGCAGATTGCCACTTCGCCCGCAGTTACTTATCTGGAAATTAAAACGCTCTTTTATCACTCAACCTTCCACTCAGGCCAAGTGAGAACAATCAAGTGCAGTGAATTCCTGAGGCCTTCTGTTGAGGGCAGCCAACAAGCATGGGAAGAAGAGAAAAGAAAGGCCTCTGTGGTGTCATTTTGAAAAAGACAAGTTTCAAGCTGTACCCTCCTTTTATGAAAAATAGCCATAGATAGAACAAATATAGGAAGAATGTACAAACTCCACACAGACAACAACCCAGCTTGGAATTGAACCCAGGTCCCTCGCACTGTGAGGTAGCAATGCTAACCACTGTGCCACCAAGCCATCCTAAAATCAGAGTGGAGAATGTGGGCATCGATCTACTACCTGTCACATGCTAAGCAAGCGCTCCACCACTTGAGCTAATTACCCAATTATATAGGTGGTCCAATTCAGTTTCTGATTTATGGTAGCCCTCAGGATATTAATAGTAGGTGGATTCAGTGATGATAATGCCTTTGAATATCTTGGAGTATTGGTTAGATGCCCTCTTGTTGGAGATGGTCATTGCCTGACACAAACGTTACTTGTCACTTGCCTGTCCAAGTTGTTGCTGCTTCTTAGACTGTTGGGACCACTGAATAATGCTAAGCTGGCTTTGCACTGCTTGTGTCTCTTCAGTATTGGCAAGGGGATCTAAAATGGGTATTAAATGCCTTATTTATGCACGTGAGAGGCTTAACATCTAGATTAAAGCATGCACCAGAAACACCTCCAAATTTGTCAGAACCATTATAAGTTCTGATGTTCTCCAGGTGTCCTTTGTGTGTGTGCCGTTTTCAACAGAATGCAATACATTTCTTCCTTACCTTATTCGATCTGCCTGAATGAAGGGATGAGACAGAAAGGCAGCTGCACTGCTGCTTCAGTGGCTCAAGCATCATGTCAAATTGAAACTTCTTCTAAAATAAGAAAGAAATTAAGGATGAGATGTCGATTATAATTTAACCAATGTCGATGTGTTTGAGGCAGTGACAAATGTTCATTGCAATTTGCTGAGCTTGTGGCGACTAGGGGAATTTCACAGTAGCTTCATTGCAGTGTTAATGTAGGCCTTACTTGTGATTAATAAATAAAAACTTTAAACTTTTATGTTATGGTGGAGGATAGGAGTCGGATCATAGCTGAAGGTTTTACACGTTCTGTGCTGCTATTGAAACTTTATTGTAAGTCTTGCCTAACACCTCTACTGAGTAAGGGAAAGAAGCGGAAAAATGCTTCAGCTTTAAAAGTCATATGTTAATGATGAATGGCATTGGGGGGGGAATGCAGACAGCCATACCTCATTCGCATGACTGCTCCCGTCACTTGAGTGACCAAGTAAGGGTCACTTCCTGCCCTCTTGCTTATTTTTGCTGGCATCAGCTGTGTGGGGACACAGCCAGATAAACTCTGGTGGCCTTCCAACGGGTTTGAAGGGTTAAGGTGGCACTCTATGGCCCATAGAGAGGCCACCCAGTGGCAATAGCTGCCCCCATGCCTAACTAGCCACCATGGATCCTGGCTAAACCCTTGCCCCCCGCACCCCCCTCTCCCCACCCCCTCCACCGATCCATCCTCCCAGACCTCACAAGAGCAAGGATCTGCCTGCATGACCCCAATTTTCCTAAAGAAAATTAAACATCTTGGGGAGTCTGATCACCCTGGAGCTGTAGCCTCAGCGATAGCCACCATTTGCAGCAGCACAGCTGATTCTGCTCAGATATTCGCTAACTAAGTGGGCCAGCAGCTCCTATGGATGGACCGTTATCCTTAGTTGGTTGGCAGCCTTGGTGGCAGACTGTTAACTGACACTGGCAGCAAGACGCTGCCCTAAATCCTGCCACCTCCCAAAATGGGGTCAGCTTCCACTTCCACTCGTGGTGGAGTGGTTTCAGCTTCTGTGGAAAAATTCAACTCCCAGAGTCAGGTTTACATATTTCTAAATCAATGAGCTGTGTTAAAATTCAGATCAATGCCAACTCTGTTTGAACAGTATATTACTGTTCACCAATGTGAGTGTGCTGAGGGGAAAGAAGATGAAAAGAAAGCTATTCCTAGTTCTTTTGGGGAGATTGAATGCATATGTCATTGGGTTTTTCTCTCACTACATGCTGTGTAGTGACTCATGTCTTTCATATGGATTATATAAATCCTGTATTATTTAACATTAAAATAATAATCTGAAACAACACTCTCCAAGAAAGATATTTCTCATTTTGGCAACATTTTTTGAATTTGTCCAAAAGCTGAGAAATAACCATTTTAATTTGAATAATTAATAATTTTAATAATGAAGAGACTTAAATTGAAGTGTTTTTTTAATGCTTCTAATAACTTATATATATAACATATAAGAAACTTTAAATGTAATAAATCATTAAATGCTTCAGAGGAGCATTGGGAAACAAAGGCCTGAAATTTCCTGTAGGTTTAAAGGCTCCCTCTGTTTTAGCAAAAGTGCTGGAATCTGGAAGTCCCGCCCTCAAATCTGGTCCACATCATATTTGTTGAGGGAGGGAATTGAGGTCACTTTTAAATTGCAGATCCAGGTTCACAGAAGCAATTGCACATTACAGGCAGTTCTTCAGTCAGATCTAGTTTTCACTCATGGGATGTCCGAAACACGACTTGTGCACTTTAGGTCTGGCAGAAGAAGATCTGAAAATGCCAGAGTTCTCTGGTCATCTGGCACGCCCTTTTAGATATGGTCCTAGGACACCTTTGGAAGAGGTAAGGTGCATTTTTGGATTGTTAAAAGCAGACGGGCGAGATTCTAAGTGCCCATTTGCCACAGGCGCAAATCCCATTATGGCTGCCAACTCTTCTAAAGGGGGGCACCCTACTTCTCCCTTTCAAAAGGATGTCCCAATCTTAAAATTGGATTAAGACCCCTCCCCCCACACTGCACAGGTATTGGGACACTCCCTGTTGATAAGAGGAACACCCCCGAAACTCACACACGCAGAAGGGACAGTTCCACCCTCTGCTCCCCACCCCCCCCAACCACAACGGATAAAGGGAGCCACCATACTTACACAGAAGGGGAATCACTGCCGATGGAGGAGGCAATTCCCCCCATTCACTGACACTGTCATGGAACACTCCCAGGGTGCCAGGGTTCTCTGGCACCAGGGTGCCAGAAGCAGTCACCAGGTATTTCCCTCAGCCTTCAGGGGTTACAGGTACCTCTGTGCCCCTGGTGTGATCATTACAGCTGGTTTTCATTTCCGGTTGGCGCTGGTATGATGTCATGCCGCTGGGGAGGGGGAGAAATATCATGGATGGCTCTATGCCATCAAGCTCTTAAATAATATTTATTTTAAAGTCTGTACATCAGGTCCACGCCCGGAAACATCAGTGACTAGTGGCGTGCCTCAGGGATCAGTGTTGGGGCCATAATTTTTTACGATTTACATTGATGATTTGGAGTCGGGAACCAAATTCGTAGATGACACTAAGATGGGTGGAAGAGAAAGTGTGCAGAGGACACTGAGAGTCTGCAAAGGGATAGAGATAGTCTAAGAGAGTGGGCGAGGGTCTGGCAGATGGAGTACGGTGTTGGTAAATGTGAGGTCATCCATTTTGTAGGAATAACAGCAAAATGGACTATTATTTGATTGGTAATACATTGCAGCATGATGGGTGTCACCTGGGTATCCTTGTGCAGGAATCTCAAGGAGTTGGTTTGCAGGTGCAGCAGGTAATTAAGAAGGCAAATGAAATTTTGTCCTCCATTGCTAGAGGGATGGAGTTTAAAAACAGCAAGATTATGTTGTAGCTGTATAAGGTGCTGGTGAGGCCACACCTGGAGTACGGTGTACAATTTTTGTCTCCCTACTTGAGAAAGGATTTTCCTGGCACTGGAGGGGATGCAGAGGAGGTTCATTAGGTTGATTCTGGAGTTGAGGGGGTTGGGTTATGAGGAGAGACTGAGTAGACTGGGGCTATACTCATTGGAATTCAGAAGAATGAGGGGGAGATCTTATAGAAACATATAAGATAATGAAGGGAATAGATAAAATAGAAGCAGAGAAGTTGTTTCCACTGGCAGGTGAAACTAGAATTAGGGGGCATGGCCTCAAAATAAGGGGGAGCAGATTTAGGAATGAGTTGGGTAGGAACTTCTTCAACCAAAGGGTTATGAATCTGTGGAACTCCCTGCCCAGTGAAGCATTTGAGGCTACCTCACTGAGTGTTTTTAAGGCAAAGATAGATACATTTTTGAACAGTAAAGGAATTAAGGGTTATGGTGAGCGGGTGGGTAAGTGGAGCTGAATCCATGAAAAGATCAACCATGATCTTTTTGAATGGCGGAGTGGGCTCGAGGGGCTAGATGGCCTACTCCTGCTCCGAGTTCTTATGTTTTTACGTTCTTATTTGCTGGAATTTTACTGCCTCACCCGCCTGAGACTTGTTCCCTCCTGCTTGACGCCAGTGGGGAATGACGGTCAGTGAGCCTCGCCCGCCCCGATTTTGGGGCAAGTATGCCTGTAAAATTCCTGCCATTGTGTCATTGGGGAAGGGGAGGGAAGATCTTAAATTGAGATCTCCCCAGCATAAATCCCATTTTTGGCAAACAAAAATATCAAAAAAGTTTTGCAAAATTGCTAATACATCTTCCCTCAGGACATTTACCTCCTCCATCCTATCAGCCTGTATCACGCACTCATCCTCAAAAACATGGCCCCTCTCCTTAGTGAACACTGAAGGAAAGTATTCATTCAATATCTCTTCTGACTCAATGCACAAGTTCCCACTACTATCCTTGATTGGCCCTAACCTTGGTTTTTGATTAATTTTAAATTAAAAAATAATTAAAAGCATACAAAGCAACAATTTAATCTGAAAAAAAAAAGGTCAGGGTTGGAGGGAGATGGGTAAAGCCAGAAAAATATGCTTGTCTCTAACATTCCATTTCTTGTTTGGATTGAGACTGAAAGTTGAAAAGGGGGAATTTTGAAAATTTTTCTTTATTAATTATAAGGATGAATTTATAAGGATGAAAAAATAGGTTCAGTTGGGTTGCTTGACTGTTACAAGGTAGCTAGGAATGAGTTAAAAAAAGGGCTTAGGAGAGCTAGGAGGGGGCATGAGAAATCCTTGGTGGGTCAGATAAAGGAAAACACCAAAGCTTTTTACTCTTATGTGAGAAATAAAAGAATGATCAGGGTGAGGTTAGGGCCAATCAAGGATAGTAGTGGGAACTTGCGCATGGAGTCAGAAGAGATAGGTGAGGCGTTGAATGAATAATTTTCTTCAGTGTTCACTAAGGAGAGGGGCCATGTTTTTGAGGATGAGTGTGTGATACAGGCTGATAGGATGGAGGAGGTAGACGTTCTGAGGGAAGATGTATTAGCAATTTTGAAAAACCTGAGGGTTGATAAGTGCCCTGGGCCAGATGAGATACATCCTAGGATACCTTAGGAGGCAAGGGATGAGATTGTGGAGCCTTTAGCTTTGATCTTTGGGTCCTCATTGTCCATGGGGATAGTGCCAGAGGACTGGAGAGTGGCTAATGTAGTTCCTCTCTTCAAGAAAGGAAATAGGAATGACCCTGGTAATTAGAGGCCAGTTAGTCTTACTTCGGTGGTCGGTAAGTTATTGGAAATAGTCCTGAGAGATAGGATACAAGACCATTTGGAACGATTCCGTTCAATCCGGGATAGTCAGCACGGTTTCGTGAGGGGTAAGTCCTGCCTCACAAATTTGATTGAATTCTTTGAGCAGGTACCTAAGTGCGTAGATGAAGATAGAGCAGTTGATTTTAGTAAGACATTTGATAAGGTTCCCCATGGCAGGCTCATGAAGAAAGAAAGGAGGTGTGGGATAGAAGGAAATTTGGCCGATTGGATAAGTACCTGCCTGTCTCATGGAAGAAAGTCTGACAACACCAGGTTTAAGTCCAACCGATTTATTTGATAGTAAACTCACAAGCTTTCGGGTTAGCCCCTTCGTCAGGTGAATGGGATGAAGGGTGAAGGGGCTAATCTGAAAGCTAGTGAGTTTACTATCAAATAAATCGGTTGGACCTAAACCTGGTGTTGTTAGACGTTTTACTATGTTTACTCCAGTCCAACGCCGGCATATCCACATCATGTCTCATAGAAGACAGAGGGTGGTGGTGGAGGGAAAATTTTCAGACTGGAGGCCAGTTACCAGCGGTGTACCACAGGGGTTAGTGCTGGGTCCTCTGTATTTGTGATTTTTATCAATGACTTGGAGAGGGGGCTGAAGGGTGAGTTAGTAAATTTGCTGATGACACCAAGATTGGTGGAGTAGTGGATAAGGTGGAGGGCTCTTGTAGGCTGCAAAGAGACATTGATAGGATACAGAACTGGCCGAAAAGTGGCAGATGGAGTTTAACCCCGATAAGTGTGAGGTGATTTATTTTGGTAGGACAAACTTAAATGCGGCTTACAGGGTCAACGGCAGGGTTCTGAGGAATGTGGAGGAGCAGAGAGATCTTGGGGTTCATATCCACAGATCTCTGAAGGTTGCCACTCAAGTGGCTAGAGCCGTGAAGAAGGCTTATAATGTGTTATTGTTTATTAACAGGGGGTTTGAGTTTAAGAGCTGTGGGTTTATGCTGCACCTTTACAGTACTTTAGGTGAGATTACATTTGGAATATTGCGTGCAGTTCTGGTCACCTCACTATAAGAAGCATTGGAGAGAGTGCAGAGGAGGTTTACCAGGATGCTGCCTGGTTTGGAGGATAGGTCTTATGAGGAAAGCTTGAGGGAGCTGGGGTTCTTCTCTTTAGAGAGCGGAGGAGGATGAGAGGTGACTTAATAGAAGTTTATAAGATGATGAGGGGGATAGATAGAGTGGACGTTCAGAGACTATTTCCTCTGGTGAATGTAGCTGTTACTACGGGGCATAACTATAAGGTCCATGGTGGGAGATATAGGAGGGATGTCTGAAGTAGATTCTTTACTCAGAGAGTGGTTGGGGTGTGGAATGCACTGCCTGCTGTGATAGTGGAGTCAGACACTTTAGGAACTTTCAAGTGGTTATTGGATAAGCACATGGAGCACATCAGAATGATACAGAGTGGGATCTTGGGTTTGGAATCGCTTGGCACAACATCGAGGGCCGAAAGGCGTATATTGTGCTATGTTCTAATTGGTGCGACATGGGCATTGCTGGCTGGCCAGCATTTATTGCCCATCCTTTGTTGCCCTTGGAGAACAGTTGAGAGTCAACCACGTTGCTGTGGCTCTGTTGGCCAGACCAGGTAAGGATGGTCAGATTTCCTTTCCTAAAATGAACTAGATGGGTTTTTCCAACAATGGTTTCATGGTCATAAGTAGATTCTTAATTCCAGATTTTTTTTATGGAGTTCAAATTCCAGCTTCTGCTGTGGTGGGATTTGAACCCAGGTCCCAGAACATCAGCTGAGTTCCTGGATTAATAGTCTAGTTATAATACAACTAGGCCATCACCTCCCCATAATTAATTTAATACGTAGCTTTTGAAATCAGCTACTAGTCGGATCTCTCAGGCATTGAGTACTGGCAGCTCCCTTGAGGAGAGCGCTCAATATCTGCCTGAGGAGCCCTGAACAACCTTACTTGTTGCTGTGGTGGGCCAGCTCCCAGTCTGAGTGGGGACCCAATGCTCAAGTGATAATATGACTGTAAGTACTCCCTAACGCAAATTTTTAGTATGCTCTCAACAAAATGAAATTTAATTATTCTGTAGTTTTAAAATAAAATTACTGGGTATTTAGTGCCTGGTATGATTTTATGACATGCTTGTAACTGTACTTGACAGATGCATAATGTTTAAATGTATCACCTTTTTTAAACTGTACACATAAACTCTCCCTTGCTCTTCTTTCTCAGTTCCCATATACATAGGAGCGCCAACCAAAAGAATATCAGTCAATGAATCTTTATCGATGTCAACAGCACACACAGAGCTGCCAAAGTACGAACCAATCTGAAAAAAGAAATGGCATTTATGTCACACAAGGAGAAAAAGTCTTTGTTTCTCTCAGTTTGCAGAAATACAACTGACCTTTAGTTTATTCATTCACTTTACTGCACTTATTCTAGGGCCTTTAGGAAGCAAAAGTGTAGTTGGTTTAACCGTAATACTGAATGGATTCCAGAGGAAGAAACCACACAACAACAACAATAGTCTGTATTCATCTAGCACCTTTAACACAGAAAAACATCCCAAGGTGCTGTGTAAATGTATGAGAAAAAGATGGATGCTGAATCAATGACGGTGATATCACGATGAGTGAACAAAAGATTGTTCAAGGATGTTTGCTTTAATTGTGTTTCTTAAAGAAGCAGAGGGTGCTGTGGAGGCCGATGGTTTTGGGAAAGAAATTTCCATAGCTGTCAAGCCAAGGCAGCTGCAGACACAATACCAATGGAGAAGATAAAGGGATGGAAGCTGTGAGAGAAATATAGAGTTCTAGGGATGAGGGCATTGTATGGCCTGAGAGGGTTCAGAGTTTTATTGATGATGCTGTGGGAAGATTTCAACACAAGACTGAGAATTTTAAATTTGAGGCACTGAAGGTTGAGACCTAATACAGAGCAGAGTGATGGGCATGCGGTGCTGAGTGATTGATAGGATATGGGCAGTAGAAATGCTTAAGAAATCAGCTTAAGTTCACAGAAGATGGAGACTGGGGAGCTGAAGGTGACAAAGCGATAGTTGAGGGCTTCATCCTCAGATAGGGTGAGCTGGAGGTGGAGGGTGGTGCTTTATGGAGGTAGAAATAAGTGGTTCTTGAAGCAAAGAGGATATGTAGTTGGGAACTCAGCTCAAGATTGAACACAATATCAATTTAACAAACAATCTGTTTCAACCTGTGTCACTGTGTCACTGGGCCGGCACTGCAGCACGGTGGTTAGCACTGCTGCCTCACAGTGCCAGGGACCTGGGTTTGATTCCCGGTTTGGGTTACTGTCTGTGTGGAGTTTGTATATTTTCCCTGTGCCCGTGTGGGTTTCCTCTGGGCGCTCCAGTTTCCTCCCACACTCCAAAGATGTGCAGGTTAGGTTGATTGGCCATGCTGCAATTGCCACTTAGTGTCAGGGAGTTAATAGTGTAAATAAGTAGGGTAATGGGGATAGAGCCTAGGTGGGACTGTGGACAGTGCAGACTCGATGGACTGAATGGTCTCCTTCTGCACTGTAGGAATTCTATGATTCTAAGAACCTGTAACTGTAGCTACTGACCTGGTTCCTGATTGTAACTTGTTCTGACGGAAAGAACTGCATTTTTGGAACAGGGATGTACAACCGATAGCAACATCATAAAATGGACGAACCTGATATTGGTTTAGTATTATTAATGGCCCAACCCTGTTCAATTGGTCCAACACTTGCTTAATGCATGCAATGAGGAGAAAATCTAATATCTGTTACAAATTTACTGCTACCATACATGTGTAAGCTACAAATACCACAACAACAAAACTATAACATAGGAATAGCTGTTGGATTTATTTTTTGTGGAATGTCTGTAACATTCCACTCCCAGACAGTGTGAGAATACCATTGACAGCAGGTTTTCCTTCAAATCACACACCATCCTGATGAGGACACACCTCACTGTTCCTTCATATCCTGGAACTTGCAACCTAATATCAATGTGGAAGCACCATGAGCACAAAGATTATAGCAGTTAAAGGAAAGGTGTTCATCAACTCCTCAGGACAAGTAAGAATGGGAAAGAAGCACAGGCATCATTGCCTACATCCCAACAATTTGTTTTTTAAAGACATTTTAAACATACTTGCTTTATGAATTGAGGCATGGATTATAAAAGCAGGGAAGTCATCATGGACAGAACAGAGGTCAATGCTGGAGTACTGTGTGCAGTTCTGGTTATTCTCCATGCCATGTTATCGGAAGGATGTGATTGTACTGAAGGGGGTACAGAGGAGATTCACCAGGATGCTGTTTGGGATGAAACATTTAAGTTATGCAGAGAGGTTGGGCAGGCATGTGTTGTTTTCATTGGAGCAAAGAAGACTGAGGGGCAACCTGATTGAGGTGCACAAGAGTATGAGAGACTTGGACAGACTGGATGAAGAGCAATTGTTCCCTTTACTTGAAGGATCAGTCATGAGGGGATATAGGCTTAAGGTGAGGGGTAGGAGGTTTAACTTTTTTACCCAGAGGCTGGTCACAGTCTGGAGTGCACTGCCTGGGAATGTGGTGGAGGTGGGTTGCCTCACATCCTTTAAAAAGTATCTGGATGAACACTTGGCACGTCATAACATTTAGGGCAATGGGCCGAGTGCTAGCAGGTGGGATTAGGTGGGAGTTCAGCTGTTGCTGTTGTGTCAATGCGGACTTGATGGGCCAAAGGTCCTCTTCTGACTGTACGATTCTATGATTCCATGAAAGTTCGGAGCAGAGGCTGAGAGATTTGAAGAAGATAATTTAACAAAACTGGAATCCAGCTAACAAAACTGTACTAATGTTTCCAGACCACGTTACCATAGCTGTAATCCATATTTAATTGGAAACACCTGATTCGGTTTCTAAGTGCCCCACTTCCTGTACCTCTAACTAACATTCAGCTTTTACTGATTAGCATGTCAATACTGAATTAAAGACTCTGGTTTCTCATGCGTTCTTTAGGCAAAACCAGACTTCTGAGGTCATATATAATGTTAGATTGTTACGTGATGATCTGTTCTGAACTAGGAATTGGGAAACAAGTTTTAAATTTAGGTAATTAACAAAGAAAATGGAACTGTCTTATATCTTCTCTCATGCTACACCATAAAATTTGATTAAAAAATATAGTCAGAAAAATATTAAACTCATTTGTTTAACATGATGCAGAAATACTATCACAACGTTCAAAAGGATACAGCTGAGCATAATGGTGATGTAATTATATTAGTGAAATACCTGTTTTCCTTTCAGAGTCTGTAAAATATTTGTCCTCTGGCCCTTTGAAGTGTAAATAATAACTTGTCCGGTATGATTGTATCGAGGTTGCCCAGCAACATACCACACATCTCCAACAACGGAGACAGAGGTCAGAGAGTAACCTAAATATTGGAAATCAATAGATTGCAGTGAAAGTTCAAGCAGAGAATCAGTGTTTTGTAAAATTTTCAATGCTATGAAAAGTGCATGTCTAGTGTGCAAATACTGCCAGGTTCCTGGTTCATTAGATTTGTAGTATATGTCCGAAATAGCTATCTTCTTTATATATATGTTAAAATAGAAGATGGAATTAAACTGGAGCATCTTTTTATTCAGATATACCCGTGGTGGAAATAATATATCTCAATTAGGATCATAGCGTCTAGAATTTTTAATTGAAGCATTGCCCCTTTTTAGGAACATAAAGTCTAGGAGTAGGATTCGGCAATTCAGCCCTTCAAGTTTGCTCTGCCATTTAATATGATCATGACTGATCTAATCTTGGCCTCATCTCCGTCTTGCTGCCAGCTCCCAATAACCCTTCATCCCACTGCTAATTAAAAACCTCCTTTAATTTGTTCCGGTGGGTTCCACACTCTGGGTTAAAGAATTCCACAGATTCACGGCCCTTTGAGTGGAGTTAATTTCTCCTCATTTCTGTTTTAAATCTGCCACACCTCAGCTTAAAACTATTATCTCTCATTCTAGAATGTCTACAAAGGGGAAACATTTGCTCCACATCTACCCCATCAATCTGTTTTAGCATCTTATATGCCTCAATTAGAGCTCCTCTCATTCTTCTAAACTCCTGTGTGTATAAGCTTAAATTGCTCAATCTCTTTTCATCAGACAAGTCCTTCAAATCTCCCAAATCAATCGAGCAAACCTTCTCTGAACTGCCTCTAATGTATTTACTTCCTTCCTCAATTAAGGGAACCTAAACTGTGCACAGTACTCCAGATGTGATCTCACAAATGCTCTATACATTTGCAACAGCATTTCCCTACTTCTATATTCTATTCCATTAGCAATGAATGCCATAATCACATTTGACTTCCATGTTACCTGTTATACCCACATACTAACTTTCTGCGATTCATGCACAAGGACACCCAGATCCCACTGCACCGAAGCATTTTGAAGATTCTCTCCATTTAGATAATAAGTTGCCTTTTTATTGCCCCAATCAAAATGGATAACCGCACACACTTATCCATGCCCTACATTTTAGCTCACTCACCTGACTTATCATTTCCACTGATAAGTATCTTATTTTTTCCTTGCAACTTGCTTTCCCACCTATTTTATTGTAACCTGTAAATTTTGCTATAGTATATTCTATCCCTGCATTCACGTCATTAATATAGAATGTAAATAATTTGGGTCTGGGGACGAACCCTGTGGCATCTCATTACTTACATCTTGCCAACCCGAAAAAGACAAATTTATCCCCATTCTCTGCTGTTTAGCCAATCCTCCAGCCGAGCTAAAATATTGCCCCCAACCCTTACTCTTACTCTGACTAATAACTTCTTGTGTGGCACCTAATCTAACTTCTGGAAGTCCAGATATACTATATCTCCAGGATCCCCATTATCCAGTTTGCTTGTTACATCCTTGAAGAACTCTAGCAAATTAGTCAAACACAATTTACCCTTTAGGAAACCATGCTGACTCTGATGGAAAGCATTTTGACTTTCCAAATGCCTGGTTACTACTTCCATAATAGTGGGTTCCAACAATTTCCCAAAGACAGATGTTAAACTAACTAGTTTATAGTTCCCTGTTCTCAGGCTTTCTCTCATTTTGAACAGAGGCATTACATTGGCTTTTTTTCCAATTCACTGGAACCTTTCCCGCACCAAGGAATTTTGGAATATTATAACCAATGCCTCCATTATCTCTGCTGCCACATTTTTAAGACCCTAGGATATTGGCCTTCAGGCCCTGGAGACTTGTCTGCCTTTACCCAATAGTTCGCTCAGTACTTTTTCCCTAGTGATGGCAGTTGTTTTAAGTTCCTCCTTTTCAACAATGTCTGCATTACTTACTACTATTGGGATGGTTCTAATGTCTTCCACCAGGAAATCCGAGGCAAAATATTGATTAAGTGTCCCGTCATTTCTGAATTCCCCATTACTAATTCACAGTCTTGTCCTCTAATGAACCAACATTGGCTTTAGCTACTCTCTTCTTTTTTATATATTTATAGAACCAATACTTATAAAGACAAATTGGTGGAGAGTAATGCTTCATGTATTTTAATTTAGGCCAATCTTAATGAGGATGCACCCATTTACTGCTAAGCCCAGGTAAACATTGGCAGGGATGGGAAGTTTGAATTGTTACAACAAGGTGCAACTCATTCCAAAATTAAATTGCACCCCAAAATCATGCTGGCGTAAAATCAATCTCCAGAATACAGGTAACTTAAGTTCATCTAGAGGGTCTACAATCAATTTATATTTGCAACAATTTGCCAGCTGTCCATGTTTCTTCACACTGTTTACTTGGCAAGCAGTGTGAAGTAGCAGAAATACTTGCAAACTAATTAACAACCTGATAGATCATGATGTGGAAGCTTTTCCCATCTCTACATCAGCTGACAGCAGAGACCTACAGCTTCCTACAACTTAAATGGTAGGCAGACTTTAGTGTTGGTGATGAGGTCCACTTCAGTGGGAGCCACATGTCACCTTCATTGGGGAAGGCCTGCAGTAAGAAAGTGTCCATCAAGACAATTGACTGTGTAGAGTTTACGCATTCTTCCAGTGTCTTTGTGGGTTTCCTCTGAGTGCTCCTGTTTCCTCCCACAGTCCAAAGATGTGCAGGTTAGCTGGATTGGCTATGCTAAATTACCCCTTAATGTTCAAAGATGTGTAGATTAGGTGGATTAGCCAAGATAGATGCATGAATTACAGCGATAGAGCAGGGGGCTGGGCCTGGCTGGGACGCCCTTCTCGACTGTTGGTGCAGACTCAATAGGCTGAATGGCCTCCTTCTGCACTGTAGGGATTCTATGATTCAAACTCGTAAGCGTTCACGACAGGATTATCTTTTGGGTCCCCAGCTGATGACTCCCCAATCCACTGCTTGTTGAATACCAGCAGTAGTGGAATGAGGCCCTTAAGTGACCAATAATTACCCACTTATCCGATGAGTATAACAAATAACAAATAATATCCGGGCAGAAAGGCCATCCATAAACCTTCCTGCCACAGACTTGATCAATGGAAGCATGTAGGTGGTGGGTCTCCCAACATGTGCCCTCCTACCTCAATTAAATGCCCCTCCACACTTCCAAACACATGACTGGGGTAGCATTAAGTTTCACCCAGTGATAGAAGGAGGCTGGGTAGTGGGCAGGATACCCACACAAGTGAATACCCTGTGGGATACAAATGCAGAACTCAGAGCCAGAGCTCTACTGTCCACTCAGCAGGATTACCTGGAGTGGAATCTGAACCATCTAACTTCAGACTCAAGAGCTTGGGATGCCACCAATAAATCAAAGATTCACCCCACAATATTTCCCGATGATGACTTTTGTAATTAGTCAATCTGTCAGAAAGTCACATTTTTTTTTGTTTACTTTATTCTAATCCAATCAAGTCAAATTAAAGCCAATTCAGAGTCCTAACAAGTTGCAACATTCCCGATTCAAGCTGACAAGACAGGGCCCTCACCTCCTGTCTTGGGCTTGATCTACATGATCCAAGCTGATTGGAGTAGCTGTAGCTCCTCCTCCAAGGCTTGATCTTATTTGCATCTTAGCCAAAAGGCCGAGATGCCGCTTGAAAAAATTGCTTCAAATGAAGCTGAAATGTAACCTAATGACTTCAACCAAGTGCAGCATTTCAATATTACACTTGATCACATTCATCCCAATTAATATGTTCCTAATTTGGAACAATTAAATCCTGTAGCTGAGGCCATTCTCCATCAGCTTCATTCTTCAGCATGCACGTAAAAGTACATGTTGCCATTAGCAACACTGAGTGATCTGTAACACACTAACAATTCAATGATTATCTTACCTAAATATCCAGCAAGAGGTTCATTGCTTTCTTTTAATTTGTTTATAAATGTCTCATTGTCGGGAATAACCACATCATTGTTATTAAGCAAAAGGACTGTTCCATTCCAATCATAGGCTCCAACTGCTCCTAACATGATGCTGTCCTAGTGTTTAGAATGAGGAAAATATACAAGAATACAGCAATATAATTTCATACTAGAAAAACATAACTCAATAATCAAAGCTTAAATTGTCCTGTCAGCAGGGTGAACAGCTGGAAAGGGCTAACTGTAATAAATAAGAACTAAAGAGGGAGTTTCCAAGTTGATACTCTGCCAGGGTTACATGGAATCCTTTTTCTTCTTAGGCAGTTTCTTGGGATTGAGGATGATTTACTACCACTCTGATTCAATGAGTTCTGAAGTGGCTGATCTGCTCATTATGTGAACTGCAGAGTCTGCCACATGCAGGGCCTGCCACATGCAGGGCAGGTGGCGCTTGAAGGCTTGGGTACACGAGTTGTTTGAAGGTTTGTATGCTCTGACACCAGACCTTGCTGCTGCGTGTTCCTCATGAAGTCTTTCTATGTCCTTTTCTGTCCTCACGAAGGGCCCTACTCTATTCTGGTCAGTCACAAACCCATGAGTTGGGGGCGATGCTTGATCTCTTCAGAGATGCTTTAGGACATCATTAATGTGCTCCTCCTGGGAGTAGCCTGTGAGGAATGAATTCCAAATAGACCCATTCCTTTGGGAGCCTGGTGTCAGGCATATGAGCAACATGTCCTGCCTAGTGGAACTGGTTTATCACTTGGATGCTGAACATGTTGGCTTAGAGAGGACACTGCTGTTAGATCACTTTTCCTGCTGCTAGATTTGGAGCATTTTGCAAAGGTATCACTGCCAGCACTTCTCCAGTGCTTTGAGGTATCTGATATAGAATAGGCATGTGTATCGGAGCACAGGGATCACTGCTGTCTGGTGAAACATAACCTTAGTCTCGAGTTTGCAATCCTTGTCCTCATATTCTCTTTTCCTCAGTCAACCATAGGTTGAGCTGGCACAATGGAGGTGATGCTGCATTTTGTTGTCCATGCATACCTGTGTTGAGAGGAGGGTCCTAAAATATGAAAAATGATTCATATTTTCCAAGATCTCATCATCGATCTGAACTGATGGGAGGAGGCGTTTTGCTGAGGGAGTTGATTGGAAGAGGAACTTAGTTTTCAATGTGATTAATGGAAGTTTTGTTTTCTGAGGCTTTGGAGAAGGAGTTCACAATGACTTGAGTGAGTGCACACAAAAGGATCATCTGCATTCCAGTGCTCAATGCCTGGAGTGATGTTGATTTTGGACTGAAAGCAATTTGAACAGTTTTTCAACTATCTTGTAACTTATCTTCCCCCCTCCCCCTCTCTCCTCTCCCCTCCCCTTTCCCCCTCTCCTCCTCCCTTTCCTAGAGGTGAGGCTATATTGGATTTGGTGCTGGGAAATGAGCCAGATCAGGTGTTGGATTTGGAAGTTGGTGTGCATTTTGGTGATAGTGACCACAATTCGGTTACGTTCACCTTAGTGATGGAAAGGGATAGGCATGAACCTCGGGCCAGTGGTTTTAGCTGGGGGAAGGGTAATTATGAGGCTATTAGGAGAGAATTAGGAAACATAGGTTGGACTAGGAGATTACAGGGATTGGGAACGTCCGAAATGTGGAGATTTTTCAAGGAGCAGCTACTGCGAGTCTGTGATAGGTATGTCCCTGTCAGGCAAGGTGGAATTGGTAAGGCTAGGGAACCGTGGTGCACTAAAAAAGTTGATTCGTTGGTTAAAAAGAAAAAGGAGGCTTATGTTCGGATGAGACGTGAGCACTCGGATAGTGCACTAGAGAGCTTTAGATTGGCTAGGAGGGAGTTGAAGAGCGAGCTAAGAAGGGCTAAAAGAGGACATGAGAAGACTTTGGCTGATAGGGTTAAGGAGAATCCTAAGGCATTCTATAGGTATGTCAAGAACAGAAGGTTGGTTAGGGCAAGGTTAGGGCCAGTTATAGACGGCAGAGGGAAGTTATGTGTGGAACCGGAGGAGATTGGTGAAGCATTGAACCAATATTTCTCTTCGGTGTTCACGCAGGGGGACATGGATATAGCTGAGGAGGACACTGGGTTGCAGGGGAGTAGAATTGACAGTGTTACAGTTGATAAGGAGGATGTGCTGGATATTCTGGAGGGTCTGAAAATAGATAAGTCCCCTGGTCCGGATGGGATTTACCCCAGGATTCTCTGGGAGGCAAGAGAAGTGATTGCAGAGCCTCTGGCTCTGATCTTCAGGTCGTCGTTGGCCTCTGGTATAGTACCAGATGATTGGAGGTTAGCGAATGTTGTCCCATTGTTTAAGAAGGGGAACAGAGACTTCCCCGGGAATTATAGACCGGTGAGTCTCACTTCTGTTGTGGGCAAGGTTTTGGAAAAAATTATTAGGGATAGGATTTATAGTTATTTGGAGAGTAATGAGTTGATTGGAGATAGTCAGCATGGTTTTGTGGCGGGTAGGTCGTGCCTTACTAACCTTATTGAGTTTTTTGAGAAAGTGACCAAAGAGGTGGATGGGGGTAAGGCAGTGGACATGGTGTATATGGATTTTAGTAAGGCGTTTGATAAGGTTTACCATGGTAGGCTTCTGCACAAAATGCAGATGTATGGGATTGGGGGTGATCTAGGGAACTGGATTAGGAATTGGCTAGCGGATAGGAGACAGAGGGTAGTGGTTGACGGTAAATATTCATCATGGAGTTCGGTTACAAGTGGTGAGCCTCAGGGATCTGTGTTGGGGCCACTGCTGTTTGTAATTTTTATTAATGATCTGGATGAGGGTATAGTTGGGTGGATCAGTAAATTTGCTGATGACACCAAAGTCGGAGGTGTGGTAGATAGTGAGGAAGGGTGTCATAGTTTGCAGGAAGACTTAGACAGGTTGCAGAGCTGGGCCGAGAGGTGGCGGATGGAGTTTAATGCAGAGAAATGTGAGGTAATTCACTTTGGTAGGAATAACAGATGTGTTGAGTATAGGGCTAACGGGAAGACTTTGAATAGTGTGGAGGAGCAGAGGGATCTAGGTGTATGTGTACATAGATCCCTGAAAGTTGGGAATCAAGTAGATAAGGTTGTTAAGAAGGCATACAGTGTCTTGGCGTTTATTGGTAGGGGGATTGAATTTAGGAGTTATGTTGCAACTGTACACAACTCTGGTGCGGCCGCACTTGGAGTATTGTGTGCAGTTCTGGTCCCCACATTACAGGAAGGATGTGGAGGCTTTGGAGAGGGTGCAGAGGAGGTTTACCAGGATGTTGCCTGGTATGGAGGGGAGATCCTATGAGGAGAGGCTGAGGGATTTGGGGTTGTTTTCGTTGGAAAGAAGGCGGCTAAGAGGGGATCTTATTGAAACATATAAGATGATTAGAGGTTTAGATAGGGTGGATAGTGATAGCCTTTTTCCTCTGATGGAAAAATCTAGCACGAGGGGGCATGGCTTTAAACTAAGGGGGGGTAGTTATAGGACAGATGTCAGGGGTAGGTTCTTTACCCAAAGGGTGGTGAGGGATTGGAATGCCCTGCCTGCTGCAGTTGTAAATGCGCCTAGTTTGGGGGCGTTTAAGAGGTCTGTGGACAGGTTTATGGACGAAAAGGGATTGGTTTAGGTTAGTGGGTCGTTGTTTTTTTATTTTTTTTTAACTGGTCGGCGCAACATCGTGGGCCGAAGGGCCTGTTCTGCGCTGTAATGTTCTATGTTCTATGTTCTATGTTCCCCCCTCCCTTCCCTCTCCCTCCCTCCTCCCTCCTCCCTCCCCCTCCCTCCTCCCTCCCCCTCCTTCCTATGGGTATTTGGCTCAAGATGAGGCATAGTATAGCAATGAGTGGCCATTCTATTTACCAACATTTTATTTTTGCTGATTAATTGCTACTCATTTTTGTTTAAATACAGTTAGCTTCTGGCACTGGAATTGAAACAAGAAGCTTGGCAGTGACAAGTTGATTTTAACTATTGTTCTATTGTATGAGTGTTACTAATTTTAGATGCATAACACTCATGGTGGCAACAACAAAGCTGGATTTGCTCACACTAGCATCCAGGTGCCAGTATTTTGTTACTGGGTCTTTCTAATCATTGACTTGGTAAATTCAACAGGTTTACTTCAAAACTGTCACCAGTTCTACATTCGAGCTGGTGAGCACTCTTGCTTCACAGCTCCAGGGACCTGGGTTCAATTCCTGACTTGGGTCACTGTCTGTGTGAGGTTTGCATGTTTGCCCTGCGTCTGCATGGGTTTGCTCCAGTTTCCTCCCTCGGTCCAAGGATGTGCTGGTTAGGTGCATTGGCCGTGCTAAATTGCCCCTTAGTGTCCCAGGATGCGTAGGTTAAAGGGATTAGTGGGATAAATATGTGGGATTGGGTCTGAGTGGATTTGTTGTCAGTGCAGATTTGATGGGCTGAATGGTCTCCTTTTGTACTACAGGGATTCTACTCTAGGTAGTTTTGCAGGGAGGTGATGACCTAGAGTTATTATCGCTGGACCATTAATCCAGAAACTCAGCTAATGTTTTTGGGAACCCAGGTTCAAATTCTGCCATGGCAGGTGGTAGAATCTGAATTCAATAAAAAATATCTGGAATTAAGAATCTATTGATGACCATGAAACCATTGTCAATTGCCGGAAGAACACGCTTGGTTCACAAATGTCTTTGAGGGAAGGAAATCTGCTGTCCTTATCTGATCTGGCCTTCATGTGACTCCAGGGCCACAGCTATGTGGTTGACTCTCAACTGCCCTCCAAGGGCAATCAGGAATGGACAATAAATGCTGGCCAGCCAGCAACACCCATGTTCCAGGAATGAATAGATTCACAGTTCGGGTTCTTTGCCCATTTGGGGTACATATGGGTAATCCAGCATCTGCTCCACACAATTTTCAATGGATACAATATCATGATACATTCTCTCCTGAATTCCTGGTGGGGAGCTTTCCAAACATTAAGTGGAGCACAATGTATTGAGCAATATCTTGATAAAACAATGCAGTCTGTTGCATTTAGGGATAAAATTGTTGTTTGTTGCAATGTTTCCATTAAAAATAAAGATTATCTAATGAGCTAACCAAGAATGGTACAAAACAAATGCGGAGGAGATTCTCAATATCTTACCTCTGTATAATGTGTACTGAACCCAACTTGTGACATTTCCATCTCAAAAGAGGCAGCTTGTTGGTCACTAGTTGCTGGTAAATGAAAAGTGATCGTTACTAATGAAAACTTAGCTATCTCACAAAAAACCAAAAACAAAATGTTCACAAGACAGAAAAGCGAAGGATCTGATTTGATTTGATTTATTATTGGCACAAATATTGGCGTATCTTGAAAAGTATTGTTTCTTCTTCACTATACAGACATAGCATACTCTTCATAGAGTATTTGGAGAGAAGGAAAAGAACATAAAAAATAGGAGCAGGAGTAGGCCATCTGGCCCTTTGAGCCTGCCCCGCCATTCAATAAGATCATGGCTGATCTGTCATGGCTCAGTTCCACATTCCTGCCCTCTCCCCATAACCCTTAATCCCCTCTCTTATCAAAAACCCATCAACCCTCTTCTTAAAAATATTTAGCGAGGTAGCCTCCACCACTTCAACGGGCAGAGAATTCCAGAGATTCACCACCCTTTGAGTGAAGAAGTTCTTCCTCAACTCCGTTCTAAACCGCCCCCCCCTTTATCTTGAGGCTGTGCCCCCTAGTCCTACTGTCCTTTCTGAGCGGGAAGAGTCTCTCCACCTCTATCCTATCCATCCCATTCATCATCTTATACGTCTCAATGAGATCTCCCCTCATTCTTCTAAACTCTAACAAGTACAAGCCTAGTTTATTCAGCCTCTCCTCATAGCTCAACCCCCTCAACTCCGGCATCAGCCTAGTAAACCTCCTCTGCACGCCCTCCAAGGCCAAAATATCCTTGCGTAAGTACGGCGCCCAAAACTGCACACAGTACTCCAGCTGCGGCCTCACCAATGCCCTATACAGCCGCAGCAAGATCTCCCTACTTTTATATTCAATCCCCCTCGCTATGAAGGCCAGCATCCCATTCGCCTTCCTGACCACCTGCTGCACCTGCAAGCTGGGTTTTTGCGACTCATGCACAAGGACCCCGAGGTCCCTCTGCACCGTCGCCTGCTGCAGTTTTTCTCCACGTAAGTAATAATCCTTCCTACCATTATTCCGACCAAAGTGGACCACCTCGCACTTGCCAACATTAAATTCCATTTGCCAGTTCCTGGCCCATTCGCCCAGCCTATCTAGATCCTTCTGCAGACTCTCCACACCCTCCGCACAATTTGCCTTTCCACCAATCTTGGTGTCATCAGCAAATTTCGACACCATACACTCAGTTCCCTCCTCCAGATCATCTATATAAATGGTAAATAGCTGAGGCCCCAGCACCGACCCCTGAGGCACTCCACTAGTCACCAACCGCCAATCTGAATAGCACCCATTGACCCCCACTCTCTGCCTCTTATTTGACAACCAGTCCTCTATCCACGCTAACACCCTACCCCCAACTCCATGTCCCCTGACCTTCTGCAGTAACCTCTTGAAAGATTGGGTGCAGAATATAGTGTTGCAGTTAGAAAGTTTAGAAGAGTTGGAGTTCAATCTTAAGAGTGTAGAACAGGAGTAAATGATGGAATTAGAACATAGAACATAGAACTTAGAACACTACAGCACAAACAGGCCCTTCGGCCCACAAGTTGCGCCGATCACATCTATACCTACCAAGCCATTGAACTATCTGTAGATTCCAATGCCATTAGATCCCATATACTCATCCAGAAGTCTTTTAAAAGACCCCAGCGAGTTCGCCTCCACCACCACTGACGGTAGCCGATTCCACTCACTCACCACCCTCTGAGTGAAAAACTTACCCCTAACATCTCCTCTGTACTTGCTTCCCTGCACCTTAAATCTGTGTCCCCTCGTAGCGACCATTTCAGCCCTGGGAAATAGCCTCTGAGAATCCACCCTATCTATTCCTCTCAGCATCTTATAAACCTCTATCAGGTCGCCTCTCAACCTTCATCTCTCCAGGGAGAAGAGTCCCAGCTCCCTCAGCCTATCTTCATAAGGCATGCCTCCCAATCCAGGCAACATCCTTGTAAATCTCCTCTGCACCCTCTCAATAGCTTCCACATCCTTCCTGTAGTGAGGCGACCAGAACTGTGCACAGTACTCCAAGTGGGGTCTGACAAGGGTCATGTAAAGTTGCAGCATTACCTCCCGACTCCTAAACTCAGTCCCTCGATCAATGAAGGCCAGTTCACCATATGCCTTCTTGACCACATCCTCCACCAGCGAGGCCGATTTAAGAGTCCTATGGACCCGGACCCCAAGATCTTTCTGCTCTTCAACCCAGCTAAGACTCCTACCCTTGATATTGTACTCCTGCATCCTGTTCGTCCTGCCAAAATGGACCACTACACATTTATCCACGTTGAAGTCCATCTGCCACTTCTCCGCCCAGTCTTGCATCCTAGCTATGTCACGCTGCAACTTCTGACATCCCTCCAGACTATCCACAACACCACCAACCTTCGTATCGTCGGCGAACTTTCTAACCCATCCCTCCACTTCCTCATCTAGGTCATTTCTGAAAATGACAAATAGCAAGGGTCCTAGAACAGATCCCTGGGGCACTCCACTGGTGACCGACCTCTATGCAGAAAAAGACCCATCCACAACCACTCTCTGCCTTCTGCAGGCAAGCCAGTTCTGGATCCACAAGGCCAAAGCCCCTTGGATCCCATGCCCTCTCACCTTCTTAGAGGGTATGCTGGTCGATGGCCAGCACATCTATATGTTGACCCTTGATCCCATTTGCACAGAGTAAGTGCGCCTGGGACACAGTTATACCACTTAGCCACTAAAGTGGAACTGTGGTCTTAAGGCCACTGCTCAGAGATTCCACGTAGGGAAGTGGTGTAAGTAGGCATAATTTGAGGTCATTTTCATGGTTGAATGATGTTTTTGTGGATGGTTGGCTGCTTGTCAGTTTTATTGCTCCTGCCCTTAAGGAGAGGCCAGTGTTAGCATATCAGAAATAATAGAAAGAAATGAGTGGCTTTCATTTTCTGTTTTAGTCTATACTCTTGGAAATATGATGTCAGAAGTATAACATGCATGTACCAATTATATAACTTGTTTCTAATACCACTGGTTCTTGCCTGATGCTTTCCAGGGTAAATCCAAAGATAGGTTGATGAAGAAGTAGGGATGGGATCAAAAAGTAAGTTTTGTGGTCTTAATAAGGAAAGAAAGGATTTGAAACAAGAGAAATGGTTCAAAAAGAATGAGGTGCAGAACATGATCTGCACCACACAATCTGGATCAAAGAGTCACTCCAAGCGCCTGATAATTTCTTCCTGTCCCTGGTAACATTCTTCTAACCTCAACCCATAAGGTCTTTGAAAAAATATTTTTAAGACGCGGGTTGATGGGTTTTTGATAAGCGAGGGGATTAAAGGTTATGGGGAGAGGGCGGGAATGTGGAACTGAGCCACGACAGATCAGCCATGATCTTATTGAATGGCGGGGCAGGCTCGAAGGGATAGATGGCCTACTCCTGCTCCTATTTCTTATGTTCTTATGTTAAAAATCTATTATCCTGCAGACCTGTAGCCCTTTTTCAAGCATCTGCTTTTTTTGTATAACAAATAAAACATTAAAATAGGAACACAGCTTTTATTGCCCATATTATTTTGCTCTTAGATAGCATTCTGGAGATTAGTTGTTAATTCCTGGAGATTCCAAGCCAATCTTGGGAGGTTGGCAACAATTTAATACTATCAAGTTTTTTTTGTATTTATAACAGCAATATAGGGACATAAGAACATAAGAACTAGGAGCAGGAGTAAGCCATCTGGCTCCTCGAGCCTGCTCCGTCATTCAATAAGATCATGGCTGATCTTTTCGTGGACTCAGCTCCACTTACCCGCCAGTTCATCGTATCCCTTAATTCCTTTACTGTTCAAAAATGTATCTATCCTTGCCTTAAGAACATTCAATGAAATGGCCTCAACTGCTTCACTAGGCAGGGAATTCCACAGATTCGCAACCCTTTGTGTGAAGAAGTTCCTCCTCAACTCATTCCTAAATCTGTTTCTCCTTATTTTAAGGCCATGCCCCCTAGTTCTGGTTTCACCCGCCAGTGGAAAGAACTTCCCTGCTTCTATTTCCTTCATAATCTTACATGTTTCTATAAGATCTCCCCTCATTTTTCTGAATTCCAATGAGTATATCCCCAGTCTACTCAGTCTCTCCTCATAAGCCAACCCTCTCAACTGAGGAATCAACCTAGTGAACCTCCTCTGCACCCCCTCCAGTGTCAAAATATCCTTTCTCAAGTAAGGTGACCAAAACTTTACACAGTACTCCAGATATGGCCTCACCAGAACCTTATACAGCTGTAATATAACCTCCCTGTTTTTAAACTCCATTCCTCTAGCAATGAAGGACAAAATTCCATTTGCCTTCTTAATTACCTGCTGCACATGCAAAACAACTCTTGAGATTCCCGCACAAGGACACCCAGGTCCCTCGGCACAGCAGTATGCTGCAATTTTTTTTCATTTAAACAATAGTCCATTTTGCTGTTATTCCTACCAAAATGGATGACCTCACATTTACCAACATTGTACTCCATTTGCCAGACCCTCGTCCACTCACTTAGATGATCTATACCCCTTTGCAGACTTTTAGTGTCCTCTGCACACTTTGCTCTATCACTCATCTTAGTGTCATCTGTGAATTTTGACACGCTACACTTGGTCTCCAACTCCAAATCATCTATGTATTGTAAACAATTGCTGTCTGATCCCTGAGGTACACTACTAATAAGAAAAGCCAATGAATGTGACTTAGTGGATGGTTGATGTTGAGTTGTTAGTCCTCCTAAATTATCAGTAGCTAATGTAATACCGCTGTTTAAGAAGGGAGGGAGGCAGCAGACGGGAAATTATAGACCGGTTAGCCTGGCTTCATTCATTGGCAAGATTTTAGAGTCCATTATTAAAGATGAGATGGCAGAGTACTTGGAAGTGCATGATAAAGTAGGATTGAGTCAGCACAGATTTGTCAAGGAAAGGTCATGTCTGACAAATCTGTTAGAGTTCTTTGAGGAGATAACAAGGAAGTTAGATAAAGAAGAACCAGTGGGTGTGATTTATTTAGGAGACTGTTAAATGAGTTAAATGCCAATGATGATAAGGGTAAAATCCTGGCAATGGATAGAGGATTGGCTGACTTGCAGAAGGCAAAGAATGGGGACAAAGGGGTATTTTTCAGGATGGCAGTGGTATACCTCAGGGGTCAGTGCTGGGACCACAACTTTTTACAATATACATAAATGATTTGGAGGAAGGGACTGAAGGCACTATTGCTAAATTTACAGATGATACAGAGATATGTCAAGGGACAGATGGTACTGAGGAAGTAGTGGGGGCTGTAGAAGGACTTGGACATTTTAGGAGAGTGGGCAAAGAAGTGGCAGATGGAATACAATGTCGAAAAGTTATGCACTTTGGAAGGAGGAATGGAGGCATAGGCTATTTTATAAATGGGAAAATGATTAGGAAATGAGAAACACAAAGGGACTTGAGAGTCATTGTTCAAGATTCTCTTAAGGTTAACATGCAGGTTCAGTCAGCAGTTAGGAAGGTAAAAGCAATGTTAACATTCATGTTGAGGGGGCTAGAATACAAGGTCAGGGATGTACTTCTGAGCCTGTTTAAGCCTCTGGGTAGACTCCATTTGGAGTACTATGAGCAGTTTTGGGCCCCATATCTAAGGAAGGATGTGCTGGCCTTGGAAAGGTCCAGAGGAGGTTCACAAGAATGATCCCTGGAATGGAGAGCTTGTCATAGAGGAACGGTTGAGGACTCTGGGTCTGTACTTGCTGGAGTTTAGAAGGATGAGAGAGGATCTTATTAAAACTTACAAGATACTGTGAGGCCTGGTTGGAATTGACATGGAGGAGATGTTTCCAATAGTAGGAAAAAATAGAACAAGAGGGCACAACCTCAGGCTAAAGGGACAATCTTTGAAAACAGAGATGAAGAGGAAATTCCTTAGCCACAGAGTGGTGAATCTATGGAAATCTTTGCTGCAAAAGGCTGTGGAGGCCAGGTCATTGAGTATCTTTAAGACAGAGATAGGTAGGTTCTTGATTGATAGGGGGATCAGGGGTTATGGGAAAAAGACAGGAGAATGGGAATAAGAAAGATATCAACCATGGTTGAATGGTGGAGCAGACTCAATGGGCTGAGTGGCCTAATTCTGCTCCTATGTCTAATGGCCTATAGTTTTATCATTGCTTCTCTACAATTTGGAGCAAACTAAATCAGACTCTTGCTTTGAAACCTGTGGAGATATTGACTTGTCATGCTGAAACAATGACAAATCCAGGGAAAATAGCATGTCCTACCTTCCAAAGCAAAGATTTGCTCTCCAAGGGCTTCTGCGATTGTCACCAGTGCTTTTTCATCTGATACATTGAAAAAATGTTTATCTTTAGGAAAGCTTGCAATAGACTCTATTTCTTTCAGAAATCTTTCAGTACTTTGATTTCCTCTGTTGTAACTGCCAAGCACCTAAAATTAGATGTAGAAATTGATTAAAATGAATAAAATTTAATGCTGAGATTGAAATGCAGTTCAACACAGCCAATGTGCGTACAACATAATTATTTAGTTGCCAGGAACAACAATTTTGCACATGTATTTTTGATGAGGACAGATTTGAAACGACATAAATTTTAAATCTAGCCACTTAGTATATTGGCCTTGACATCACGGAATGCGAGGAAAAATTCATGGAATTTCCGTATAATCTCTGCCAGCATTTCAACAGATTGCTGGGTGAAGGAGTTGTGGTAAAAGTTGAAATGGCCAAGAAGACACCCTGCAGTCAACGGAAATGAAATGAAGTCCAAAATGGGATATCTGGTCTCTTATCAACCTTCTGCAATAAACATTGGCAAATATGCATGCACAACCCTGGATTAGGAATCCTTCCTTGCATCTGAGCTGATGTCTTATACCCTTTAAAACTTTGACCACCTCTGTATTATATGGTGTTCAGAGGTAATAAGATCTAACCTGCCATCAGCTTGTTGACATGCACTTATTTTCACTGATTTGACTAACTGCATGCTACTTCAAATTATTGTGAATATTTGAACCATTAACAATCTAATGCTTCCTGTAATATTGCATAGCATTACTTTTGATTTCTCAAAAAATTGTCCTTGGCTATTGGAAAATATTAGTCTAATGGTTAAAGATGGTACCATATACTGAGCAGTGCTGTTGGTGAATTGCAATAGGATTACATTGGGAGGGAACAAGGTCCATATCTCATGCATCTTTCAGAGTCAGTTTTAACTGTATGGGCACATTTTTAATGTCTTTAACTAAATTGCTACGTGAAACAGCTTTTTCTCTCAGGATAAAAAAAGTAATCACCATCGAGTATGATGCTAGCAAAAGGCAGAGTAACACTGAAGGATAAAACTGCGGTAAATAATTTACAAATAAAACAAATATTTTGTTGATCAAAACAGAAAATGCTGGAAAAACTCAGGCTCAGGCAACATTTTTCTATCAATCTTCTGCAATAAACATTGGCAAACATGTATGCACAACCCTGAATTAGGAATCCTTCCTTGCATCTGAGCTGATGTCTTATATCCTTTAAAACATATGTTCTTATGTTCTTACCTCTGTATTATATGGTGTTCAGAGGTAATAAGATCTAACCTACCATCAGCTTGTTGACATGCACTTATATTCATTGATTTGACTAACTGCATACTACTTCAAATTATTGTGAACATTTGAACCATTAACAATCTAATGCTTCCTGTAATAGCATTACAGAGAAAAACACAGAAAGAAAACCACAGTTTCTCCATAGATACTGCCAGACCTGCTGAGTTTTTCTGGCATCTTTTGTTTTTATTTCAGATTTCCAGCATCTGCAGTGGTTTGCTTTTATTTTGTGAATACTCTTGTCATGACTGACAATAGCAAGTGCTCTACGTATTATTTGTTCTGTAGTTTTGAATTGTCAATCCTCGCAAAGAGTTTACAATTCGTGGTGTAGACGTAACTATTCTAAGTTAGCTTCAAGACTCCAATTTGGAAAACATTCAAAATGGAAGAGGTGAACAGAAAACCTGACAGTGGTGAAATCAGAGAATGGAAAGCAAAGACAACTTGAGATGGAGATTGAAATGGTTGCGGATGTGAAATGCAGAGTCTGAAGGAGGAAAGCAATGAGAATATTTCAGGGTAGTCTGGGTAGTTAGGCAGAGGGGAGTAAGAATTTTAAAGAATGGGCAGAAGGGTGGAGCAAGATGAGATGATCAAAAGCAAGAAAACAAACTTTATTTATAGTCATCAGGATTATCACTGTTAGAAACTATTCCTGAATTAGTGTCAGCGATCAGTGATTATCAAACACGTAATTATATATTGATATAACATTTCTCTCTGCTCTATTTTAACAGAGATATTTACCTATTTAATATAAAGTGACTGCATTCAGAAAGTGCAGGCAAGAAGCTGTGTGGATATGTACCTTCCATAATCCCACCCAGGCTGTACCCGCATATCCCTACATATTTACCCACTAATCCCTCTAACCGATGCATCCCAGGACACTAAAGGGCAATTTTTTTCAGCTTAGCCAATCAACCTAACCTGCACATCATTAGACTGTGGGAGCAAACTTCACACAGATAGTGACCCAAGCCAGGAATCGAACCCAGGTCTCTGGAGCTGTGAAGCAGCAGTGCTAACCACTGTGCTACTGTGCCACCCACTTTGCTACCATGCCACCCACCGTTTGGGTGCTCCTGTCAATGCTCACAGAGAGAGAGTTGGCAAATGACGTCCTGCAGTCTCTCAATCTTCATCCATTTAAATTAATAGATGGAAAATCAGAGAACAAAGGACTGTGATCTCCAAACCCAAGTCCACTATGAGTGCTGCTTTTTATTGGGAGGGTCCAATCAGGAAATCAGCCTATAAAATTTCAAAAGGTTGAATGAACATATGAAGTACTCACCGCAATAGCAAACCTCCTAATGTTGTCTTTATTACATTCATCGATTACATCTGGTAGATGATAGCTGTCATGTGATTCGCCATCAGTTACCACGACCATCACCTTTGAAACTCCTTTTCGCATCCCCCTCTCTGTTGTAAATTCTTCTTTCCTGGAATGAACATAAGAACATAAGAACATAAGAAATAGGAGCAGGAGTAGGCCATCTGGCCCTTCGAGCCTGCCCCGCCATTCAATAAGATCATGGCTGATCTGTCGTGGCTCAGTTCCACTTTCCCGCCCTCTCCCCATAACCCTTAATCCCCTCTCTTATCAAAAACCCATCAACCCGCTTCTTAAAAATATTTAGCGAGGCAGCCTCCACCACTTCAACGGGCAGAGAATTCCAGAGATTCACCACCCTTTGAGTGAAGAAGTTCCTCCTCAACTCCGTTCTAAACCGCCCCCCCTTTATCTTGAGGCTGTGCCCCCTAGTCCTACTGTCTTTTTTGAGCGGGAAGAGTCTCTCCACCTCTATCCTATCCATCCCATTCATCATCTTATACGTCTCAATGAGATCTCCCCTCATTCTTCTAAACTCTAACGAGTACAAGCCTAGTTTATTCAGCCTCTCCTCATAGCTCAACCCCCTCAACTCCGGTATCAGCCTAGTAAACCTCCTCTGCACTCCCTCCAAGGCCAAAATATCCTTGCGCAGGTGCGGCGCCCAAAACTGCACACAGTACTCCAGCTGCGGCCTCACCAATGCCCTATACAGCTGCAGCAAGACCTCCCTACTTTTATATTCAATCCCCCTCGCTATGAAGGCCAGCATCCCATTCGCCTTCCTGACCACCTGCTGCACCTGCAGGAATGGACAGAGTTTATTGTTATTAGTCATATGTATGGTAGTACAAGCCAAAACAATTTGAATTATAAGCCACTTGGATATTTCTGAAGTTGAAGACTCATCTGGTGTTTGACAATTGCAAGACCACCTGTAATTATAACTTTCCAATTCCACCTGTTAAGCAGAGAAGATTGAAGTGTACCAATATCAGAAATCAGAGTTATTTCATCATTCTACATGGAAACCAGTGGCTTTCTGGTTTGTATACTAAGGGATTATTTTGACTGGCCACTACAGGAAAGGCCTCCAGAATGGCCAGTGCAGGGACTTGAGATGCAATGTTTGTTTAGTCCTGTCTGGCACCAGATGCCATCTTGATAAAGCAGTTGAAGCTCGTGCTAGGAATGGCTGATCCAAGGATTCCTAAGGATCTATTTGACATCTAAATTGCCTACTAGCACTTATCAAAGAGGCTGATGGCATGTTGTGGTTGGCACTTCAATTAACCACCTCATTTAACCCAAGTAAACGACTACGAGTAAACAGTTCATTGATAAGGATTTTGAGCACTACTTAAAGAGATGTTCAAATTTAACTATTTAATTATTGCCGAAGGGTTAAAGAGGACATTTGAAATACATCAGGAGACTTTCTGGAATGTTTTGTCAAGACTTCACCAACATTCCTTCAACAATTTTCCCGAAATTCTCTGCGACTTTCACCGAGCAAGATTAAGTGCTGGTCTACTCATTCTTAAAGCACACTTTATAGGAGTTACTGGGGGAAAGGGATTATTTGGGTACTGTACATCATGCTAGGCATGACCTTGACCTGGAGAACAATAGCAGGAGGGAATAGTGCCTGCTGCTGCCGCAGGGATAGGAGGGTGAGGTGGACATTTCCCTTTCCCCCTATGAGTACTGGACAATCTGCCTCTAGCAGGATCTTTAGTACTACTTTCAAAAACTAGTGTGTCTTCTCCCTTGGTCTCTGGGCCACTGTGATACTCAGAAATTCAATTTTCTGTACAAACGTTGCAATTCAAAAAATTGCTGCTTGCCTTGTGTTCTCATAGCGCTCCTTGCAGGAAATTGCTAATGCTTCAGATGGTTTGATTTCTATCTCTGGCATATGGAGCTTGCATTTAGAACTTGCCAGCAATAGAGACCATCACATATTTCTTCGGCACCACATCACACAGTAACTAAACAAATGAGTCCTCTCCCATGGTCAGATTATTTACTCTGAGCTGCATCCAATTAGTACCCAACAGGAAACTGTAACCACTTCATTCACTTCCTTAGATATCTCACCACTGATAACTTGTAATGATCATGTCAGGGCTCGGGGCAATAAAGAAACTTTTGTTTGTCTTAATTTTCCTTTTTAGGATGATATATTTGTTAGAATTAACAGTGAAAAACGTAAAATGTAGGTCACTTTGGCTTTTATTTCAGCTCCTTGGGTTCTTCTTGTCTCTCTATTCATTGGCGCATGTTTTCAAAAAGGATATGGCTGCCGAGTAGCTATTGTGAGAGTCTTATAATCTGGACCTGATGAGTTCAAACAACAATCTTGTCCAATTGTGAAACAGAATTCAATAAATATGACAATCTGTGAGCTGACTCCAGTAAAAGCTCCACTGAAGCTGTTAGATTTTAATAACAGGCCACTAATATTCCTCAGGAAAAGGAATCTATTACTTTAAATTGATCTACACTATGCGTCAGATGGAATACATTGTGTGGGTGACTGAATTTCCTTGGCGCTGAAGTGATAATCAGAGGGCACTATGCAATTTATTTCAGCATCACTTTTATAGAACATTGAACCCTACAGTGCAGAAACAGGCCCTTCAGCCCATCGAGTCTGCACTGACCACAATCCCACCCCTGCCCTACTCCCATATCCCTACACATTTACCCGCTAATCCCTCTAACCTACACATCCCAGGACACTAAGGGGCAACTTTAGCATAGCCAATCAACCTAACCCGCACATCTTTGGACTGTGGGAGAAAACTGGAGTACCCGGAGGAAATCCATGCAGACACGAGGAGAATGTGCAAACTCCACATAGACAGTGACCCGAGCCGG
This sequence comes from Carcharhinus amblyrhynchos, assembly GCF_965287045.1. Classification (NCBI taxonomy): domain Eukaryota; kingdom Metazoa; phylum Chordata; class Chondrichthyes; order Carcharhiniformes; family Carcharhinidae; genus Carcharhinus; species Carcharhinus amblyrhynchos. Next base: position 60,856,133 of record NC_137324.1, on the reverse strand, counting down.
GAATCGAACCCAGGTCCCTGGAGCTATGAAGCAGCAGTGCTAACCATGATTTCATTTATTCAGCTAGCGGGGGCAGGGGTGTGGGGAGGATGGTGTGGGCGTTACTGGAAGCCAGTGTTTTTTATTTCTCCCTAACTGCCGTTGGAAACATGGTGGTGAGATGCCTTCTTGAACAGCTGTGGTCCATGTGGCGTAGGTACACTCACAGAACTTTAGAAAGGGAGTTCCACGGTATTAATCCAGCAACGGTGAAGGAATGCCTATATATTTTCAAGTCAGGATAGTAGTGGCTTGGTGAGGAACTTGTGTTCCCATGTATCTGTTGGCCTTGTCCTTCTAGGTGGTAGTGGTCATGGATTTGGAAGATGGTGCCAGAGTTGGTTGAATTGTTGTTGGTGAATTGCTGCAAAACATCTTTTGTTCGGTGCCAAAGTAACAACTGAATGCATGTGGTGGAGGGAGTGAATGTCTGAGTGGTGGACAAGATGTCAATCAAGTGGGCTGCTTTGTCCTGGATGGTGTCAAGCACCTTCAATGTTGTTGGTGCTTCACTCGTACAGACAAGTGAAATGTATCTGTGCCTTGTAGATTGTAGAAATCTTTGAGGAGTAAGGGGCTGAGTCACTTACCACGGAATTCCCAGCATCTGACCTGCTTTGTCGTCACAGTATTTACACAACTGTTTCATTTAAGTTTCTATTCAATGATAACCCCAAGGTTATTGATGATTAAGGATTCAGCAATGGTATTGCCGTTGAATGTTAAGGTGAGATGGTTAGATTCCCTCTTGTTGGAGATGCTTATTGCTTGGCATTAGTGCAGCAGTAAATTTACTTACCACTTATTAAAGAACAAAGAACAAAGAAAACAAAAAAGCCTGTACCGACCATGGTATCTGACTGAACTAAAACCCTCTACCCTCCTGGGGATCATATCTCTGTATTCCCATCCTATTCATGTATTTGTCCAGATGCCTCTTAAAAGTCATTATCGTGTCTGCTTCCACTACCTCCTCCGGCAGCAAGTTCCAGGCACCCATCACCCTCTGTGTAAAAAACTTGCCTCCTACATCTCCTTTAAACCTTGCCCCTCACACCTTAAACCTGTGCCCCCTAGTAATTGACTTTCCACTCTGGGAAAAAGCTTCTGACTATCCACTCTATCCATGCTTCTCATAATTTTGTAGACTTCAATTAGGTCGCCCCTCAACCTCCATCGTTCCAGTGAGAACAAACCAAGTTTCTCCAACCTCTCCTCAGAGTTAATGCCCTCCATACCAGGCGACATCCAGGGAAATCTTTTCTGTACCCTCTCCAAACCTCCACATCTTTTTGGTATTGTGGTAACCAGAATTGCACACTATATTCCAAATGTGGCCTAAGGTTCCATAAAGCTGCAACAAGACTTGCCAGTTGCCCTGGCCAATGAAGGCAAGCGTGCTGTATGTCTTCTTTACTACCTTCTCCACATGTGTTGCCACTTTTAGTGACCTGTGTATCTGTACACCCAGTTCCTTCTGCCTATCACTCTTAACGGTTCTGCCATTGACTGTATATTTCCACCTGAATTAGACCTCCCAAAATGCCTTAATCCACATTTGTCCAGATTAAACTCCACCTGCCATCTCACCGACCAAGTCTCCAACCGATCTATATTTTGCTGTATCCTCTGACGGTTCTCATTGCTATCCGCAATTCCTGGTCCTCATCGCTAAGCGCAATTCTATCAACCTTTGTGTTGTCCACAAACTTACTAATCAAACCAGTTACATTTTCCTCCAAATCAGTTTTTTACATTACAAACAGCAAAGATCCCAGCACTGATCCCTGAGGAACGCCACTTGTCACAGCCCTCCATTCAGAAACACACACTTTCACTGCTACCCTCTGTCTTCTACGACTGAGTCAGTTCTGTATCCATCTTGCCAGTTCACCTCTGATCCCATGCGACTTCACCTTTGCACCAGTCTGCCATGAGGAACCTTGTCAAAGGCCTTACTGAAATCCATGTAGATAACACCCATTGCCCTACCCTCATTAACCATCTTCGAAAAACTCGATCAAGTTAGTAAGACACGACCTCCCCTTCGCAAAAACATGCTGCCTCCTGATAGTCATGTTATCAGTCTAATTCTGAATGTTGTCAAAGTCGTGAGGCAAATGGACACAAACTGCATAAGCGCCTGAGTTACAAATGCTACTAAACACTATGCATTCATCAGCAAACATATCCACTTCCAACCTTATGGCCAGAATTTTATGCTTCCCCTCCAATGGGTTTTTAAGTGAGAGGAGTGAAACTGAAGGGTTGAGATTTACTCCGGGTTCCAGCCTGCCCTGACCACATAGAGATTTTACACTGCAACAGGCAAGGCCTCAGAGGAGGTAGACTACATTTGCCCCAATTGAAGTCCTTAAATGGTCACTTTATGGCCTCTTAAGCACCGTTTCCTACCCCATCTCAACTCTGAAGCAAGGGAGATATTGAATCTCCGATGGGGAAGCTTGGACTGCAATAAAGTTACATCACGGGGGAGATTCAAAAGTGTCCAAAGGAGCAATTTTTTCACACAGAGGGTGGTGAGTGTCTGAAACAAGCTACCAGAAGTAGTAGTAGAGTCAGGTACAGTTTTGTCTTTTAAAAAGCATTTAGACAGTTAAATGGGTAAGATGGATATAGAGAGACAAGGGCCAAATGAAGGCAATTGTATTTAGCTTAGGGGTTTTAAGAAAGAAAGGGCAGCATGGACAAGTTGGGCCGAAGGGCCTGTTTCCATGCTGTAAACCTCTTTGACTATGACTCTATGATCTCAGGTGGGAAGGAGGATCGCACCTATCAGAAGTCTCTTCTGAAGTCTGGCACCCTCCTTCCCATAAGGCACTGTAGCTTCCAAGTCTCAAGTGGGGGTGGGAGGGTGCGGGGGAGGATGGTGTGTGCGCAAGATCCTGAACTGAAATCTTGCAGGTACCAATCCCATTTTCAGCCATTGCTGAAATTTACTGACCATTGCCGGATTTGTTTCCTTGGATAGCACAGCTGTTAAACTGCGGTATTAGTCTTCAATGTCTGCTTAAGCTTTCTCGTCCATCCACTACAGCACTGTTGTTGCAGAGACTGTAGAATTGCTGGCCAATCAGATTGTCCAGTAAAGGCGGACCTTACTCTCGCGTGAGGAGTGGAGATCCCACCTGCAGCTAATCAAGGTTCAGTAGAGTGTCATTGGCTGTGGGGCAGTTGGAACAAACAGGAATATGTTCCCCACCAACTCTTCAAATGGTGGGAAACAAGAACTGTGTTGGAGGAAAGGTCATTGATGAAGCAGCTGAACATAGTTGGCTTAGGACAGTAGTGTGAGGAACTCCTACAGTGATGTCATGGAACAGATAATTGACTTCCAAGAACCACAACTATCATTGTTTGTGCTCAGTATGGCTCTCACTAGTGGATTCTTACTGAATCATTTAAACTTACTACAACTCCTTGACGCAGTATTTGATCAAATGTTGCCTAGATGCCAAGTGCAGCATCTCCCACCTTCCCTTGTGTCATATACCCTTGAAAAACGCAAGTTCTCATCTTTGTCATCTTGCAGCCATAATGTAATGGCTATCAAATTGCCCACATTTATTTCTGTTCTGTTCTGTTATGTATGCTGTGTGCATTCAAATACAGAGCCTCTCACTCTCTTTTTACCATTTTTGTAACCTCTAACCTTATCTGCTGAAGATTGGAAAACAGGTATCCCTCTGCACCGTCGCCTGCTGCAGTTTTTCTCCACGTAAGTAATAATCCTTCCTACCATTATTTCTACCAAAGTGGACCACCTCGCACTTACCAACATTAAATTCCATTTGCCATTTCCTGGCCCATTCGCCCAGCCTATCTAGCTCCTTCTGTAGACTCTCCCCACCCTCCGCACAATTTGCCTTTCCACCAATTTTGGTGTCATCAGCAAATTTCGACACCCTACACTCGGTTCCCTCCTCCAGATCATCTATATAAATGGTAAATAGCTGAGGCCCCAGCACCGACCCCTGGGGCACTCCACTAGTCACCATCCGCCAATCCGAATAGCACCCATTGACCCCCACTCTCTGCCTCCTATTTGACAGCCAATCCTCTATCCACGCTAACACCCTACCCCCAACTCCATGCCCCCTGATCTTCTGCAATAACCTCTTGTGAGGTACCTTGTCAAACGCCTTCTGAAAATCAAGAAAGACCACATCCACCGGCTCTCCTCTATCCACCGCCCTAGACACATCCTCATAGAACTCCAGTAAATTTGTCAGACACGACTTCCCTTTAACGAAACCATGCTGTGTCTGCTCTATCAAGCAGTTCCCCTCAAGATGCCTTGCTATTTCCTCCTTGATGACAGATTCTAACATTTCACCTACAACAGACGTTAAACTAACAGGCCTATAATTCCCCGCCTTTTGCCTGGCACCCTTCCTAAACAACGGCGTAACATGGGGTCCTTGTGCATGAGTCGCAAAAACCCAGCTTGCAGGTGCAGCAGGTGGTCAGGAAGGCGAATGGGATGCTGGCCTTCATAGCGAGGGGGATTGAATATAAAAGTAGGGAGGTCTTGCTCAGCTGTATAGGGCATTGGTGAGGCCGCAGCTGGAGTACTGTGTGCAGTTTTGGGCGCCGTACTTATGCAAGGATATTTTGGCCTTGGAGGGAGTGCAGAGGAGGTTTACTAGGCTGATGCCGGAGTTGAGGGGGTTGAGCTATGAGGAGAGGCTGAATAAATTAGGCTTGTACTCGTTAGAGTTTAGAAGAATGAGGGGAGATCTCATTGAGACGTATAAGATGATGAATGGGATGGATAGGAGGAGAGACTCTTCTCGCTCAGAAAGGATAGCAGGACTAGGGGGCACAGCTTCAAGATAAAGGGGGGGCGGTTTAGAACAGAGTTGAGGAGGAACTTCTTCACTCAAAGGGTGGTGAATCTCTGGAATTCTCTGCCCGTTGAAGTGGTGGAGGCTACCTCGCTAAATATTTTTAAGACGCGGGTTGATGGGTTTTTGATAAGAGAGGGGATTAAGGGTTATGGGGAGAGGGCGGGAATGTGGAACTGAGCCACAACAGATCAGCCATGATCTTATTGAATGGCGGGGCAGGCTCGAAGGGCTAGTTGGCCTACTCCTGCTCCTATTTCTCATGTTCTTATTATGTTCTTATGGTGCACTCTTACATTTACACACTCTGTCCCTTCCTGCCAAACTGTGGTCACCATTTCCCTTATTCCTACCTTGCTCTTTTTCCTTACTTTCTGTTTAATTTATAACATCTAACCAAACTGGATCCCTCATCCCCCCGCCATTTAATTTAAAGCTCTTTCTACTGCCTTCAATGAATAGATCACCAGAACACTGCCCTTTAATTACCTCACAAGCTTCAACACAACCAGTGGTGCTTTCAATGGTCCACAAATGTGATCCCTTCGATTAGACCTGTGGCCTCAGGAGAATGCCTGTCATCTTTAATTGGACAGTGGACACAGAGGTGACCAATTAGGGGGAAAACTGCCCAGAAGTTCACGGGTGAGTCCACATTGCAGACCTCATTGCATACTGGTTGGGAATTGGAAATGGTCCAGAAGCCTGATAATTGATCAACACAAATTTCCATCCCTTGTCTTTGTTTTGAATCAGGTTCATTTTGATGCATTTATACAATATCCACATATATTTCTGACTTAAACAATGGCATAGTGTTTTGAATATTTTAATCTGCTCGTTACTGGGCAAAGTAGATGATTCACCCAGTGAACAGATTTACTGATTAATAGGGTGACCACCGGTGGATGCCAAGGACACTGGACACAGAATTCACACTCCTGGTCTATCTACTTCCTTACATGCACAAATGTAAAAATGAGTTTAAGGCCTGCAGATATAATTAATGAAAATTAACTCAATGCAGAGGAATTGTATCAATCATTTCATTCCAAGCAAGTATATTAATATCAAATATGTGAAGTATAATAGCTTATAACAACAACAGAAGTTTAAAGATAGTATACAATACAGCCACCATGGGAATGACTAACATTTACTCTTTTGTCCTTTCCTGGCTACAGAGCTTTTTGTTCCCAGGAGGCAGAAAATGTCTCGTAAGAAATAGGTCTGATGATCTGCTTTCAGATATCCACTTCCAGTCTCTTCCTCTTGTTTCTTCAAGTGAGCGACGGAGGTTGAGGGGAGACCAGATAGAAGTCTACAAGATTATGACAGGCAGGAACAGAATGGGTAGTCAGAAGCTTTTTCCCAGGTGGAAGAATCAATTACTAGGGCGTATAGGTTTAAGGTGCGAGGGGCAAGTTTTAAAAGAGATGTACGAGGCAGATTTTTTACACAAGGAGTGGTGGGTGCCTGGAATTCATTGCCAGGGGATGTAGTGGAAGCGGATATGGTAGTGACTCTTAAGGGGCATCTTGACAAGTACACGAAGGAGATGGGAATAGGGGGATATGGTCCCCGGAAGCATAGGGGGTTTTAGTTAAATCAGGTAGCATAGTCGGTGCAGGCTTGGAGGGCCGAAGGGCCTGTAACTTTCTTTGTTCTTTGGTCGTCAGCATGAGTTGGGCAGCACAGTGGTTAGCCTCACTGCCTCAAAGCGTCAGGTGACTCTGCGACGTCTGCATGTTCTCCCAGCGGTCTGCGTAGGTTTTCTCTGGGCGCTTGGGTTTCCTATCACAGTCCGAATGGTGGGCTGGTTAGATGCATTGTCCATGGTAAATTCTCTGCCAGTGTATCCAGAGTATGGCGACTAGGGGATTTTCATAGTAACTTCATTGCAGTGTTAATGTAAGCCCACTGGTGACTTTAATAAATAAACTTAAAAAAAAACAATAAAATTAAAAAAACACGTTTTGTATGTGCATTGCTGCATGGTATGGGGAATATTTTGGAGCTGATTTTCTTCATGCTCATGAGTTTCTTTTCCCTAGGCTTTTGCTGCAAAGTTTCACGTATCTCTCCTTATTGGCCTGGCAGTGTTTCACCTCAGGGAGGATATAACACTTACCACAATGCTGGAATTCTTCAAACAGTCCGTTCGGGTCAGATTGCATGCTTGAACACTAAAAGCCTTCAAAGGGCACAGCATTTGCAAGGGCTAATTTGGACATTCTGTTGTGAAAGCTGTTTTCAGACAAGTTATATCCATCAGATAAGTACTTCTTGACTCCTTTGTACAGAAAAGACTTTAAAAAGTCTCTCTCATAGTTTTCTGCTACATCTGGTGCTAATTGCTTCAGTCTGCCTTTCACTGTAAACTGAAAAGGCTTGTCCAAAATCCTTCTCTTCAGGTTTCTATTTATGTCACTCATCAGTTCATATACCGAGAGGCCACGAAATGACTTGACTTCAAAAGCTCAAATGGTGAATAGTATTGCTGAGAAAGGGAAAGCCTTTATACTGGCAGCCCCCACGCCCCCAAAGAATCTCCATATTATTTTGGGACACCCTCCCTCACCAACACTTTGAAGCATGTCGTGACAGGGTTTCCGGCATTTCAGCAATCTGTCAGTTGCTGGCAGTAGGGAGAGCCACCTAGTCAAAATGTGCCTCAATAGATTGCAATCTTCCATTCAGCATAGCCACTGAATTTCCTTAAGATTGTTGCATCCTACAAACAGAAATGGTAAAATAAACATCGACCTTGAGAATGATGTTCTCTGCATCCACATCGAGGTTCCTCACAGCACATCTTGCGGCATGGTGGCACAGTGGTTAGCACTGCTGTCTCACAGCTCTAGGGACCTGGGTCTGATTTCTGGCTTGGGTCACTGTTTGTGTGGAGTTTGCACGTTTGCTCCTTGTCTGTGTGGATTTGTTCTGGTTTCCTCCCACAATCCAGTTAGGTAGATTGGTCATATTAAATTGCAGGGGTTAGAGGAGTTACTGGGGTAAATTAGCAAAGTGGGATTATGGGAATAGGGCATGGGTGAGATTGTTGGTGCAGACACAATGGGCCAAATGGCCTCCTTCTGACTCTATGATTTCTATGGCACTTTGTTGTGTTGTGTAAAATATAGGCCAAACTATTGGCTGCAACAATAACCCTTTCGATCAATTTCCAGATTTTGGAAAATGTTGCTGCAATTAACACTTGCATTGACAACTGAATATGCAGAAAGTCTCCCTGTGCTGAGAGCACGAACTGAGTTTGGACATTATTTATGTTGTGATTCCTTACGAGATTTCCTGGCTATCACAAAATAAATAAGAGCATAAGAAACAGAAGTAGGTGTAGGCCATTTGATACCTTGAGCCTGCTCTGCCATTCAATGCTAATCCAACAGTGAAGGTTGGACCTACTTCTCAAATTTGAAATATTTCGCAACTGAGGGGAAACTCCATGTTGCACTTTGCTTAAGATATTACGTGCCAGAAGGAAAAACAACCTGGATCTTTAATGCAATATTCTGTACACTGTTTTTGCCTTCACTTCCCCACATGTCAGATCTCTCACCATGGAGGAGTTACAGTAGATTTAACAACTTTTACATTGCAGTCAATACTCCTGTAAAACTGAAGCCTCACGATTTTCCATAACTCAGTAGTAGTTACTTTATTGTCCTGAGGCCAAGTATTAAAAATCCAATTGTAAGAGTGGAACATTTGGATCTAAGGTTACTGATTGGATGTATGATTCTAAATCCCCTCCCCAGTCCAATTTCAGCTGGAAGAGCTCAAAACACAGCTAGAATCTAAGGAGAGAGAGTGGGAGAGAAGAAAGGGATCAAGAGAACAGGGAAAAGAGAGTGAAAGGTAGAGAGAAGATTTTCAACTCTGAAAATTGGGAATTGAATTAGTAGCTCAGAGAGAGACAGAAACCATTCAGCTGGAAGCTGCAGATGAAAATTTCTCTACCCAGGAGCATGGTGGTGTCACCTTTTGCCACTTTTGAGATAGGAAAACAGCTAAAATGGCCTTTGGAGGTTTGGACATTTTTAATTCAAGGGCAGCTGTCAGAGGGAATCCAAGAGATCTCCTCCATGCTGACCCCTGATATGTCCTGACTGGGAGCAGACCTATGCTGCCATCTTATGAGCCTATAAATTAGTCATGATGTGGAGGTGCTGGCGTTGGACTGGGATAAACACAGTAAGAAGTCTCACAACACCAGGTTAAAGTCCAACAAGTTTATTTGATAATAACCACTCACCTGACGAAGGAAAAGCATTCAGAAAGCTTGTGGGTTTACTATCAAATAAACCTGTTGGACTGGTGTTGTGAGACTTCTTCCTATAAATCAGTCCCAGAAGCATATTGCCAACAATTCTTAGAATGCTTAATACAAGTCCACACAGACCTACATAGATGATGTAGTTGCACTTTAAGTGTTAAATCTGAGTATTTCTGATAAAATGTGCTAATTCACATCTCCCTTTCTTTGATGGCTGACATTGATACCACTTTGGCACAAAGGACCAAATGCATGAAGCTCTTCCGTTCCTACATTTTGGCATGGAATAACATTCTTTTGACCATTCTAGATTGAATAATATTTTCCCTTTGGCATTTTGAATTGCTGAGTGATAGCTGATGTCAGTGTTTGGATATGGCGACAATAACAGGCACTCGCTACTGTGGAAATTATTTAATGCCGATATTTAACAAACAAAGCTGGGAGGGTGGCCTTGCGGAACCACCTGGTCTCTAATTGGTTGAACTTGATGTTATGTATTTTATATCATTTCCCCGTTGGTTGGGGAGTTCCCATGAGTAGTGGAAGTCGGCACATTAGTAACATTTAAGAAGCATCTGGATGGTAAATGAATATGAAGGGAATAGAAGGATATGGACCGAGAAAGGGCAGAAGGTTTTTTCAGTTGAGCTAGGGCATCATGATCACCATAGGCTTGGCAGGCCACAGGCCCTGCTTCTGTGCTGTATGTTTTTTTTTGCTAATTGAATGAATAGACCTTCCCTCTCAGGCTGGGCAAGCCTTAAATTATCGGATCTCAAGGCATCCAATCGGGGAATCCAGTAGCGGAATGGGGCCAAATGCACTCAAAGCCAGACTATCCACATCAAAACTAGATGAACAGCCAGCCTCCTAATTATAATATTTGTTTTGATTTAATTTGGTTTGATTTATTATTGTCACATGTGTTAACAAGCAGTGAAAAGTATTGTTGCTTGTGCGCTATACAGACAAAGCATACCATTTATAGGAAAGGAAACGAGAGAGTATAGAATGTAGTGTAGATGACAGCGGATGTTGGCCGCTCACCCACATGGAGTTGGGCCCTCAGATTGCTGCAGCCTGACGGATAAGCACTTCTCAGCCCTGCCTCTCATTGTGTGTGTAAAATACAAAGGGAGTAATATAGCTAGGGTATAGAGAAAGATCAACTTATATAAGTAGGTCCATTCAAAAATCTACAGCAGCAGAGAAGATGTTGTTCTTGAGTCAGTTGGTATGTGACCTCAGACTATTCTATCTTTTTCCCGAAGGAAGAAGTTGGTAGAGAGAATGTCCAGGATGCATGGAGTCCTTAATTATGATGGCTGCTTTGCCGAGGCAGCGGGAAGAATATAAGAGTCAATGGATGGGAGGCTGGTTTGCATGATGAATTGGGCTACATTCACGACCTTTTGTAGTTCCTTGTGGTCTTGGGCAGAGCAGGAGCCATATCAAGCTGTGATACAATCAGAAAGAATGCTTTCTATGGTGCATCTGTAAAAGTTGGTGAGAGTTGTAGCTAACATGCCAAATTTCCTTAGTCTTCTGAGAAAATAGAGGTGTTGGTGGGCTTTCTTAACTGTAATGAAGGCATGGGAAAACCAAGATGGGTTGTTGGTGATCTGGACACCTAAAAACTTGAAGCTGTCGACCCTTTCTACTTCGCTCCCATTGATGTTGACAGGGCCATGTTCTCCTTTACTCTTCCTGAAGTCGATGATAGTCTCCTTCGTTTCATTGACATTGAGGGAAAGATTATTGTTGCCACACCAGCTCACCAGATAATAACTTGCTAATGCTTACTGGAGACATAGTCAAGGTCACTGACATTTTCATCATTTAAACAATTAAGCGATGCATAACCCAGTTCTGCGTGATGCCAAAGTATACTTCTTGGAACTTAACTGTATTAAATGGAACTTATTGGCTTTATTACACTGATTATTTTAAATGCACAATCTTTTAAAACTATTTCAGAATCTGAAGACAAGACAAACTGATAATATTGTTAATTTTATCACTTTTAACTAGCAGTGCTACCAATAGTTGCCTACGGTGTGCCACAATCAAAGGATATTTACATTCTCATTTTCTTGTTTAACAAATTTTTATTACTTTAAACATGTTGGTTGATAAAAATGTGTTCCATTTCAAGACCAAATCACTTCCTTCACATATATTCCATTTTCAAAAGTCAAACCTGTCACAGAAGTGTGGATTCAGCAGCTAGTTCTCCTAGTGTTGATCTGTCTTTAAGCATTGTCAATCAAAGAACAGGAACGATAGTGTTGCAGCCCGATACTCAACCAATGTATCTTTTGCAGAAATTCTGCTTTAGTTTTCAGTCCATGCAATTGAATCAGCATTTGCAAGAATGGAAAGTATGTGTGGAAATGAGCTATTGGCCAGACGCTGCTTTGTGAATGGCCTTCAACTAATTTTTCTCAAGTGCAACTGAAGGCATTTGAAAGGTCATGCCATTTGAAAAATACTTCACAGTGGTTGTGAGAACCCTCTGGAATGAGTTTGTCAATTCCAGCTGCTTTTCACGCTGAGAACATGAAACTTTTTGTACATTCATGGACTCTGGAGAACTGGACCAAAATTTATCAGGAAAAGCAATGAAGCACTGGTTGAGTATAAAAGCAGCATGCTTGAAATATTACGTTTTTGACTACAGAGTGGCTCCATTGTGGAACATAGGAAATTAGGTTATAAGATGTATCTGGAAATAATGCGACATGCACTAATATGGTCAGAGGGCATTCATTCACTTTTATGGGAAAATTTATGTGGACTTCTTATTGTAAAGTTGTATTTTCCATTAAAAAATGAAAGGGGTAAGGTGTGAATCTTAAATTGAGAATCCTTAAGTAATTAGGTTTGAATATTTAAAACAGTATGTAACAAGCCAACAATAATCAATCTCCCATATAGGTTTAATTCCAATGACTTTGGCATTAACAGAGATTTCTATATGCTGTTATGTGTAACATACATCAATTAAATAGGTTAAAAACTATTATGCGGTAATAGGCAAGAATTGTTCTGATCGTTACGTGTCACATTCTTTGAATATGTACACAGCAAAGCACTTCTCCCCATTTGACTGAGACTATTCCAGGAAAAAGTAAATAACATGATGGAGATTCCAAATATTTTAATGCTAATTCAGTACAACTGCAATTGACAATTTTGCAATTATTTGAAACGGGTCTGTTGCTTGACCTTTCCATATTCCAGTTTGAGGAGTTTTCAATCCACTATCCCAAAATAGACTGGATATGTTACTCTATTAGATGGATTGCCAATTTATTCATAAAAGGAATACAACAATAGATTGTCCTTCTGTGAACTTAAATGCCCTAACTGAAACTGACTGGCTTCAATACACTAACTGTTTTTACTGCATGTTCTTTGCAACAGTATTTCAGAAGCTGAAGACCAGACAAATAGATACATTACCAGTTTTATCATTTATCATAAGACATCTCCTCCATTCTCAGGGCACTTTTCAATAGAGATGAAAATGGACACCAGCATGTGGAAAGTTTTACAAGAGAGGGCACGGCACTGAAGACAATAGACAGGTAGATAAGGTGGCTACAACTGTGGGATACTTGCCTCTATTAGCCGAGACATAGAATACAACAGCAGGCAGGTTATGATGGAGTTGTGAAAAATGATTGTTAGGCCACAGCTGGAGTACTGTGTGAAGTTCTGATCACCACACCACAGGATATGATTGTGCTAGAATGGATGTAGAGAGATTCATGAGTAGAGGTCCAGAAAGTGGGAAGTTCTGGCTGAAAGAATGGTCATCAAATGCTGGACGAGAGAGAGGGATGAGGAAAAGCCTGGATGTCAACTATTTGGAGAGTGTGTGCAGCTATGGATCTTAAGATCCCGTTGTTGTCAACAAGGCTTCCAGTTGAATGTGTTCCTCGCCACTGGGAAACCCAACAGCTGAAGTGCGCCCTCGGTGGGACCGAAACATCCCATATAGTATTGGGCAAAATTTCTTTCAACTTACAGAGCAAAGCTGTATATGGGCTGTCTTTGCCAGTCTGGTGAAGCCAGGTTAAGCACTACACCCCACTGGTTTCATCTAATAAACTTTGAAATGGAAACATCGGTTTTACTGGTCATACATCATGCAAGCTACTTGCAAAGTGTCTGGACCAGTAATAACTGTTTTTCTCCTCGGGCTTTGTGTTTCTGACATGAACAGCTGGAAAATTCTGGTCATTGTGCCTGATTATGTCTCTGATGACTGGTGAATTGGAATACTACAATTTGTAATTCTTTATTCTTTGTATGATAATATTGTCTTGAATATTATTCATATACTTGGATTGTCGACTTAGACATTTTGTAAACTTTAGACAATAACATTAAATTAAAGTCTTATTTTAATATGTGTACATGTTAAAAAAGGACAAATATGATACCATTTAATGCAAGTTAACTCAATTCACACAAATTGATTGAGATGTAGCATTCAACAATCCTGTGTACTAAAGGGTGAGAATTCAGATATAAAAGATTCACAGAACCTAAAAACAATTGGAACTGTTTTTGTTACATACACCTATTTCAGGCAAGCTGCAGTGGATGTGTGAGGATGGCACAAGACAGGCGAGTATGACGTACTATGACAGCAGATCTGCCACTGGGAGTAGCTACAAATAGCAGCAGCAGCAATACTTATTTCCCAGGATAGAGTAAGTTGTATGTTTTTGAAAAAACAGAAATTGGCTTCACTCAACTATTCTGGGCTTTGAAGTTAAAATCAAAGGCTGCAAAACGGAGACAAGAAAGGTGTAGCAGCAGCACTGTAACAAATCAGAGTCAAAAATAGACACAACTCTGGATAATAGCACAGAGAAGACAAATTGCTTGTGTGGGAACCTCTTGTTCATTGAAAACAGCAGCACAGCAGGCCTGTGGAGTCCACTCCATAAAGGACTACTTGTTCTATTGCTTCTGTAGATGCAGCTTCTGGTCAGGAGGGGCACAGCGTGTTTCCAGTTGTTAACTCTCTCTAGAATTTGGAATCATTTGCAAAAGACTTTAACTACATGCTTATTAAAATGTTCACTGTTTTCACAGACTTGAGCAGTGCCTAATTGTATGGATGGGGATAAGACTGTAAAATTGGTTTGAAGCTCTCTGTATAACATGTTGGCTGCCAGTGTGTTTGACTGTGGTTGATTGGCAGATCACCTCATTGACACCTTCAGTTTGTAGGGTTCCTGATGCTACTTAAACGTAGCCTGCATCTCTTAAAGGGAAGGTGCACTTTGGCTGCATGCAACTTGAAAGCACCTATCTTTAGTAATCCTTCAGATTAGACAGTGCAACACATGGCATTGGTAGGGAAAGGGGATTATGTCACACGAGTTGGCATACATACAGACGAGGTTGGCTCAGTTATTTCCGGTTTGGCCGGATGTACTGAAGCAACAATTTGGTAGATATTCATGGAATTTTATTCTACAATATTACAAAATTCCAGTATTGCTGCAAGGTATTTTCCAAATGTATTGTATCTATGGTGTTAAAAAAATCAAAAGTGAATGTTAAAAATATAGTGGCAGAGTTGGACAGGAGCTAAATCTGTTGGGAGTTACAATTCTGGAATCACCAGAGTGTGACCTCTGACTAAAAATTTTTCCAAATAGAGCTTTAACTGTATTGGTCGCAATATCAACTTGTACCACTCCAAGGAGTTTCATTGTGAATATTTTGGAAGAGATGAGATTGAGAAAGAGCTGATAAGAGAAGCAGGTACTTTAATCATTCCTTGCTTTCTGACACTGCGCTGGGGTCCTAGTGGAGAAAGTCAGTGGGAGGAATGACTTCCCCTTCCCTGCAAGCAGCAGAACACTTTCCTGCCAAACTGCTCCACAGTAGCCGGTAAAGGTGCTGGAGTTATTAATGCCAGGAGCATCAATTCATGGAGATGGCTCCAATGTAGGAAGAGGGTTAATGACCTGACCAGAGCTGCTAAGGTATCTCCTAACTCTGATTTCATAACACTCACCTGAAGTTCCAGGGATCATAACTCTTCCCTCCCTGACTTTCACAACAGGGCACCTCAGATCACCTCGATCTGTTTCTAATGACGTACTCTGCACCTCCCATTTCCTCACTCGTACAGTCTTCACTTTCACCTTCTCTGTCATCCTCACAAACCAGCACCACTATTTTCCACTATTTATTTTTACACATGTATCTTCAAACCATCTCATGAGACAACCAGCAGCACTCTCCCTTATTTCTTGCAGCAAAAAACAGTAGATAAAGGCAGGATGAAGTGGAGCTCAGGATCTCTCTACTCAAGATCCTGAATAAAGAGGATCTTGATTGAACTTGATTGAATCAAGTTACCTCTTATTCTTCTAAATGCCAGCAGATACAAGTCTAGCCTGTCCAAACCTTTCCTCATGTGGCGATGAATTGTGTCAGGAACCAGGCAGGATGACAAATCCTACAGGGATCATATCTTTCACACTGTCCCTTCTCACTGAAATATTACCTGCTGATGAAACATGACAAAGTACAGCTGTTTCCAGAAGGAATTGATTTGTTTGCTTATTCTGCACATGAGAACTTAATTCTTGTCCCTCTTTTTCCTTTTAGGTCAAGAAAATGTAGAGTGCTTGAAGGATGAAGAAGAGCTGACAGAAAGTATCAATCACAGTGGCACAGTGCCTCTAAACCTGACCATTATTCAGAGACTGTGCATATGGATGGGGATAGACAGGAGGGATCTGCAATGGGAGATTCACTGAGGGCTAGTTCAGAAATATGAGCAGGAACTATGAGTTCCAGTAAGCAACTAGAGGAAAGAGAACTCGCATTCTATTTCTGCTGCAGAGCACATAGCTGAAGATCTCATGGCTGCAAGCTATAGTATATATGAACATATGAATTAGGAGCAGGAGTAGGCCCCTTGAACCTGCTCCACCATTCAATTAGATCAGACTGATCTGATCATAACCTCCTACTTACCCCAATAATCTTTCCTCCCTTGTATATCAAGAACCAGTTTACCTCTGCCTTAAATATATTCAACGACTTTGCTTCCACAACAATTCCACCCAGGCCCTATCCCCATAACCCTATGTATTTACCCTGCCAATCTTCCTAACACTAAGGGGCAATTTAGCATAGCCAGTCAACCTAACCTGCACATCTTTGGACTGTGGGAGGAAACTGGAGCACCCAGGGGAAAGCCAGGCAGAGACGGGGAGAACGTGCAAACTCCATACAGACAGTGACCCAAGGCTGGAATTGAATCCAGGTCCCTGGTTGCTGTGAGGCAGGAGCGCTAACCACTGTGTCACCGTGTTGCCAATCTTAGAATCAAACATGCGCAGAAGCTTTTGATTACTTTAGTGTACTTGTTACCAGCTTAACAGTGAATACGGCAAGTAAAGAGATTTGCTAAGTACAATAACATGTTAACTCTTATTGAGGACAAAATCTAGACTGTTGTCATATAAATTACTCTATTTGTAGCACACAGTAACTTCTGATCACCTTAATCTTTTGACCACAGATGGTGAACCAGATTGAACCAGAGAAATTGGAACCTTATGGCAAAAAACTATCTGTATAGAAATGCACTCCCTCTGAAAAATACAGCCATGCTTAAACAGAGTCAACACTCCACTTCATTTACAATCATATACAGTAGAGAACAATTATTACAGTACAGCCAATAATTCTGTATTCAGAATACTACTAACCTGGCATAGTCAATTCCAAGGGCTGTCTTTGTCTCATTTCCACCCCATTGCTTTATCTTTTTAGCAGCTTCCAGAAGATCTTCTGTTGTGTTGTACTGGTTGAGACTGACTTCATGCGTGACTTTATGACCATATTGCATAATTCCAACCTAGAGCATTTGTGTTAAAAAAAAATCACTGCAATGAAATCACAAGCATTGATTTTTCATTTCCATTAACCCAGAGGATCAGTAGGAAACAGTGCAATCACTTTTTTATATAAATAATTGTGGGCTACTTTGTTTAACTGGCAATTTTTCAGCATTGAATATGGCAGTGAATAAATTGTACAGCTCTGGCTGAGGTTCATTTTGCATGGAAACATCTTTACAAGACACAGGTCTTTTGTACCAATACAATGCAGGATAATATAACTTTATATATACAATAGACTTCTTAATCTTAAATGTTCTGTTGCAGTAACAGGAACCGCTTTCTACCTGAAAGCCCATATTTGAGGCTAAAACACAGTAATGTCAAGTTCTGGTCTTGCAGGAAAATTTGTGCTCAGCCTTAGAAAGGATCTAACCTCCAAATGCTCCATACAAGGACAGTGGTAGAAGAGGGGTTGGAACTGGAGAAGATGGCTCTGAGTATTGGTGTTTCCACATTCCCCATCCCTCAATTGCAAGCAACAAAATAAGTGGCCCATAGCTGCAATGAGACCTGGTACAGCAGGCTGTTTATGAGGAGAGGCTGAATAAACTAGGCTTGTACTCGTTAGAGTTTAGAAGAATGAGGGGAGATCTCATTGAGACGTATAAGATGATGGATAGGATAGAGGTGGAGAGACTCTTCCCGCTCAAAAAAGACAGTAGGACTAGGGGGCACAGCCTCAAGATAAAAGGGGGGTGGTTTAGAACGGAGTTGAGGAGGAACTTCTTCACTCAAAGGGTGGTGAATCTCTGGAATTCTCTGCCCGTTGAAGTGGTGGAGGCTGCCTCGCTAAATATTTTTAAGAAGCGGGTTGATGGGTTCTTGATAAGAGAGGGGATTAAGGGTTATGGGGAGAGGGCGGGAAAGTGGAACTGAGCCACGACAGATCAGCCATGATCTTATTGAATGGCGGGGCAGGCTCGAAGGGCTAGATGGCCTACTCCTGCTCCTATTTCTTATGTTCTTATGTTCTTATGTTCGTGACCTTGCAGTATTTGCAAAGATCAGCAGTGTATCTGATATATCCTTATGTCCTTTATATCTCAACAATTATCCTGGGATTTTAGAACTATTACATACCAGCTACAGCTGTGTTAATGTGTTAAACTGACTGGGACAGGTCACCTTCACTGCCACAATGGCAGAGGAACTGCAGTTGGGCATGGGGCTTCCACCGGCCCACTGGTTATACTGCTAATCCTCACTGGGCCCTTACAGCCAGAGTAATTTTATTGAGTGGCAGTGCCATCAAATCATCCACTTTGTGTGTCGGAAGGCTCTATCTGCAACACCTGCTACATCAGTGCTGACAGAGCTTTTGAAACAAAGTGACCAAAGCTATTTTTCTTTCCTCAACCTCTTGCTTCAGCTGATGCTGTCAATTGCTCTGCATGCTGATCTTAGTATTGCTAAGGTGAAATCCATGGCATGCGTGTTCTAGTCATGTGTATCTAATTACACTTCACCTCTTGTATATTTGTGATGATGGATTGTATACTCAAGGAAATTGTGAAACATCAGATGGTGCAGGTCCAGCACTCATTTCACTATCGACTCTTTTCCTTCCCTGCCCACCCAGATTATTAAACTAACAGAACTAGAATTCTATGTAAGTCAGAAACATGTACCTTGCTGTTTCTGTTGTTAAATATTTATACTTTTACTATACATTTATCTTTTAGCCATACAGTGCGAAGCACATAGGCACCGTATTAAAAACAAGAACAGCAGCAACATCAACATATATAAAAATCACAATGGGTGGGATTTTACGGCCTTGCTTGGGCGAAATCGTAAAATCCCACCTGAGGCCAACAGAGATTTCTGTTCTGGGAACCTTGCCCACCCTGATTTCAGGGCAGGTGAAATGGTAGAATTTCAGCTACTATATTTCCAACAAGTTTTCGAAAGGTCACTACATTTTCAGCAGTCACAACAAAACCAGTCAAAGCATTCCAAATACCAACAATGGTATGTGAAAAAAATTGTGAATGTCAAGACATCAACGAAATTTCTGTAGTTTATACTGAATCCATGCAAAATACCGTAATTGCGGGTAAAGAGCTTTCCAGGCTTAGAGGTAGTAAGGCCATGCATCAATTTATAAACTTCAACTAAACCAAAATTCAGTCTTCTCTTCTCTAAAGTTTGTAATCTAAGAATTCTTAAATGCTTCTCATAAGATATTCCCCTTATGCCTTCCATTTTCCTGGTAACACATATTTGCACTTCCTCTATAAGTTATAAATCTCTGAAAGTGTGGATTCCAAACTGTGGATACATACTCCAGATTGTTCCCAACATTTGTAAGATATATGTTTGTGAAAAGCATTAGCTCTTGCAGTACTCGTTTAATGTAGTGAACTCCTGCTTGGTGTCGTCTTTAACATTATTACGTTACATGCTCTGTAAGTGCACAGAAAAGTATGTCTGTAACAGGATCCTGGAATTTGCAAGTTACTGTCTCTCTGCTTCACGTAAATGCTATTTTTGTACATCTGGTCTCGATCAGCTGCTGCTCCTTACACAGGAAACTGAACAAGACAGTTTGTTTCAAGAGGAAACTGCTACAACAACCTCGTGGATTAGTTTATGCACTGACAGTGGTATGGCAGCCTTCCATCGCCTTCTACCGCTTGTGTTTTATTTATCTCCGCAAGCTCCTGAAATCCAATCATTTTCTACTTGTCTCCATGACACAATTCCTTGGCAGGAATATTACATTTGTGAAGATATTACAGCACATGTCTTCCAAGATCAAACGCCAAATACCACATGTAAGGACCTGGGTGTGTATTAAGACTGATCAGTCAAACTAACTATTAAAGGAGCTTTGTTCCTTCATTAGGCATTTTTAAAAAGGAAAAACAATTGGTGCTATGATATTAATCATCAGATTGTTACTAAATAAATGTCATCTTTGTTACTTAATAAATGTGATCCTTTGTTCCAGTCAAAAAGGTGATTACCATATTCTTCAACATTCAGGAGGATGCTTCAAGTTTTCTAAATGTTTTCAAGTAGACATTTCATAGAATCCTGACAGTGCAGAAGGAGGCCATTCGCCCCGTCAGGTCTGCACAGACCACAATCTCACACAGGCCTTATTCCTGTAACCCACATATTTACCCCAATAATCCCCTGACACTACAGTCAATTTAGCATGGCTAACTAACCTAACCTGCACATCTTCAGACTGAGAGAGAAAACTGGAGCACCCAGAAGAAACCCACGCAGACACAGGGAGAAGCTGCAAACTCCACACAGTCATTTGAGTACGGAATTGAACCCATGTCCCTGGCACTGTGAGGCAGCGGTGCTAACCACTGCGCCGCAGCTATACTGTAGAATCTGGAACACTTTAGGTTTTCACCTGCAATAAAGTCGGGTGGTGGGATTTTACAGCCTCATTTGTCCCGAAACAGTAAAATCCTGCCCGAGGTCAACGGATCTTTCCACGGGCTGCCCCTCATTCACTCCGATTCCCATGACGAGCAGGATGGTAAAATTCCAGCCTGGTAGTCTACAATTCTCCCACTGCAGGCATTGCAGGGTGAGGATGGCGGGAACGTAAAATTACTGGGTTGGTTTTCGGACTGCCTGGCCACCTATTCCCAACTTGTCTGAAATCGGTCTGAAACAGTGCGGGCTGGGGTGATGGCAACATCAAGATCTTGGATGACCCCTGTCCACTGTCCTTCATCCCAATTATAAGCCCTTAGTGGCCAATTGCCACCAACCACTGTTTTTAGGCCAGTGGAGAGAGGCCTCTGGTTGCACTTCTCTATCTTCCAGCCAGTGGACTGAAGGTGTAATGTCACCCTGCCTGAAATCAGACAATTCAGTAACAAATTGGATGAAACCATGAATTTTCCTGGTATCTATAACTCAGGGCAAATATGTTGATATGTCCTCTCCGTAAGTGGTGGGCGTAATGGTAATTTTACATTGTTCCTAGTGTTTCTTTTAGGTTACTCGGTTAGTAATCCAGAGGTTGGGCAAATAATCCTGACAGATCCCACCAGGTTAGATTGCCCCTATAATTTATGGCAATGAATATGGCCATGGCAATGAAGCTTTAAAAAAAAAAGTTGTACAAATCTTCTTTCAAGGATACCTAATATTCTGGTTGGTCCTGTACAAGACTCCTGCAGCCCCATATGAATATGGTTGATTCTGAAGTGGCCTGGCAGACCACTAAGCTATATACCTTCTCAGGGAAAGCAGGGAGAGGTTGATAAATGCTAGTTTTGCCAGCAATCTGCACTTCATAAGGATGATTTTTTTAAAAAAATGCGCCGGGAAAAAAATGTATATTTCTTTCATCAGTTGCCAGGCTCAGCCCTGGCACTGTGGCAAAGTACTTGTACAGGCACTGATCCTATAAAGGATCAGCAAGTGGCACACCAGGCTACTTTCATGAAGTGAGACCGACTGAAATGGAAAATGGAATATTATTTTACCTTTCTCTGTGGGATGTGGGTGTCACTGGTGTCGTGAACGTATCAGCAGATTCCAAGCCAACATTTCAAAAGGTGTTTCACAGGATGCGGATCCCAATAATGAGATTAGCAGTTACAGACAAACCAAAAGAAATACATCATCTTGCTAACAGCAAATACTTTCACTTGAGGATTGCATGATCCAGGAAACACACATATGTTAATCTGTTAGAACAGAAGCTGAGGGGGCAGACAACCAAATGTCAGTATGTAGGTGCAGTATGTAATAAAAAAGGCAAATGGGATGTTGACATTTATGGC
This sequence comes from Carcharhinus amblyrhynchos, assembly GCF_965287045.1. Classification (NCBI taxonomy): domain Eukaryota; kingdom Metazoa; phylum Chordata; class Chondrichthyes; order Carcharhiniformes; family Carcharhinidae; genus Carcharhinus; species Carcharhinus amblyrhynchos. The sequence goes on along the minus strand of NC_137324.1, from coordinate 60,834,211 downwards.
AAAAGGACTGGAATATAAAAGTACAGAAGTGTTGTTGCGATTGTATAGGGTGTTGGTGAGACCACATCTGGAGTATGGGGTCCAGTTTTGGTCCCCTTTTTTGAGGAAGGATGTGGTGACAGTTCAGAGGAGCTTCACCAGATTGATTCCAGGGATAAAAGGGTGATGTATGAGGAGAAATTAAACATTTTGGGCTTGTACATGCTGGAGTTTAGAAGGATTGGAGGGGATCTGATTGAGGTATATAAAATTTTAAAAGGGATTGATAAAGTAAATATAGGCCAAATGTTTCCTCTTATGGTGCAATCTCAAAGAAGATGAGATGAGAGGAACTACTTCTTGCAGAGGTTGATGAATTTGTGGAACTCGCTGCAGGATAGTGCGGTGAAATCTGAATCATTGAATGGTTTCAAGAGAGAGGTAGAAATACTTCTAATAAAAAAGGGAAAGAGGGAATATGGGGAACAAGTGGGGAGATGGATTTGAGACCAGGGAGAGATCAGCTATGATTTGATTGAATGGCGGAACAGGCTCGAATGGCTGAACTTGCCTACTTCTGCTCCTAATTCTTATGTTCCTATGTTCCTAAATATACAGAGAGAATCTTCAAAGGGAAACAATGATATAGTTGGCAACCTTTTTGTGGAAGCATGGATCAGATCCCATCTAGCAGCCTATTAGACAGTTCTAGCTTGCATACCGAAGCAAGAGAACAGAAAACCTTTGTGGAGTCAATTAAAATCCATAGCTTCACTGAACAAAGAAGAGATGTTCCCCAGAATAACTACTCAATCAAATACATTGTGGTAACTATAAGCTGGCCTTTACTTATTCTATTGAATTGGAATTTGTTTAGAAGAGGGAAGTCCTGAAAGAGTTCAGATTTTATTAATATACTTTGAAATAAAAAAGTTAATTTCTACTTAACCTGTGTGGATGTGTTTAGCAATTTGTCGTACATGACTATTTTAGATCATTATAGTCCTGTCCATGTTAATGTGTCACTTATTTTATTGTAATAAATAGACCTTAGTAAGTGTTATAACACAATTAGGCTGGTTACTGTTCTCACTGGGGTTTGCATGTGGCTCCTTACAACATTCCTCTGGACAAAACTATACAGCACCAGTGAACTGGTGTTTCCAAATTGGGACAGTCTGGCAGATAACATCAGCGAGGTTTATGAGACTGGATAAAACAAATCAGTTGATTGTGAGATTCACCTGATGCCATCAGCAGGTGAAAGTCTCACCAAATTTGAAAAAAAAAGCACCCTCTTCACAAAATTAGATACTAATAATTTTGGCAGCTGCCTTTGAATATGTTAACGAATTTTATCACATGAAGAACAAAGAACAAAGAAAATGATAGCATAGGGACAGGTCCTTTGGCCATCCAAGCCTGCACTAACCATACTGCCTGACTGAACTTCTACCACTACCCTCCTGGGGACCATATCCCTCTGTTTCCATCCTATTCATGTATTTATCCAGATGCCCCTTAAAACTCACTATAGTATCTGTTTCCACAACTTCCTCCAGCCACCCACAACTCTGGGTAAAAAATTTGCCTTGTGCATCTCCTTTAAACCTTATCCCTCGCACGTTAAACCTGTACCCCCTAGTAATTGACTCTTCCACCCTGGGAAAAAGCTTCTGATTACCCACTCTGTCCATGCCCCTCATAATCTTGTAGATTTCTATCAGCTCACCCCTCAACCTCTGTCGTTCCAGTGAGGACAAACCAAATTTCTCCAACCTCTCCGCTTAGCTAATGCCCTCCATACCAGGCAACATCTTGGTAAATCTTTTCTGTACCCTCTCCAAAGTCTCCACATCTTTCTAGTAGTATGGCGACCAGAATTGAACACTAAATTCCAAGTGCTGCCTAAATAAGGTTCTAAAAAGCTGCAACATGATTGGCCAGTTTTTAAATTCAATGCCCTGACCAATGAAGGCAAGCATGCCGTATGCCTTCTTGACTACGTTCTCCACCTGAGCTGCCACTTTCAGTGATCTGTGTACCTGTATATCCAGATCCCTCTGCCTATCAATACTCATGGGGGTTCTGCCATTTACTACATATTTCCCATCTGTTTTAGACCTTCCAAAATGCATTACCTCACATTTGTCTGGATTATGCCTGAGGATCTCTCATGGCCACAGAGAAGAGGTATGCAACATTGAGAAGGAAGCATTATCAGCCATAAGGATTGTGAGAAGATCTCCGAATATGCCATGGGATTAAAGTTTGAAATATAAATCAACCACAAACCTTTTGTTACTCTTCTTAATCTAAAGGAAATTGCAAAAATGCCACCTAGAATTCAATGTTTTACACTGAGACTCATGAGATATGATTCAGTTAAGTATGTTAAAGAGTAGTACCAGATAACAGTACATGCACTGTTAAGAATACCAGTGGAAGCTGTCAAACTGGAAGATTTACATTGGAATTCTACTACCTCGCCTGCCACTGGAATCAGAGAGGGCGAGGGGCGGACAATGGGAAAGTCCATTGATCTTGGACAGGATTTTCCTGTTTTGGGCCAAGGGAGGCCGCAAAACGCCGCCTTCAAATTTTATCGAGAAAGTAGAAGTATATATTTCTTTCATTAAATGGAGTAACTGAAATAATTCAAAATTAACTACCGATAGCTTTAAAATAGACAAACGTAGTTATGAGCATTAACAGCTTTAAAATAAATTATTAAAGCTCTTTCACTTTCTTGTGGGAAAGTAACAATCACAAACTTAATGATATCACAGGATGGGGAAGCAAAAGTGTGATAAGAAGCAGATTTCAGCTTCCAGTTAGTTAAATTACAGCGGCAGCCAATACAATGCTGCTTATTAGGATTTTATAGTGAAAGGGTGATAACCAAAAGATATTAATCTCACACCCTGCAAAACCAGAGTGTGTCCACCAAGCATGTTTGTGAATAAAGTATCTGTGATGACAACTTACGGACTTGAGTAGTTTTAGTATTTTACCACAACAGTCTTTATCAAATGCAGTGGTTAACAGTAAAGCTTATCATCCTGGGCTACAAGAGGCTATAGATAGGATGACCAAATGAAGATAAGCGGCAGATGGAATTTAACCCTAAAAAGTCTGAGGTGATGGGAGAATTGCCCACACTGTGTGCAATTTTGATCTCCTTATTTAAGGAAGGATGTGAATGCGTAGGAGGCAGTTCAGAGGCGTTTTACTAGATTGACACCTGGAATGAGTAGGTTGTCTTATGAGGATAGGTTGGAAAGACTGGGATTGTTTCCACTGGAATTTAGAAAAGTGAAGGGTGACTTGACTAAGTATACAAGATCCTGAATGGTTTTGACAAGGTGGGCATTGAAAAGGATATTTCTACTTGTGGAAGAATCCCAGGGCGCACGGTTTTAGTTTAGGAGTCACCCTTACAGGACAGATGAGCAGAATTTTCTTCTTTCAGTGGGTAGAGCAACTTTGGAACTCTGCGTCAGAAGGCAGTGGAAGTGAGATCACTGAATATTTTTAGATTCTTATCAGGCAAGGGAATTAGGGATTGTTGGAAGTGGATGGGAATGTGGAACTCAGCCCAGAAGATCAGCTATGATCTTACTGAATGGCAGAGCAGGCTTGATAGGCCAAATGGCTGACTTCTGATCCTTTTTTGGATGTTTGTGTGTGATGTAGCTACACCTACTATGCTGGTAGGAACAGGTTGCAGGATTTTGACCCAGTGACATATAAAACGTAAAGGCAGCTTCAGACAGACCCCAAAATAATGAATAAAAGCATCCAACAAATGTCACTGGGACATATAGCTATGGCACAAAATATAATTTATAAAAAAGTACAGGCAGCAGTTAGCTGGACATGGAAACACAGTTTTATTTTCACCTGGCTGCTTGCCTGAAGGCTGGTTGTGGTTTTCTTATAGCAAAAGTGAAGGGAATGGAAGAAAAAATAGGAGATTAAAGGCAGGCTGCTTCTGACTCAGTGGCAGGTCAAACAGCATTTGAGTGATAAAATCAATCCCAGTTATAAAAAGCAGTTGCATACTTGGCACTCTTTAGATCACAAACTGCTATCTGTAGCAGCTAATAATTTTTCCTCAGTTGCAAGTCTGACCTGCCTCAACTGACTTTCAAACAGTAAAGTTTTTAGACCAGGAAAGGATTACAGGCTGTGTTTAATTCGCTTCTTAATTACAGCAAACACAGTCTTGGAGGATTACAGCCACCTTATTTCTCCTGCAAAAGACTGTGTGGGGTCTGACTCGGACGAGAAGAATGCTGTTTTGTCTGTCCGTGGAAGATTGTTTCATAATGCCAAATCTTGGATCATATCTATGATTGTAACTTTGTCTTACGCAAATTTACTTAATGGATCATCAGTCGACCAAAAACTCTAGCTGAAAACATGAAAGTTAATGATACTAAATTAAAAGAATGTGGCTGCAAAATGTTAAAAAAAAAGAGCTTGAAATAATTTGCAAAATTTGACTATTTTCTTCAAAGGAACAATTATTCCATTATCCTATCACACATACTGCTTTTTTCTATTCATTTTGTAAGTGCTGTTGTTGTATATATTTGACATTGGAGTTCTGTAGTTCCAGGCTATCTAGTTTTTTTCTATAGCGTGTAGCAAGAAAATCAATTCAAATGACTTCATCAAAACTCTTCCTTTTTATGGAATAACAGGGAATTGTGAGAATGTGATCCACCACCAATATGGAGAACACAGAACGCACAGCATGGAATTAAATATAAATCACAGCTCCAGCTGCTGATTTGGGTATGCTGAAGAAAATGAGTACTTTCTTATTATGAGAAGCAAGTACTGTTTAATTGACGTGTGCTGCAACATACTTAGCAAAGTCTTCTATTCAAGCCTGGCTATGTTATATATTGCATAAACAGTAAAGTGTTTTAGGAAATTTCAAGCCAGACAGCAGGCAGCTGTGAGTACTTATAACTTGGCAGTTCCCTCTTCATTCATTTTCTTTTGTTGTTGGTAGCATGTTGGTAACATATAACCTCTAAGCATAGATTGCAATAATTGTCTAGGGGTGGGGCATCAAAGGGAAAGAACAAATCGGTTAGGGTTACTGATTGTTCCATAATGCCAAATCTTGAATGATATTTATGATTGTGAATTTGCCTTATGTAAATTTGCTTGAGGAATTATCAATTGGCCAAGAACTCCGGGTGGCATGGTGGTACAGCAGTTAGCACTGCTACCTCACAGTGTCAGGGGCCCAGGTTCAATTCCGCTTTCTGTCACTGTCTGTGTGGAATTTGTACTTTCTCCCCATGTCTGCATGTGTTTCCTCTGGGTGCTCTGGTTTCTTCACATAATCCAAAAGTGTGTGGGTTAGGTGTATTAGCCATGCTAAATCAACCCTAATGTCAGGGGATTGATGGGGTTAATGTGCAGGGTTGTGGGAATAGGGTCTGGGTGGGATTGTGGTCAGTGCAGACTGATGGGCTGAATAGCCTCTTTCTGTACTATAGCAGTTCTATGATTCTACGATGGGCGTAAGTAGCTACGGCTAGTAGCGTCTGATATCAGTTTCAGCAAAGGATGAGTTATCATACTTCAATGTGTTACCAGTGGAATTCATAACTTGTGTGTCAACCATGGTTTAGTGGCACCTGTGATGAAGAGGATTGCGGGTTCGAGTTGCGCACCAGGGATTTGAGCACATCATTCAAGCAAATACTCCCAAACAACACTGGGTGGGTGCTGAACTGTCAGAGGCCCCATCAGTCAGCTGAGACATTAAATCGATAGCCCATCTGCCCTTTCAAGTGGATGTAAAATATCTGTTCCAGGTGAGATTTCTCTGATATCCTGGCTAATACTTATCCCTCAGCAAACATCATTAGATCATAGTCTAATTTCTGTCTGAAGGAGCTTCCTATGTGAAAATGAGCTGCTGCCCCTCCAGCATTAGAACAGGGACTGATCTTGAAAAAAACTGCTTCACCGCTGTTTGGCATGTCATGAGGTCATGAAAAGTGACAATTAGCTTTGTAAGTTATAATGTGCCATGTTTCCCGTATCAACTGTTAAATCGTGGTTTCACTGTTTGTTTATCATTTGGTACACAAACAAGTGGCAACTGTACATGATGCAGTGATGCCCCATATTACAGAAGGTGGGAAATAAAATCTCAGTGTGAATACACATACATGCACAAACTTTCCTCTGGGGTGCAGCCCTCAAGAGCATTCATTCAGAAGCCACCCCAGTACTCTCAATCGGTTTTCTTGTTTCAGTGAATAAATCCTTTAGGTTTTTGTGTAAATTATCTTTCAAAACATTCAGGTAAATAGATAATGAAAACATATAACTATAGCAAGTCTTTGTCTGACCTGAGTTTGCTGAGGTCCAATTTCAATTTTTTCCAGTAGTTTTATAAGGAAATTATTAACACTGCTCCAAGGGTAAATGCTGTTGGAACCATCAAGTACGATCACAATATCAAGACGTGACTTGCAAGCTGCAATTTACAGGATGCAATGTTTTTAAAATAGAAAAAAACATATAACAATATTTTAAGAACAACCGTACAATATCAAAATGCAGGCAGTTTAGCAATTACAAGCACAACTTCAATATGGAGAAAGAATGAGAACTAAAATGATCATAAATATAGATGCAGCCTAGCTTTACAAGCCTCTACTCCCAGAGGGGTGTCTCTTCATCCTACGTTTCAACAAGATCATCTCTCATTCTTTCAAACCCGAATGAATAGAAGTCCCAACTTACCCAACCTTTCCTTATAAGACAGCACCTTCATTCCAGGGATCACCTTGTGAACCTTCTCTCAAATGTTTCCAACACAATTACATCCCCTCTTAGGTAGAGAGACCGGAATTCCACACAGTATTACATGTCAATCTCGCTGAGGTCATGCAGAACTTTCTTATTTTTATACATCCATTCCCCTTACAAAAAAGCCAACATTGCATTTGTTTTTTGATTCATTCATGGGGCATGGGGTGTTGCTGGTTGGCCAGCATTTATTGGGCATCCCTAGTCATCCTTGAACTGAATGACTTGCTAGGCCATTTCAGAGGGCAGCAGAGAGTCAACCACGTTGTCTTAATGTATCATCAAGTTAGCTTTTTGTATTCATGTGCCAAAATATTCAGATTCTTCAGTACATGGATTTCTGCAGTGTCTCAATTTAATATTCTGCTTTTCTATTGTTCCCGTCAAAGTGGACAACCTCAAATTTTCCCCTTTATGCTCCAACTGCCAAATATTTGCCCACTTGCTTAACCTATGGCAGGTGAGGACCTAGAAACTATCAGTAGCACGAAAGAGATAGTGTTGGGCAAGGTAATGGGGCTAAAGGTAAATAAATCTCTTGACCCTGATTGAATGCATCTCAGGGTACTAAAAGAGATGGCAAGAGAAATAGCGAATGCACTAGTGGCAATTTACCAAAATTCACTGGACTCTGGGGCAGTTCCAGCAGATTGGAAAACAGCAAATGTGATACCATTGTTTAAAAAAGGAGGTAAATAAAAGGCAAGTAACTATAGGCCAGTTAGCTTAACTTCTGTAGTTGGGAAATTGCTTGAAACTATCATCAAGGAAGAAATAGTCTGCACGTTCTCCCCATGACTGCGTGAGTTTCCTTCACGTGCTCCAGTTTCCTCCTACAGTCCAAAAGATGTGCTGGTTAGGCACGTTGGCCATGCTAAATTCTCCCTCAGTGTACCTGAACAGGTGCTGGAGTGTGGTGACTGGGAGATATTCACAATGATTTCATTTCAGTGTTAATGTAAGCCTACTCGTGCCACTAATAAGTAAACTTATAAACTTTTAAACTAACCAAAATCATCCAGACTGATAAGTTACCGCTAGCACCATGAGCCATACTTGGGTAGTAACCTTTGATGTGACGCCTTGTCAAAATGCCACTCTACTGGGACAGTTCCAGACGATTACAACAATCTAAATACATTATGGGGGCAATTGTCAAGAGGAGGCTGTTTAGCAGCTTAGGCCGTTTAGGCCTCCCACTGGACACCATGGCCTCTGCAAGTCTCCGTCCGCCAGATTTCTGACGCCATCAGCTCCATGCCAGAAATCAGCATGGAACTGCATAAATTATGCAGATACTGATTTCAATGAAATTTGCATTTGCTGAAGTCTCCTGGCCTGCTAGCTTCTCCCCCACTGCCAGGGGTGTTTCATTCCAGTGGGGTTTACAATAGCTCCCCACTAGTAGGGAGCTGGCAGCCCGATCCTGCTGGAGTGAAGGGGCCATGGAGGCTCCCCAGAATTCAGGGGTGAAGGGGGTGTCCGCAGCACTGCCCAAAGAGCAACGTGGAACTGCCCACCATGCGTTGGATACAGCCAAGGGAGCAGGGCCTAATGGGGCAGCGCCTAATGGGGAGCAGGGGCTCTGGGGAGGAGATCGCTGGAGGTGGGGAGTCCCGCTTCCACTCTGCACTTTGGATCAGTGACAGAAGGAATGAGACTAGTAATTGGGGCTGGGCATCGGGGTAGGGAGGCAGAAATGGTTTACAGGGGGTGTGGGGGGGTGCGGGGGCAGAATGCTGGGGTCAGGACTGATGGTGTGGGGGGGTTGGAGGGAAATTGAGGTGGGCTTGGAGGGGGTGGGGGGGGGTCGAGTCTGGCCCTGGGACATCCAGGAGGCCAGCAATCGGGCCATAGAAGGATTGGTGGTGCAGTGATGTGGCATTGCAGGGCTGGCCAGCAATCGGGTGGCTGGCTGTGCAGGGCTACTGCATGTGCACTGCTCTCAGTGCTGATAGATTGGTGCATGCGCAGTGGCCCTCTCAGTACTATGCTGCCAGCCTCTCCAGGGGGAATAGGTCTGACACACTGATTCAAGCTAGGGCCGTCTGTGATGCACAAAGTGTGGGAAATTCATTTTGAAAATCCAGCAGGATTTTCCCCAGTTTTTACATGAATGCCTCACTTAGAATTTTTTTGGGAGAATTCCACCCTATATCTATCAATTACCCATTATTCATTCTAGTTGTTACATCCTCAAAAAAACTCTAATAAACTTTTTAGAAAACCTATTTGTTGACTTTGTCTGATTATATTATGATTTTCTGAATGTTCTGCCATTACCTCCTTAATAATGGATTCAAGCATTTTTCCTACCAGATATGTTAGGATAACTGTTCTGTTGTTTCCTGCTTCTTGCCTTGCTCATTTCTTAAATAAGTGATGCTACATTCATGACTTTCCACTCTACTGGGACAGTTCCAGATGATTATAACAAATACATCCACTACGTCTGCTGTTATTTCTTTTAAGACCCTAGGATGCAAGTCTTCTGGTTCAGGGGACTTGTCAGCTTGTAGCCCAAATAGTTTTGCCAATAGCTTTTTATCTCATGATGATGAGTGTCTTAAATGCCTCCCTCCCTTTTCCCTCTGGATTTTCAACTATTCCTGAGGTGCTTTTTGTATCTTCCACATGTAAAGCTCTCCTATAGGAATAATGTCAGTCAGTATACGTGATAGCTACGTCTCTCTTTTCAATGGAGGGAGTGCAGAGGAGGTTTACTAGGCTGATACCGGAGTTGAGGGGGTTGAGCTATGAGGAGAGGCTGAATAAACTAGGCTTGTACTCGTTAGAGTTTAGAAGAATGAGGGGAGATCTCATTGAGACGTATAAGATGATGAATGGGATGGATAGGATAGAGGTGGAGAGACTCTTCCCGCTCAGAAAGGATAGTAGGACTAGGGGGCACAGCCTCAAGATAAAAGGGGGGACGGTTTAGAACGGAGTTGAGGAGGAACTTCTTCACTCAAAGGGTGGTGAATCTCTGGAATTCTCTGCCCGTTGAAGTGGTGGAGGCTACCTCGCTAAATATTTTTAAGACGCGGGTTGATGGGTTTTTGATTAGCGAGGGGATTAAGGGTTATGGGGAGAGGGCGGGAATGTGGAACTGAGCCACGACAGATCAGCCATGATCTTATTGAATGGCGGGGCAGGCTCGAAGGGCTAGATGGCCTACTCCTGCTCCTATTTCTTATGTTCTTATGTTCAATATTGAAACAATATTTAAATTATAAAATAGGCATTAAGATAAAAGAAAAAACAAAAGGTTCAGCAAATTATAATTCAACATTAATGGAGATGAAATGATCACATGAAGAAGTCTTTGTACAATTTATAAATATAGCGCTACTTAGGACAACATTTTTGGTTGCATTTGAACTGCAATACAAGGCAATGCTGACAACTGTTTATGCTCAAGCATTTAAGTTTAGATACCAAAGAGGTATTGAAAATTCAGGGACTTCTAGGGAACACGAATGTCTCCGGTCACTTTCTGTAGCAATATTATAAACATGTTAATGAAAATCTTTCCAAATAAAGTCATGAAATACAAATATTGTAAGAGATCTTGTGTGATGTCAAAGGCCTTGCTCAGCCACCATTTGGCAGCAATGACAATGTTGGCAAATCACATGTTGAATTCGGAAGTTCACTCTCAGTTCATGAACTGAACCGAATGGAGAAGTGTGCAACATTTTCTCTCAAGGAAGAAGGAAATATTGTGTCTGGCTCAGTACGATGCAACAACTACCGATCTCTTGCTCCCTGGCTTAACAGAATTCAAAACGATCCAGATTGTTTCTCTCTAAATCATCAGAGACATACTGTGGTTGTGAATCTTCTTTCAGTTTGTGACACTGAGCGCAGTAGCACTAAATAGGCTTGTGTTCAAACCAGACCACACTCTGTTTACATCCAAAATACAGCTACACATTCTTTATTAGTTCAACACAAGCTGTGCAGAATGTTAATCTAGGCATGGGGTTTAATTTTGCTATGAAGAGGGTGATTGGTTCGGAGGTGAGCGAGCCAGCGATTTTAAATTTTACACTGGAACACAGGTTGCTGGTTGTCTGGAGTGTTGTCACCTTTGTGAGGTTTTTTTGGAGGTGGTATCTAGGGGACAAGACTTACCAGCTGGGTGGTGAGGGATTGGAATGCCCTGCCTGCTGCAGTTGTAAATGCGCCTAGTTTGGGGGCGTTTAAGAGATCCGTGGATAGGTTTATGGACGAAAAGGGATTGGTTTAGGTTAGTGGCTCATTGTTTTTTAACTGGTCGGCGCAACATTGTGGGCCGAAGGGCCTGTTCTGCGCTGTAATGTTCTATGTTCTATGTTCTAAGTGGTGTGACATCAATTGGTCTTAACATTAATCCAACTGAGCATTTTTTTCCTCATATCTGCAACATTTCTAATGAGCCTCAGGCCCCAAGCTGAAGCCAAAGACAAGTCTTTGACTGGAGGCAGCTTCCTGGTGGTAGGCTGGGAGGCCAGTGGAGCCTTCTTTAAATTCCCTCTCCTGGAGCCACAAGAGAAACAGGCTGTACATCACAAGCCAACTGATGGAACGATCATCTCTACATAATTTGGCTATACTTAACTGGGAAAAAAAATTACAAGTCTTCAGAGGGACTCTCCATTTTGAGGCAACCTCATTATTCCCTTTTAGAATTGGCAGTGTCCACCTTGTCTCAGTGCAATTGGAGACTGAACTTTCCCTAAGGTGATCTGATTAACATTCCTGGCTATGAAAACTGCTCGCTCTTTCTAATTGGATGAAGCTCCTGGAGGGGCCCTGCTAATTGTCCACCTCCAAGAAGGTCAGGTAGGCAGGTAGAATCTGGGTACCAGTGCAGACAGGTCCCAAAAAAATGGTCCCAGCATTAGGATCCCAAAGCCAGTGGAGAAACTTAGCCCCACTTGTTCTTGTTGTGGTATTGTCTCATCTTGGCGATCATCCATTTGTTTTTTTAATTTATTTTTTCATGGGGTGCGGTGTATTGCTGGTTAGACCACAGTATATTGCCCATCCCTAATTCTCCTCAAGAAGAGTGCCTTCCATTTCACAGTTTTATTGACAGCTCCAAGTGATCATTAGCTCTTTAATGTGTGGCTATGAATTTCAATATATGGTTTTATAAGAGATTAAACAATTGAATGAAATATTTGTTTTTAAAAGGATGCAGTCAAATGAATGTAAATTTAATGAATGTTATAAGAGTGATTTAAAAAATAAATAAAGCCCACAATAGATACTTAAAACATAATTTTACTTAATCTCAGCATGGTTCTGTGGTCTGACCATGGTGGATACTGGATGGTTTGGCATGGTAGGTGCAAGGATAAAGGATAATGGGGATAATGGGTGAGGTGATCATGTGTTGGCATGAATTGGCACTAAATTGGCATAAGGGCAAAAATATCCATGAGGGGTTGCAAGGAGAAGCATTGTTTGACATGTAATGTATGAGAGGTTATGGGGTGGGTAGAGGACAGAAGATAGCTTGGGAAGCGTTTCAGGGATGAGGGCTTGAGGGCTGTTCTTGGTTTTTAAAATATAAATCTTGAACACAGTACCGGAATATACCTGGCCTTCTGCCCAGTCTGTCTCCACAGAAGACAGCCTCATCACTCATTCTGGGGTTGGCAAGTTTGACTCCTGAAGAATACCATCTCTCCCCCAACCCAATCTCTGCCCCCACCCCAACCCCTGCCAAAAACAAAACAATCATTCATCAGTTCTGGGCACTTCCTAGTTTGTCGAGCCAGGAAATGTCCCAACTCTGCGTTCCCAAAGTGGGAGCGGAAATCTAAGCCCCAGTGTGTGTTGAATGAAATAATTAAGTTATCGCAACCTGGCAAAGTGCTGGCAACACACTAGAATTGATGTAAATCATTTTGTGCTAGGCAGAGGGAAACAAAGCACATTTCCACTACTGGCCTCTGCTGAAAAATATGCAAATACAAATTCAGTGTTAATAGAAATTGGCTTGGCTACAATCCTGCATCTTATGGGAGAATATCAAGATGAAATTCACTCTCATTCCTAGCTCATTGCCATTTGGATGAGGAACAGGGAGAGAACAGCAAGCTGGCATGGATAAACTAGCATGAATCAGCATAGCTCTAAAGGGGAAGAAAATTGTGGGGAAAAGTTGCTGAAAATAATGCTTCATGCAAAACCCTTTGGGAAATCTGATGCTGTTTAATGTACCAATCCATCAGCTGCACCAAACCTTCAAATGCAACTGCTTCATTTGGGAGTTAATTCATATAAAAGATGTAAACACTGAGGATATTTCCCTCAAAATGAAATAGCTAGATGGCACAGTGGTTAGCACTGCTGCCTCACAGCACCAGGGACTTGGGTTTGATTCCCGGCTTGGGTCACTGTCTACATGGAGTTTGCACATTCTCCCTGTGTCTGTGTGGGTTTCCATTGGGTGCTCCAGTTTCCTCACAAAGTCCAAAGATGTACAGGTTAGATGCATTGGTCGTGCTAAATTCTCCCTCAGCGTGTCTGAACAGGCACCAGAATATGCCGACTAAAGGATTTTCACAGCCATTTCACTGCAATGTTAACATAAGCCTATTTGTGACTAATAAATAATTTTTCTTAACTTTAACTTTAGGCACTCATGGGCTAGAATTTAATACTGCCTCCCCACCCGCCAATCCTTGGAGTGGGTTCAGAAGCTGGGGATGGGGGGAGTGTATAATTGATTGAGAACGTGTGGGGTAGAGAGTCTATCAACCTCTCAAGTGCCCTTGTTCAAACTGGACAGGGAAAGCTAAAGTTGACTTGTTTGTCATTAACTTTCAGGTAGAGAAAATAGATTGACTGCTTAAAGCATTGCCATTGTTACTAAAATTGGACGCAAGGTTGAATTTGTTTTTGAATTTAATTTGTATAGTACCACCCCAAATATTCTGTAAACATGCAGGTAGAGCTTTGCTCCTTTGAAGTCACAGCCAAGTCCATTAAATATGATTTTAAACACTTATTAACAGTGGCAAGCCTAGAATGATTAAGTGGCACATGGCAGGATTTCTATTAGATTCTTATTACTTCATTGGTATCATTAGCTCAGTAGTTTTACCAAGCTGATGCAAGGTAAATCCATTGTAACAGTAGGTACTCTACTTGAAAGAAACAGGTCAAGAAAATGAAACTTTGTGTTAAAATTAATTCCTTACATTGATGATCAAAATTTTTCTTTGAACTGCAATTTGTTACAAGTGAAACATTAAAAACTTAGTAAAAGAAAATATTTGAAGTTTGCAATGAAATGTATGAAAAATTGGTGTACTGAATAGGTTGGAGCCTGCTACAGAAGCAAAACACTGTGGATGCTGGGAAGCTAAAATAAAAATAGAAATGTGGCAAATACTCAGTCAGTCAGACAGCATCTTTGGAGAAAGAAACAGATTTGCAAAGTCTGGTCCTATCTTTTGTTTCCTCACTCATCCCATTACTACTCACCTTAGTTCCGGTGCTTAATGACCAAAATTTTCCAGCCATTCACGCCAGTCAGTTTCTCTGGAACTGCTATAGTGAACGGAGATTTGGCTGAGGGCCAAATTCTCTGTTCTCGCTTACATCAGTAATGGGACATGAATGGCTGGAAAATTCTGCTGAATGGCTCCCATCTTCTGCCTTATTGGCCACCTCCTCTTCTGTTCATTTGCCATCCTTCCCCCTTTCACATGCTTAAAAGCTTACATTTTTAATTTTGTCAAGGTCTGAAGAAAAGCTATCAATCTGAAAGGTTAACTTGGTTTCTCTCTCCACTGATGCAGCCTTACCTGCTGAGTATTTCCAGCATTTTCTGCTTTTATTTGGATCTGAGTGGCAGTTTACTTCTGCATCATTGACGAATTTTTTTAATCAGATTATTCCGTGAAGACAAATTCCTATAGAGAGAGCATATTGTGCAATATTGTGCTAACCAGTCAATTTGAAAATCCTAGACTGATGCTACTTGGCACATTTTCAATTTTACTGGTTTGGTTTTCATTCCTTAATTAAAGAATCATCACAAAGCCAAGTCAAAGGGTTAATACTTTTGAAAAAACACATCTACATATATAGAATGTTTTGTGGTAGCTATTACCAATCCTGGCAACTAAATCCTTGTCTTCTGATCAAAGTATTCTTTTAATGTCACTGCTTGTTGTTTTCAGCAAGATCCTTTTTGGGAAATGCTTAGTGAAAAATAATCAAATCTTCTGTGGGTTGGCTTTGTTTCTGAATGTGGAAGCCTTTTTCCCTAAATTGGAATTTCTGTTGAATACAGATGTTCACTTTATCAATTTCTGTATGTGTATGTCATTACGTTTTTTTGTTTAAAGTTTATTTATTAGTGTGACGCTTCCATAAACACTGCAATGAAAATTACTGTGAAAATCCCCTAGTTGCCGCAATTTGGTGCTGGTCTGGGTACACAGAGGGAGAATGTAGCATGGCCAAATGTACCTAACCAGCACGTCTTTTGGATTGTGGAGGAAACTGGAGGACCCAGAGGAAACCCACACAAACACGAGGAGAATATATAGACTCTGCACAGACAGTGACCCAAGCCGGAAATCAAACTGGGCCCCTGGTGCTGTGAGGCAGCAGTGCTAAACACTGTGCCACCGTGCCGCATAAAGCATAAGGAATCACGCATTAAGAATCATGAATTAAAGCATACAGAATCAAGTTCCTGTGAGGCATACCTTTCACTGTAGGTGCAATGGTGTTTACAACTTCAAAAGTGGAGCTGACATTCAAACAGGCTCCAGCTGCATAATATAGACCTCCACATTTGTAAGAGTAAAGTGGCCCACATGTCTGAAAGAATGAAAGAATGAGGGATAAATATATTTTCGAGATCAGTAAAACAGTCTTTAATCATTTCCTTCTTGCAGGATTGCCAACTCCCAATCCCTCCCTGACCCCTGAACACTGCCCCCCCCCCCCCCCCCCCCCACCCCTCCCACCACACCACCACCACCACAACCAGAAAAGGGAGCAGAAAATTCCCCTTATAAGAGTGGGACTGCTTTCCTCAGTGAAAGGAAATCCCAAGCTCCTGAACTTCCAGCCCTTGCAATCCTGCCATTGCCGGAAGTCAGTAATGGTTGCTTCCACAAAGAAGGCAGCACGCGTTCCAGAGTGAGGTGAGTCTGGGATTATGAGATGCTTTAAAAAGCGATGGGAGGGAATTCTTTCTGGAGTTTGGGATGGGGATTGGAGGTAGGAATGCGTGCTGTCTTGGAGGAGGGAGGAGGTGCCATAAATCTGCAGAGGGCATCCCCAAAAGAATGTATCTCCAATTCCTTCCACATCCACACCTCAGATGGGGAAAAAATGGACTCCCCAATCTTGTCAACCTTTTCATTGCCTATCATTTTTATGGCAGTGGAGACAAACTGGAGTCTTTAATGTCATTAATTGGGCAATTAAGGGCTTCAATAGGGCCAAGGACAGGAGCCCAAGTGGGCACCTTACCCATTTACTTGTACCTCCACGTGAAGAACAAAAAATATGAATTTTTCAAATCATCGCTCAGCTATTTAGGTCACACAATGGACAAGGATATCCTCCACAAACAATCTAAGAAAATGACACCAAGATTGGTGGCATAGTAGACAGCGAAGAAGGTTATCTTGGATTGCAACAGGATCTTGATCAATTGGGCCAGTGGACTGACAAATGGCAGACGGAGTTTAATTTAGATAAATGTGAGTTAATGCATTTTGGTTGATTGAACCAGGGCAGGGCTTACCCAGTTAAAGGTAGGCCATGAGGGAGAGTTATGGAACAAAGAAATCTAGGGGTACATGTTCATAGCTCCTTGAAAGTACCTCCTTGAGGCACAGGTGGGTAGAAGGCATTGGGCATGCTTGGCTTCATTGGTCAGAACATTGAATACAGGAGTTGGGACGTCTTGTTGAAGTTGTACAAGACATTGGTAAGACCACACTTGGAATAATGTGTACATTTCTGGTCACATTATAGAAAACATATTATTAAACTATAAAGAGTGCAGAGAAGATTCATGAGGATGCTTCCGGGACTTGATCATTTGAGTGATAAGGAAAGGCCGGATAAATTGGAACCTTTTTCTCTGGAGCATAGTAGGCTTCGGGGTGATCTTACAGAGGTCTGTAAAATAATGAGGGGCACAGATCAGTTAGAGAGTCACTATCTTTTCCCAAAGGTAGCAGAGACTAAAACTAGAGGGTATAGATTAAAGATGAGAGGGGAGAGATACAAAAGGGTCCAGAGAGGCAATTTTTTCATACAGAGGGTGGTGAGTGTCTGGAACAAGCTGCCAGAGGTTAGTTGTTGTTCGTCCATCATCGTCGATGAGGGCCTTGACACCATTAGTCATTTTGAGGTTGGATGTGGTGTGTCCGAAGATGACTGATCAGGCCAATTCGGGCATGGAATGTCCTGGCACATAATAGACAGACTTGTGTAGGCACAGTAGTTGTTGTGCTGGTAGCTCTGGACTTGCGCAGCTCATGCTTAAATTGTGCTTTGGCAATACACCTTGCTTTGTAAGCTTGACAGCCCTCCAGGATGAGCAGCGCCAGGTAGGGTGGTTTTGTGCCAGCATTTCCCAGGTGGTCGAGTCTATATCAATTGACTTCAGGGAGGCCTTGAGTGTGCCTTTGTAACGTTTCCTCTGCCCGCCATGTGAGTGTCTTCCAGCAGAGAGTTCCCCAAAAAGGAGCTGCTTGGGTATGCGCTCGTCTGACATACGGATGACATGACCTGCCCACTGGGTCTGCGCTCTCATCAGTAATGTATGGACTGATGGTAGACTTGCTCTAGGGAGAACTTCAGTGTCTGGTACTTTGTCTTGCCAACGGATGTGTAATATTCTGTGAAGACAAGTCATGTGGAAAAGATTGAACTGTCTTGCATGCCTTCGATACACAATCCATGTTTCACAGGCACACAGGAGGGTAGTGAGTATCGTGGCGCTGTAGACCTTCAGTTTTGTTGCTGGGCTGATTCCTCGATGTTCCTATACAGTGGAGTGCAGTCTACCGAAAGCAGAACATGCCTTTGCTATTCTGCAGTTAACTTCTGTATCAATAGTCACTGCTTGGGAGAGGGTGCTGCCAAGATAAGTGAACTGGTCCACTGCCTGCAGTTTCTGCCCTTTGATTGTGGTTACGGGTTCTGTGTATGGTGCATGAGGAGCAGGCTGGTGCAGGACTTCGTTCTTTTTAATGTTGATGGTGAGTCCAAAGTTGTCACAAGCTGTGGAAAATTTGTCCATACTGACTTGCATCTCTGGGTCTGAGCCAGGATACAAGGAGCAGTCATTGGCAAAGAAGAAGTCTCTCAGAACAGTCTCCTTCACTTCGGTCATAGCTTGAAGTCTCCTCAGGTTGAAGAGCTTCCTATCCACTCTGCACTTGAGGCTGATTCCAGCGACACTGTCCTGGAAGGCATCATTCAGCATGGCAGTAAACATCATGCTGAACAGTGTGGGTGCGAGCACACAGCCCTGTTTGACGCCATTGCTGACTGGGAATGCCTCAGAGGATTCTCCGCCATCCAGTACTCTGGCCATCATGCCATCATGGAACTGGCATACCATCTGAATGAATTTGGGGGGGCAGCCGAACTTTGACAATGATCCTCCACAGGCCTTGTCGGCTTACAGTTTCGAAGGCTTTCGCGAGGTCAATAAAGGTTGTGTAGAGCTCACAATTCTGCTCCCGACACTTCTCCTGATGTTGGTGCGCAGCAAAAATCATGTAAATAGTCCTGCGACCTTTGCGGAAGCCACACTATGACTCTGGAAACAAGCCCAGCTCCAGATGAATGATCAGACAATTTAGTAGGACTCTTGTGAGGGTTTTCCCTGTGATGGCGAGCAGCGAGGTTCCTCAGTGGTTGTCGCATACTTACCAATTGCCCTTCCTCTTGTAGAGGTGTATAATGGAAGCATCTTTAACTTCCTAAGGAATGGATCCTTACTTCCAAAAGGACTGGAACAACTTGGTGAGCTTCTCAATAAGTACAGGACCAGCAGCTTTGCAGATCTCTGCGGGCATGGCATCTGCCCTGGGCCTTTGTCACTGGATAGCTGGCTGTCAGCTTTCGTGACTGAGGTAGCAATAGGGGCGGGTACCATTTTGTCCTTTAAAGAGCGTTTAGACAGTTACATGGGTAAGATGGCTATTGAGGCATATGGGCCTAATGTGGGTAACTGAGACTAGCTTAGGGATTAAAAAAAAAAAGGGGTGGCATGGACAAGTTGTGCCAAAGGGTTTGTTTCCATGCTGTAAATGTCTATGACTCTAACTCATCTTTTGTGGATGTGTCACACCTTAGCATGGCTCTGAGCAAGACCGCAAAAAATTAGGATTGAATTTAGGAGTCGCAGCATCATGATGCAACTGTACACAACTCTGGTGCGGCCGCACTTGGAGTATTGTGTGCAGTTCTGGTCCCCACATTACAGGAAGGATGTAGAGGCTTTGGAGAGGGTGCAGAGGAGGTTTACCAGGATGTTGCCTGGTATGGAGGGGAGATCCTATGAGGAGAGACAGAGAGATTTGGGGTTGTTTTCGCTGGAAAGAAGGCGGCTAAGAGGGGACCTTATTGAAACATATAAGATGATTAGAGGTTTAGACAGGGTAGATAGTGATAGCCTTTTTCCTAGGATGGAGAAAGCTAGCACGAGGGGGCACGACTTTAAATTAAGGGGGGGTAGTTATAGGACTGATGTCAGGGGTAGGTTCTTTACCCAGAGGGTGGTGAGGGACTGGAATGCCCTGCCAGCTACAGTTGTAAATGCGCCTAGTTTGGGGGCGTTTAAGAGATCTGTGGATAGGTTTATGGACGAAATGGGATTGGTTTAGATTAGTGGGTTAGTGTTGTTGTTTTTTTTTTGAAAGCTGGTCGGCGCAACATCGTGGGCCGAAGGGCCTGTTCTGCGCTGTAATGTTCTATGTTCTATGTTAAACTACAAAGGATCATGGACAAAGCCCAGTTCATCATACAAATCAGCCTCCCATCCATTGACTCTGTCTACACTTCCTGCTGCCTTGGAAAAGCAGCCAGCATAATCAAGGATCCTACGCGCTCTGGACATACTCTCTTTCACCTTCTTCCGTCTTCCGGGAAAAAGATATAAAAGTCTGAAGTCAGGTACCAACCAAATCAAGAATAGCTTCTTCCTTGCTGCCATTAGACTTTTGAATGGACCTACCTTATATTAAGTTGATCCTTCTTTAGACATCTTAGCCAGGACTCTAACATTACAATCTGCACCCTCTCCTTATCTTCTTTATGAACATCTGCTCTTCTGTACAGCATGCAACAAACAATACTTTTCACTGTATACTAATACACGTGAAAATAATAAATCAAATCAGTTTCAGAAAGGCTCATGCCAGCCATCCAAAGTTGTGAAATCCATGCACCAAGGATTATTGTAGAACCAAGTTCAGATTCTACTGCAGTAGAACATCTCTGGAAGCTGACAACGAAGCAACTTCTCAACATGAAGTATCTGATATTTGTAAGCAATAGGCTGCTGAGGATGTCAAAGATCCAGACTGTTGTATCTTACTGAAATGAAATCGATGTCCACCGTATAGAATCTCATATTAATCATGCATATGTCGATAATAATACTTGATAACATTATTGAGGCTTGTCGTGAGTAATTGTGCTACTGAAGGAAAGGGAAAGGGATGCTATGTATTGTAAAGCAATGCATCACTGTGTAATTAGTCACATGGCTTATGCTGTGATATCGCTATAGGTGTTTGTGGGTAATGACAGCATGTGACGGTGCAGAGGGACCTCGGGGTCCTTGTGCATGAGTCGCAAAAACCCAGCTTGCAGGTGCAGCAGGTGGTCAGGAAGGCGAATGGGATGCTGGCCTTCATAGCGAGGGGGATTGAATATAAAAGTAGGGAGGTCTTGCTGCAGCTGTATGGGGCATTGGTGAGGCCGCAGCTGGAGTACTGTGTGCAGTTTTGGGCGCCGCACCTGCGCAAGGATATTTTGGCCCTGGAGGGAGTGCAGAGGAGGTTTACTAGGCTGATACCGGAGTTGAGGGGGTTGAGCTATGAGGAGAGGCTGAATAAACTAGGCTTGTACTCGTTAGAGTTTAGAAGAATGAGGGGAGATCTCATTGAGACGTATAAGATGATGAATGGGATGGATAGGATAGAGGTGGAGAGACTCTTCCCGCTCAAAAAAGACAGCAGGACTAGGGGGCACAGCCTCAAGATAAAGGGGAGGCGGTTTAGAACGGAGTTGAGGAGGAACTTCTTCACTCAAAGGGTGGTGAATCTCTGGAATTCTCTGCCCGTTGAAGTGGTGGAGGCTGCCTCGCTAAATATTTTCAAGAAGCGGGTTGATGGGTTTTTGATAAGAGAGGGGATTAAGGGTTATGGGGAGAGGGCGGGAAAGTGGAACTGAGCCACAACAGATCAGCCATGATCTTGTTGAATGGCGGGGCAGGCTCGAAGGGCTAGATGGCCTACTCCTGCTCCTATTTCTTATGTTCTTATTTTACCAATGCGTCATGCCCGTTCTTGGGCACAAAAATGTGGTAACGTCGGGTGCGAGGCCATTTACGCGATCCAAGCCCATGTCCAGGCAGGTGGCCACTTTACCGAGACCTGGGAGTGACTGCGATCCGATTTGCACCCGAAACAGGTACAACGGCGATTTATATGCATTTAAATTGAATTAAAGAACTGCCTGCTCAACTTTATCAGCATTTCCCCCTTTACCAGATTTGAGGACAGATCGTTGTCTGGTTGGTTGAGTGGGGGGGGCGGGTGCGGTGGGAGGAGGCGGGTCAGATATATCACTGGGGGGGGAGGGGGAGGTGAGGGAGGCCCAATTATTGTCTGGTTTGGTGGGGGGGGGGGGGGGAGGCCAATCATTGAATGGTGGGGAGGGGGGAGTCTGATCGTTGTCTGGTTGGTGGGGGGGGGGGGGGGGGTGCGGGAGGCGGGCCAGATCATTCTCTGGTGAAAGGATAAAGGAGGGAGGAGGAGGTGAGTCAGATGTTCCTTGAAGGGTGGGGGGAGGTGTGAGACCAGATCATTCTCTGGTGGAGGGGCAAGGGGGCGTGAGGCCAGATTGCTCTTTGCAGGGAGGGGAGGGAGGCCAGATCATTCTCGGGGGGGGGGGGGGGGGGGGTGTGTGTGTGTGTGTGTGTGTGGGGAGGGCTAGTGCGGCCAGATTGTTCTCGGGGGGGGGGGTGGAGGCCTGATCGCTCATTGCTGCAGGGGGTGTGGGGGCAGATAGATCTCTGGTTGAGGGGCAGGGGGTCCGCTGCCACTCTGCAACTGATCCGTGGTGGGGAAGGGGGCAAGAGGTCGTGATCGGTCTGGGTAGCGGGGGAGTGGGTGGATAAGGGGGACGGTGATGTGTGTGAGGGCCATCACTCCCATTTTTCGCTCCCAGGCCACTTTGTCCGTTTTTTGTGGCTTGGGAGCTATCTGACACAGGTGCGCTTTTTCAAATTTTTTTCTAATTGTGCAGTTCAGAGCTCCGATCATTTTGGGTGCGCTAAACCTTGCCCACAACACGATTCAGACCCGCGGTTTTTTTTTCAGGCTGAGTACATGTGGAGGCGCCTGAAAGCAGATTTCCAAGTCGGATCTGAATTGCGTCCAGATTCAGCACTTAGAATGAAAATGGTAAAATCAAGCCCATGGAGTTAATCTCTTTTATTTGACAGAAAGAAAAGAAAACTGAAATTTGAGCTGCCTTTAATTCTTTATGTATTCATAAAATGAAAAATAAAAAAAACGTGTTTCTTACCAGAAAGCCTGTTTTCGGATTTGGTGCCAATGACATTCCAAGGGTCATATTTTCTTTTACTTCAGTGATGTTAGGAATTGTTAAAAACTCTGCAAAAAGTAGCATTGGACATAGTATGAGTATGAACCTCTTTGCCTTTTATAATTTTATTCAGCTCTTATCAGAAGTTTCGCAGCTGGTTCTAAACTATAAGCTTCAATACTACGTTTTGGCTCTCTAGAACAAAAGGGAACTAAGAGAAGACACTATCAAACAGAAGTAAAACTGAAAAAAGTTGAGGAAGTCACTCACCATCACCATTTTTTCTTATGGTCTCCAATGCAGAATTAGCATGCATAATGTTGGAGAACAGGTCCATAGTTCTCATCCACCCTGCCCCCCAGTCTGAGTGACCATTCTGTGATTACATTGCTGAACTCTGTCCCTCACTCCCTCTGCGTTCGTGTGCAGTTCTGGTGTAGGAGGACAGATTTTGAAAGATAAACCACAAGCATTGCATCCATGATCAGTGCATGCCAAAATTCTGTGGATAGTGGCTGCAGATTGGAAGTAATGCATGCAAAAAGAGGCAAATTGGAGACAAAGCTGCAGGCCCAGTAAAAACTATACCAAAGAACAGCTATGAGGTATCCGATTGCCAGGGTCTACAGGCCACATTGCTCCCTGAAAAAGGAGGCAACAATTCAACAGGAAAAATAAACAATCTCTGTCTCCTATTGCAAACTAAAGGTTTCTGAGTCTGCCCCTGATTGGAATGGCAACTCTTGGGGTGAAATCCATGGTGACAGCCACTTAATTGGCTGTTTCCAAAAAATTCAGTGGGATGTCCCACCAGTCCCATATACCTAGTGCTGATGAAGATGGTTGTGGTTGTGGAGGGTCAGTCATCTCAGCTCCAGGACATCTCTGCAGGAGTCTCTCAGTATAGTGTCCTCGGCTCAACCATCTCCAGCTGCTTCATCAATGACCTTCTCTCCATCATAAGGACAGAAGTGGAGATGGTCACCAATGATTGCACACTGTTCAGCACCATTTGTGACTCCTCAGATACTGAAGCAGTCCATGTCCAAATGGAACAAAATCTGGACAATATCCAGGCTTGGGCTGAGAAGTGGCATGCCACACAAATGCTAGGCGATGACCATTACCAATAAGAAACATTCTAACAACCGGTCCTTGACATTCAATGGTGTTACCATCACTGAATACCCCACTGGAAACATCCTTAGGGTTATCGTTGACCACAAACTCAAGTGGACTCACCACATAAACACAGTGACTTTAAGAGTAGGTTAGAGGCTAGGAATATTGTGGCAAATAACTCCTCCTGATTCCCAAAGTCTATCCACCATCTGTAAGGCACAAGTCAGGAGAGTGATGGAATGCTCCCCACTTGCCTGGATGGGTGCAGCTTAAACAATGCTCAAGAAGCTTGACACCATCCGGGATAATACAGCCCACTTGATTGGCACCACATTCACAAACATCCATTCCCTCCACCACCGATGCTCAGTCACGTCAGTGTGCACTATCTACAAGATGCACTGCAGCAATTCACCAAAGATCCTGAGACAGCACCTTCCAAACCCATGACCACTTCCATCTAGAAGGACAAAGGCAGCAGATACATGGGAACACCATCACCTGCAAGTTCCCCTCCAAGCCACTCACTGTTCTGACTTGGAAATATATTGCCTTTCCTTTGAAGTCATCGGATCAAAATCCTGGAATTCCCTCCCTATTGGCATTGTGGGTCAACACACAGTACATGGACTGCAGCGATTCAAGAAAGCAGCTCACCACCCCCTTCTCAAGGGCAACCATGGATGGGCAATAAATGCTGCCAGCCAGTGATGCTCATGTCCCATGAACAAATAAAACAAAACACATTTCCTGCTGATTTTGAGACATCTGCACAATCAGTAAAATTCTGGTAATAAACACTGTTAAACTGGGTTGCAAGAGCAAGCCAGAGGCTGGCAATTCTGGGCTAAGTACCTCACTTGCTAATAGTGCAAAGCCTGTGCATCATTTACAAGGCACAATGGGGGAGGGATGGAATATTCTCCCTTTGCTTGAATGACTGCAAACTCCAACAACACTGAAGAAGCTCAACAGGATAAAGGACCCTATCTTAAACTTTCACCTCCACCACCATGATGCACCCTTGGCTGCAATATACACCATTTACAAGATGGTGCACTGCAACAACTCCTCCAGGCTTCTGGACAGCAGCATTCAAATCCGCAATCTCTTATCCAGGGGAGCAAGAGAAACTAGCACATGAGAACACCACCACCACACGCCACCTAACTTGGAACTACATGGATGCAGCAGTTTGAGAAAGCAGCTCTATCCTAACTTCTGAAGCAACACAGAAATATGACGAAGTATTGGAATGGGCAAAGATGCATTTCAAAAACTGAAAAATATTATGATGACTCAAAATCACCCATGGAAACAAGTTGCGAATGCTGGAATTTTCTTATATGGAAGCAAATGTTGGACAATTAGTGAAGCACAGCAGAGAAAATTGAAGTTGTAAAGTTATGGTTTTTGAAACGAATAATAAAGATAACCTGGACAAGTCACACTATGAATTGGTGTCAGCAAAATCTGAGACTAAAAGAAATCTGCTGACCAAGATCAGGAAATGTTGGAATTTCCTGGACATGTAGCAAGAAATCATGATTAAGAAAATCTGATGCTGATGGGAAACATCAATGGTAAGATAAAGACCTTTTTATAAGGAGCCTCGCAAATTGGATGAATAAAGTTTAAAATACAGTTTAACTGTAACAAATAAAATAGCTTAATATTGAGCAACTGAATTACTTAAACATGACAAGGTACCATTCTTAACTGCGAACCTATCTCTATTAGTTCCAATTCAAGCAATATTCCTCTTATAGACTTAAACTCTTCTTCAAAATCAGTTAGCAACACATACGCTTATGTTCTTGGGTTTGACTGCTGGTGCTCGAGCCTCCACAACATGTCTGGAGAAATGTTAACATACTTCCCAAATAACAACATTTTTTCTACATGTTTGATCTTTTTATTCTTCACTGTGATCTTGCATTTTGGCATGATTTTCTTTTTATGGACAATGAGGCATTTTGTTTTCTCACTCTTTATTCTCAACGCTTTCTTCTCACTTATATTCAGTACACTATCCAAAATCTCTTGAGGTTTTCATTCTTTTGATTTGATTAATTATTGGCACATGTATTAGTATACAGTGAAAAGTATTGTTTCTTGCGCACTATACATACAAAGCATACCATTCTTAGAGAAGGGAAGGGGAGAGTGCAGATTATAATGTTGCAGCCATAGCTACAGTGTAGAGAAAGATCAACTTAATACGAGGTAGGTCCATTCAAAAATCTGATGGCAGCAGGGAAAACACTATTCTAGAGTTGACTGGTATGTGTCCTTCGACCTCTGTACTTTTCCCAATGGAAGAAGTTGGAAGAGCGTGTGTGAGATCCTTGATTATGCTGGCTGCTTTTCTAAGGTAGCGGGAAGTGTAGACGGAGTCAATGGATGGGAGGCTGATTGGCGTGATGGATTGAGCTTCATTCACGATCCTTTGTAGCTTTTTGTGATCTTAAACAGAGCAGGAGTCATACCAAGCTGTCATACAACCAGAAGAAATGCTTTATAAGGTGCATCTGTAAAGGTTGGAGTTGCAGCGAACATGCCAAATTTCTTTAGCTTTCTGAGAAAGTAGAGGCATTGGTGGACTTCCTTAACTATAGCATCAGCATGGGGAGACCAGGACAGGTTGTTGGTGATCTGGACACTTTGAAACTTGAAGTCCACGACTATTTCCCCTTTGTCCCTATTGATGTAGAATGGGCAAGTCCTCACTACAGTTCATGAAATCGATGACTATCTCCTTTGTTTTGTTGACACTGAGGGAGAGATTATTATTGCCACACCAGCTCACCAGATCCTTGATCTCTTTTCAGCACTCTGTCTCATTGTTTGAAATCTGACCCACAATGGTGGTATCATCAACAAACTTGAAAATTGAATTGGAGGGGAATTTGGCCCC
Organism: Carcharhinus amblyrhynchos; assembly: GCF_965287045.1. Classification (NCBI taxonomy): domain Eukaryota; kingdom Metazoa; phylum Chordata; class Chondrichthyes; order Carcharhiniformes; family Carcharhinidae; genus Carcharhinus; species Carcharhinus amblyrhynchos. Next base: position 60,807,516 of record NC_137324.1, on the reverse strand, counting down.
AGGTCACAAGTGTCTAAGGAGTATAGTAAGGGACTGAGGGCACCGGTATTGAGAATGATCATGGAGGTGGTATTGTTGCCTGTCCTTGCTGATAGCAATTTGTGGGTGAGGAAGTTCAGGATCCAGTCACAGAGGGAGGAGCCTAGCCCCAGGCCATGGAGTTTGGTGATGAGTTTTGAAGGAATAATGGTGTTGAAGGCTGACCTGTAGTCAATAAATAAGCATCTGACGTAGGTGTCTTTGTTATGTAGTGTTCCAGGGTTGAGTGCAGAGTCAGGCAGATGGGTTTGTTGTGGACCTGTTGCAGCAGTAGGTGAAGTGTGTTAGATCCAGGCAATCTGAGGGGCCAGCATTGATTCATGCCATGACTAACCTTTTGAAGCACTTCATAATGATTGATAATGATGCTACAGAGTCGGCAATGAGAGCAATGTCAATGGCATACCTGATCAAGTTTGTCGCCTCCAACTAATAATCTAAAAAGGTCTTCATAGAATCCTTACAGTGCAGCAGGAGGACATTCGTCTCATCGAGCCTGCACCAACAACAATCTCACCTAGACCCTATCCCCATAACCTCAGTATTTATACTCCTAATCCCCCTGACAGTAAGGGGAAATTTAGCATGGCCAAGCAACCTAATCCATACATTTTTGGACTATTAGAGGAAACCAGAGCACTCGGAGGAAACCCATGCGTACATGGGAGAATGTGCAAACTCCACACAGTCACCCAAGGCCGGAATTGAACCAGAGTCCTCAATGCTGTGAGGCAACTGGGCTAACCACTGTGCCACCCGTTCAATCTCTGAGAATATTTTCACAATAAAAATTGATTAAGTTAAGAAAACACAGCCCTGTCTGACCCCCTCTTACAGTTCACAAAATCACTTAAATTGGTCTCAACTTTTACAGCTGCATTTTGTTCCCAATAAAGATTTTTTATCATCCAAGGTAAAGAGACTCTAACATCCTTTTCAGTTCTTCAAGATTCACCTTATCAAATGCCTTACCATCATCAATGAACACATAAAAACATCTTCTTTCATCTGTTTCTGATAGCATGCATATCATAAAGGTAGCATTTCATGTTCCTCTATTTGCTAGAAAACCACAGTGAAAAACAGAAATTTATGGCTTTATCTTGCTCCTGGCCTTATTCATCAGTGCTCAAAGAGGATTCTGAGTAACATGACTCATCAGAATAACAGTGCAATGGAGTTTACATGTAATTGCTCTGGCTTTGGAAGGTATGCTCTAAATATGGATTCACTTAAATCTTCTGTCGTAAACTTCATTCACTTGATTCCTTTCCATGATAACTTCCCATGTATCCCTTTTATGTGGCCGCCAGATGTACACCCGACGTCTTCTGTGATTTCCTTAATATTTTATACACCGTTCTTGAAGTTGTCATTTTATCTTTTCTATTTCTTCACATTTTTTATTCAACTGTTTTTCCTTCTCTCCAATGCATTTTTTGAGATCATTTTATCCCATAAAGACGCCCTATTTCTATGGGCTTGCTTTATTATCACTGAGTCCACCTTACATGTTCTAATAATGGATTTAGGGGGATGAGACATCATTTCGATTTGATGATGGATCGGGGAGGGATTTTAATCTTAACAGCTAGTGGAAAACAGCCATGAAAGCATCTCAGATTATTCATTCACGGGGGTGGGGGGAGGAGGAGGAGGAGGAATCACCATTTTTGCTTTTAATGGAGGCTCCTGGAAAGCTGAGCCATATGTTCAAAGCCAGCAAGTCATTCGGGTGCAGGGGAAGGGGGCATGGGGGAGCTGATAATGTCATTATCCACTGATAGTGATATATCCAAACGTTAAAATCTCCCAACTTTGATTTACAAATAAACCGAGCAGTATATACCTGTTTTGCGAGCTCACACATACCATTCTTTGTAAGATTATACAGTAACATGGAACAAAGGGTGAGGACTGAGCCCAAGTACTTTGTGAATAAGAGTATTGTTACAATGATTTTATGAGAGAAAATCTGCTTTACTTTACCAGCTAAGTTCAGCTTCACACATTCTGAATTGGTGGATTTGAGCACTGGGCATTTGTAAACCTCACCAGTCCTGTTTTTGGGTTGTCCTTTCCAGGGAGAGCCAATAAGAAGCCTGAATGCAAAGGGAAAAGAAATAGCCACGATTACTTTGCAGCATAGACATATTGATACATTGAGATAGACATATTTCTAACAAAATAAAGGGAAAGAGGAACACAGGGAACAGGTAGGGAGGTAGAATTGAGATGAGGGAGAGATTAGCTATTGTCTGATTTAATGTTGGAACAAGCTTAAAGGGCTGAATTTACCTACTTCTGATCCTAATTCCTATGTTCCTATCATGATTAGGTGGACTTCTTTCCGGTCAGAAAGACATTAAAATACAGATTTGCTGAAAATGTAAATTATATTTTCTGTTCCCAGCACCAAAATGATGAAGCTATATTGAGATAAAGCAAAATATTGCAGATGCTGGAATCTGAAACAAAAACAGAAAACACTGGAAAATCGTGGTAAGCTTTACAGCATCTGTGGAGAGAGAATAGAGCCAACATTTTGAGTCTGGATGACTGGATGTTAAAGAAACTTTTTCTCTTACTTTCAGATGTTAAAGAACGCAGCTCTAATGAAGGGTCGGCCAGGGAACTGCTCCAGACCATGTGCACAGAATTGATAGGATAATGCTCTGGTGCAAGGTGTTCTCTTTAACATCTATTTTTATTAACTCATTGAGTCAGAGAATCATAGAGGTTTACAGCATGGAAACAGGCCATTCAATCAACTTGTCCATGCAGCCCTTTTTTTTTAACCCCTAAGCTAATCCCAATTGCCCACATTTGGCCCATATCCCTCTATACCCATTTTACCTGTGTAACTGTCTAAATGCTTTTTAAAAGACAAAAGTTGTACCCACCTCTACAACTACCTCTGGCAGCTTGTTCCAGACACTGACCACTCTCTGTGTGAAAAAATTGCCCCTCTGGACTCTTTTGTATCTCTCCCCTCTCACCTTAAACCTGTACCTTCTAGTTTTAGACTCCCATACCTTTGGAAAAAGATATTGACTATTTAGCTGATCTGTCCTCATTATTTTGTAGAGCTCTATAAGATCACCCCTCAGCCTTTTACACTCCAGAGAAAAAATCTCAGATTATCCAGCCTCTCATTATAACTCAAACCATCAAGTCCCGGTACCATCCTAGTAAATCTTTTCTGCACTCTTTCTGGTTTAATAATATCCTTTCTACAATAGGGTGACCAGAACTGTACGTAGTATTCCAAGTGTGGTCTTACCAATGTCTTGAACAACTTCAACAAGATGTCCCAACTCCTGTATTCAATGTTCTGACAATGAAAGCAAACATGCTGAATGCCACCTTCACCACTCTCTCTACCTGTGGCTCCACTTTCAAGGAGCTATGAACCTGTGCCCCTATATCTCTATAATTTACTAACGATGCCTCCTATATTCTCATCCAAATCATTAATATAAATGACAAATAACAGTGGACCCAGCACTGATCCTTGAGGCATATTGCTGGTCACAGGCCTCTAGTTTGAAAAATAACCCTCTACAAGAACTCTCTGGCTTCCGTTAAGAAGTCACTTTTGTATCCATTTAGATACCTCACCCTAGATCCCGTGAGATTTAACCTTACACAACAACTTAACGAGTGGTACCTTGTCAAAGGCCTTGTTAAAATCCATGTACACAACATCAACTGCACTGCCCTCATCTACCTTCTTGGTTTTACCTTTGAAAAACTCAATCAAATTTGTGAGACATGATTTTCCACTCACAAAGCCATGCTGACTGTCCCTAATCAGTCATTGCATCTCTAAATGCCTGTAGGTCCTGTCTCTCAAAATACTTTCAACAACTTCTCCACCTCAGATGTGAGGCTCACTGGTCTGTAGTTCCCAGGCTTTTCCCTGCAATCCTTTTTAAACAAAGGCACAACATTTGCCAATCTTCAGGCATCTCACCTGTGACTATTGATGATTCAAATATCTCGGCTCGAGGACCTGCAATTTCCTCCTAGCCTCCCATAATGCCCTGGGATACACTTCATCAGGTCACGGGGACTCATCTACTCGATGTGCTTTAAGATTTCCAGCACTTCCTTCTCTGTAATATGTACACTCCTCAAGACATTACTATTTATTTCCCCAAGTTCCCTAACATCTTTTGCCCTTTATCTATTTGTAGAAGCACTTTGGATTCTCCACAAGTTTAAAGTTAAAGTTTATTTATTGTGTCACAAGTAGGCTTACATCAATGCTGCAATGAAGTTACTGTGAAAATCCCTTACTTGCCACAGTCTGGCCTGTTTCGGTACATTGAGGGAGAATTTAGCATGGCTCATGCACCTAACCAGCACATCTTTCAGATTGTTGGAGGAAACTGGAACATCCAGAGGAGACCCACTCAGACATGAGGAGAACATGCAGACTCTGCACAGACAGTGACCCAAGCCAGGAATTGAATTGGGATCTCTGACACTTTGAGGCAGCAGTGCTGAGCACTGTCACTCCAGTACTACATAACCTTTGAACTTTCACTGGCTGTTTAATTGTGCAATAATTTGTAGTAGATATATGACTTAAGTGAAGCATTCACAAATTGTGAATGAGAAAAAAAAAATCTCTTGGAGGAGCGTGCACAGAACTTCCATGCTGTGCTATACAATCAGGGAATAGGTTGGTTTTAGAAACCCTATCTTTTATTCTTTATACAGCTGAATCCTGCAGCCAAAATATTTTGCATTCATAAAGTTGGACATATAATGCTTTTTGACATATAAAAATAATTCATTTATGGGGAACCACCTCTGGGATATTAAAGCATAATTTCTAGGAATCTGTCCAACTCCTACTAAGATGGCAAATATAATGGAAACAAAAAAATATGATCGGTTTTCCTTCTCAGTCATTGAAATATAACATCAGAATGTGTAAAACATGACTTAAGTCTGTCTTAATTGTTGATGTTAGGGAGTAAACAGGAGTTTTCTGCCCAGTAGAAATGAAGAGCAAATCATATTCAGGAAATATTATGAAGGAAATTTGGTGCTTCCGTGTAACTCGAATATAAAAAATGTGCAGTGGTACAGGGAAAAGCCAGGGGAACGGGACTAACCCAAGATGCTCGTTTGGAGAGCTGTTGTAGATATGATGGGTCAAATGGCCTCCTTCTGTGCTGTCACAACTCTGTGATTCTGTGAAGTTATTCATATTCAAACTAAAGTAACAGTTCATTCTCATCTGATTGTCTCTGGTTGCAGGCTTTGCACAGATGACTTCATTGTAATGCATCTGAACTCTGTTGGTATTTGAGAACAGAAGGACAATTATTTACAAGAAGGAAAACTAGTCTAAGTGGAATGTTTCCCAGCCACGTACTGATCCCTATCTCCACAGTTTTCGAAGGGGAACCATAAACAAGCTACTGTACTATGGAACATAGGCACTGGTGTCTACCGGAAGCGAAACTGCACTTGACTATATCTCAGGAAACAGCAATATGTAGGGGTTATTTTTTAATCTGTGTTATGATCAAGGAACAGATTTCATTTTCAACATTGCGATGTAAAGAATTGCAGCAAAGAGAGAAGAATGAAACATCCACCAGGTGCAGCAAAGACAGAGGAAAGTCAGGCAAGATTAAAACATGGGGTTAAGGGAATGGGGCGGGGGTAGAACCTGAGTAAAATGCTGTTGGAGAATTGGTGCAAACCCAATGGGCCAAATGGCCTCCTTCTGCACTGTAGGGATTCTATGATTATAAAATTGCTCGATCCACCCTCATAATAAGGACAAGTTAGAGGATGCACTGGTGCACACTTTTTGCTCAGAAGGTTAATACCATGGTGATCCTGGGTCCTATATTACCTAATTGAAACAAATCATTCAGTTTTATCTTTCAGGACTATCTTATAACTCCTGTGCATCCTGATGCATAACACAGGAAGTTAGAGAGTTGCTGAGCAGACACGTGGAATGTCTACTATCAGCTGACTGATTCACTGAATGAAATAAATAGAGAAAATGCTCGAAAAACGCAACAAGTCTGACAGCATCTGTGAAGAGGGAAACAGGGTTAATGTTTCAAGTCTTCAGGAAGAGTCACATAGACTCAAAATGTTGGGTGGAATTTTCCCATCTTGCTTGCTGCAGGAATTGTAGCGGGTGGGACAGAACATTTAGTGGTGGACCATGTAAAGGGCCGTTGACCTAGGCTGGGAATTTCCGGACTTGGGGTGTGCACAGCCAGAAAATCCCGCCCATTAACTCAGGTTCCCTCGCCACAGATGCTGCCAGACCTCCTGAATTTTCCAAGTGTTTTCTGCTTTTACTTCAGATTTCTAATATCCGCAGTATTTTGCTTTTACTTTATTGATCCATTCAGTGATCTTAGGTGAAGGTGATGGCCTAGAGGTATTTTTGCTGGCCTATTAATCCAAAAACTCAGCTAATATCTGGGGACCTGGGTTCGAATCCTGCCATGGCAGATGGTGAAATTTGAATTCAATAAAAAAAATCTGTAATTAAGAATTTATTGATGACTCTAATTCGACTGTCAGAAAAATCACCTGGTTCACTAATTCCTTTATGGAAGGAAATCTGCTGTCATTACCTGGTCTGGCCTATATGTGACTCCAGAGCAATGCTATTGACTCTCAGCTGCCCTCCAAGGGCAACCAGGGTCAGGCAATAAATGCCAGCCAGCTGGCGACATCTATGTCGAACAAATGAATAAAAAAATGTACGGCTTAACACCTTGTTCTCGATTTTTTTAATGAAGGAAAATGACATGTTCTGCATTTCCTCTCTTCCATTATTTGTGAACATTCTTTCAAAAGTTGCATTCTTGTCCCTGAAATCTTCCTCACAATTTTCCTCTGCCTTACCAGCTCCTTCGCTGATATCAAAATCTTCTTAGAACCATTTGCCAAAACTGCATTGATAGCCTCCCCATTATTTTGTTTTAAAATTTAGGCCATTGCCTCTGACTCAGCTTTTGTTTAACCCCTTGTATCTTTCACCACATCCCACCCTCTTTCTTTTACACTCGCCATCTACCTTTCTACAAAGTTCTTTCTGTCTGAGGGAGTGCTTTATAGCCGTTGTCTGTTAGTTAGCACAACAAGCTCGAGGCTCTGATGAAAGGACCAAAAAAAAAATCAAATCAAAAATGCAGACTGCTTGCTGGGTTATGTGATAATTGCAGCATTGGATACAGGGAGGTAAGTAATCATTTGTTACACATGTTTTTTTTCTTAAATGCTAAGTCAGCTGTGCATTTTAAGGATGCATCAATCAACATTTAAACCTTGTTTGATTCCCTTCAGATCAGAGAGAAAAAAAAACAACAGGACTTATTAATTAAGCATCTGCAACATCTCACAGATGTTTTCAACTAGGCAGGATTACAGCAAAATAACTGACGCTGCAGAGAGGTTTGCATTTCATCAAATGTTCTCTTCTGTGGTAGTACAACAATTCAAATCATCAGTCAATGTTTGTCTGAGACAACATGAAAAATATGCATTTAGAATAATTCACAATATAAGCAACCGATTGGCATTGTAAAGTACCCTGGACTGGTAAAATGATGGTCAGTGTCTGATGCATTGAAATTACTGCATCTGCTCCTGAATTAATATAGTTACTGGCTGCTAGTACTTTGTTCGCAGACTCCTGGAGTGTCATGATGCACTTGAAGCACCAGAAAATAATGTGATTATGTTGACTATGTGATATCCAGAGAGATCAGTGTACAGTGTACTTGTGCAGTGCCACTTCAAGTGGTGCTGTTTGCAATACAAGTTATTAGACTCACGCCCCTTGCCATCTCACACATTTGCCAAAATCACAGTATTTCCTTCTAAAATTATTAAAAAGCAAACACTGCTTACCATTTCCCATCTTCGTTTTCAAATTGCTTAACAGTATATCCAAACATGTCTGCCTGTGAACCAGTAAATAACAAGGGGTTTTTCACGTCAACATTGAATGAACTGGCCAGTTGCGAAATACCTGTGGGAAAACAAGAAATGAAGTAAGTCCAGGTAAAATATAAACTCTTAGATATTAATTACACCCAAATTGTACACACAGCAGCATGGCAAACTTAATCAGGGGTTAAAATCTCCCAAGAATCCACTGATGAGCTAAATGGCAGACCGGGAAGGAGAATTCAGTAAGGGGTCCAAAAATCCATATTATGTCAGTGTGAATTTACTAGTGGGATATTGATGTCCGCCATGTTGGATCAGGAAGCTTGCTGGAGGCTTGCAACAAACCCATCTGCATCCTGCTAATGAGATGCAGATGAAGGCTGTACCATCCATACCCAATCATTTGTGGACCCAGCTGAAAAACACGCCAAAGTGAAACATGTTAGGAACAAAGTGGCATGCAGGTATCAGGATTCATCTAAACAATGCCTCTAGAGTTCAGAATGGAGGCAACTTGTAACCCTTGACCCTGGAACACAACAGCAGTGGATGGAGGTGCACCTGCAGGTGGATCTTTCAGATTCCGTGTCGTGGAGGGGGCCCATCTTTCAATCTCAAGTGGGCCTGGAGATCCATCTCCATGTTCAGCAGGCCCATCTTCCTTTTTCAATAATGGGTTAGTGATGTTTGGTGGCTTTTCACTACGGTGCCTAGATAAGATGATGTACTATGCACCATTCAGCCTGCCCCAACACAGAAATAGCACAAAATACCCAGCTGCATAACTGATGAGGTCAGGGCCAGAGGATTTGGTGTGTTTTCCCACCAGCCTCTGCAGCAGGGAACATGCCTCATTCCTGCCCCACCGAGGTGTTGAGTCTCCAGATGGGAAAATTCTGCCTCAGAGACCAAAATTCCCATGGGTTTGAATGGAAGGGTGATTTCTTTCCAAATTCTTGTGATTGGAGCATTTTTGGGTGGGCCAGGCTGTGTGCATTATTGACACCCACTCTGGTCGGTCATTGGAACGATCAAGAACCACATCACTTTAGTGCCTTCACAAAGAACTTTGGCAGCTTTACAATCTTCATCTGTTTAGGAACCCCTAGGTCCTGCGATGTACCATAATTGATCTTGGGATCAATTATCTTAATTAGGGGCCTTCCCAAAGGCCACATCAAGCCTTAATTGACCTCCTGCCAGTTGAAAGCCAAGAGCTCAGAATCAATTAGTCCCCTCATTTCCTCATCCTTCTGGTGTTAAAAAATGAAAACTGTCCTTGGGGGTGAATATGTGGTTGTCCTTTTACTTCCTTTAAAATCTCTGTTGCATTTGGCTGGGCACATGTAAATAAAGAAAGACAATTTATGTAATTCCCACACTGGTATCATTGGAGATAATAATGTATCCAAGTTGCCGGTATATCCCTAACATCCAAAGTTGCTAAGGGCCTTTAAAATTTAAATGACCAATGTATGGGACTAATCTATTAAACTGACTGAGCAGTTTGTATCAAATCTACATACATGCAATTGATTCCCTTACACTGCAGCTGAACCATAATATTAATTTGATGAGATGCAGTTCTGTTGAAAAGGCTGCAGGTTCCCATCAGCAATATGCAAATATCACCGACACTGGAATTTGGAACAGACTGCCCCCCAGACAACCTTTTGAAATTCAGCCTCTCTATTATCTCTCTTACCCAATGCAGCTAATACAGAAATTAAATCATAAATAAACATGTTCCATGAATAATCGTTCTTCGAAATTATCAATGCAGAGGGAAATGAGGTGTGTAACTATTTTAAATATTTTGTTTTAAACTGTAAAATGTTTACGTGTCTATCCTCCTGACTGGATTTTGGATTGGTTGAATGTTCTATGAAATGACGGTGAGTCTAACAGCCCTGGTGGAAATTTGAATGCAAAATCAGTGAGCAAAAACAAATATCGAAATCCTAAAGTCGATGTCCAAAATGCCCTATCTCTCTTAAAATAATCACATCTCATTGTCTGGCCTACTATTCAAATACATTCTACATCATGAAGTTGGTGTGCTAATCTCAGAAATGGCCAATGTTCTCCAGAAAATGTTTTGTTTATTCATTCTCGTGTAAGGATTCTTTTAAAATGCCAGTGAATTGTAATTACTGTCAAATGGCCTCTCTGGTAATGAAAATAACATTTTTCGTAGTTTTGGAGTCTCATTCTTTTAGTTAGAGATGTGTTAAATAAAAACTTGTTTCCTTCTTACTTCTGCATCTTATATATTTCTGTCACACATACCTTTCTCTTCGTCTCTATAACATTTTCGGTGAGAATCACGGCAATAATTTTCTGTTTCTGTTTCGGATTTGGAACTATCCATTATCACTTGCTCCACCAGATGGTAATGGAGATACACATTTGTTTCCCCTGTTTGTATAGGGCCCAGATAAAGGGCACTGCACATTTTGATTTGGTTTGATTTATTATTGTCACATGTATTAGCATACAGTGAAAAATATTGTTTCTTCCACACTATAAAGACAAAGCATACTGTTTACAGAGAAGGAAATGAGAGAGTGCAGAATGTAATGTTACAGTCATAGCTAGGATGTAGAGAAAGATTAACTTAATGCAAGGTAATATAAGAGGTTTATAAGATGATGAGAGGAATTGATAGAGTAGACGTGCAGATACTATTTCCTCGGATGGGTGTAGCTGTTACAAGGGGGCGTAACTATAAGGTTCATGATGGGAGTTATAGGAGGGATGTCCGAGGTAAATTCTTTACTCAGAGAGTGGTTGGGGTGTGGAATGCACTGCCTGCTGTGATAGTGGAGTCGGACACTTTAGGAACTTTCAAGTGGTTATTGGATAGGTACATGGAGCACACCAGAATGATATGGAAGGGATAGCTTGATCTTGGGATTGGACATAGCTCGGCACAACATTAAGGGTCGAAGGGTCTGTACTGTGCTGTAATGTTCTATGTTCTATGTAAGTCTACTCAAAAGTCTGACGACAGCAGGGAAGAAGCTGTTCTTGAATTGGTTTGTACGTGACTTCAGGCTTTTGTATCTTTTTCCTGACGGAAGAAGATGGGAGAAAGAATGTTTCGGGGTTCGTGGGGTCCTTAGTTATGCTGGCTGCTTTGCCAAGGCAACGGGAAGTGTAGACAGAGTCAATAGATGGGAGGCTGGTTTGCATGATGGATTGGGCTACATTCACAATCTTGGATCTTGATTATCAGCAACCTGCCATGCTAGTTAAGGTCTAAGGTGGCATGGTTGCACAGTGTTTAGCAGTGTTGCATCCGCAGCGTCAGGAATGCATTTCTGCCTCGGATGACTGTCTATGTGGAGTGTGCATGTTCTCCAAGTGTTTTCATGGGTTTTCTCCGGGTGCTGTGGTTTCCTTCCACAATCCAAAGTTTTGCGGGTTGTTGGATTGGCCATGCTAAAAAAAATTGCTTCTCAGTGTCGGGGGATTATCAGGGTAAATATGCAGGGTTACAGGGATAGGGCTGGCTGGGATTGTTGTTGGTGCAGGCTTGATGGGCTGCATGCTACACTGAATGCAGCCCATGCCAGAATATTACCTTAAGCACCTATCTTGCCTTTTGTGTTGCACCTCACTGTCTGTGTGGAGTTTGCACATTCTCCTCGTGTCTGCTTGGGTTTCCTCCGGGTACTCTGGTTTCCTCCCACAGTCCAAAGGTTGCTTGGCCGTGCTAAGAAGTTGCCCCTTAGTGTCCAGGGATGTGAGGTTAGAGGGATTAGTGGGTATAATATGTAGGGATATGGGGGTAGGGCCTGGGTAGGATTGTGTTCGGTGCAGACTTGATGGGCCGAAAGGCCTCTTTCTGTATTGTAGGGTTCAATGATTAAATGCCTTTTGAAAATCTAAATAAACAATACTGACTGCTTCTCATCCATCTATTCTGGCTAATAGCTGATAGAAATCTAGACATGATTTACTCTTCATGAAACCATGCTGACTCTGCTTGATCAGATACTTTCCAAATACACTGCTTTTGTCGCCTTAATAATCGATTCTAATATATTTCAAATAACTGAAGTTAATTTCACTGGCCTGTAGTTTCCTGCATTTTGTCTCCTTCCTTTTTGGAACAAGGGTATGACAACAGGCAGTTTTCCAGTCCTTTGGCACAGTTCCAAAACCCAAAGAATTTTGGGAAATGACTACCAATACACATACAGGCTGCGATTCTCCCAGAAGTACAGAATTGGCGAGGAAACTGTTCTAAATCCCGACTGTTTTGTCAGTTCAGCTTCTCACCTCAATCTCCGCACTGCAGAGGTCCCTGTCATGAATACCATTAAAATCCCAGGAGGTGGGACCCATTCGTGCCAGAGTTTGACTGTTCAGGAACTCTGCGCACGCCAGCCTTGGACCCCTGCAGTGCTGCCGCTCCAACCCCCACAAAGACCCGGTCATGGCTCCCACAGCAATTCCCAGGCCAGCCCTGACCCCCCTCATCTCAGAGTGCCCTGATGAACAGCCCATCTCACCCCAGCAGTGACGATCCTCCCGCCTCCCCCTTCTAACCCCACTTCCTCAACCCCTGGAGGTTGGCCACCCCCTCTAGCCCGCCCCAATTGCTGCCCTACCTCCATCCCAGACCATTCCTGTCTACTGGGTGGCAATGGGACCCCCATCCGAACCAACTGCCCCAGGTCCTGCCCACAATAGGCCTCGTCCCCTTGGCACTGCCTGATGAGCAGTGCCGGGGGAACAGGCTAGCACTGCCAGGGTGCCAATACCCAGGGGGCACCAGCCACTCACCCCCCCCCCGCCCCCCCCCCCCCCCCCACCAACCGCCCAACACCCTGGAGAACCCCAATTGCCCTCCCTTCATTCCGGCTGGCTCTCCCGCTAGTTCCCTGAATGTGGGGAGTTAGTCTGAATCCCGCCAGGATGAAGTACTCCTGGCAGGATGGGAGATTCGATTGGGACCGACAAATTCCCAATAATGGCCTGCTAAGCATATTTTAAATACATTTAAAAACAGATACAAATGACTTACCTACCTTCCTGTCAGTTTCCAGTCTGACTAGTGACTGTTTGCCGGCTCTGGGAGATGCGCATACATTCCTGGCACATGCGCAAATCTGGGAATGTGGCCGGCAATGCGCATCTCCCATCTCGACCCACCAGAAAAGTTGTAGGTCGCAATGGCAGAATTGCAGCCACAATCTCTGCATGTACCTTCTTTCAGATTCTGGGGTGCATATCATAAGGTCCAGAGAACCTGTCAGCCTTTAATCCCATTAGTTTGCATAGCACTAATTATCTGGAGATAGTGACTGTATTTAATTCTTTCCCCTTTTTTTACTATTTCTGGGATGTTTGTTGTATTCTCTATAGTAAATACCTACTTAGCTCCTCTGCCATTTCCTTGTTCTCTATAATTTCCAGTTTCATTCTTTAAGGGGTGTACAGATCCGTTCTTACCCCACTGAAGTTGGCTTTCCCCCTGAAGCGACTGAAACGTTATGATACAATGATCACTGTTTCCCTCAATGTTCTCCCACTGACACTCGATACATTCAGCCCATCTCACTCCCATAACCACGTGTAGCCGTGCCCCCTTCATCATTGGACTAGAAACCTTCTATTTTAGAAAATTCTCCAGATCACATTCCAGGAACTCTTGACCCTCTCTGCTCCTGGCACTATTATATAATTTTTGAACAATTAAAGTCCCCCACCATAACTATTCTAAATTCTTGCACCCCCGTAATTTAGAATCTTAGAATCATAGAATCTACAATGCAGAAGGAGGCTATTTAATCCATTGAGCCTGCATTGATAACAATCCTATCCAGGTCCTGTCCTATCCCCACATATTTACCCTCTTAATTCGCCGTGACATTAAGGAACAATTTGTTATGACCTATCAACCTAACCCGCACATCTTGGACTGTAGGAGGAAACCACAGCACCCAAAGAAAACCCACGCAGGCATCAAGTCATAGAGTCATAGAAGTTTACAGCATGGAATCAGGCCCTTTGGCCCAACTGTCCATGCAACCCTTTTTTTAAACCCTGAAGGTAGTCCCAATGCCTGCATTTGGCCCATTTCCCTCTATACCCTTTTTACCCGTAAATCTTTGTCTCTTCTTTGGACACAGGTGAGGTCCCAGAAGACTGGAGGGTAGCAAATGTGGTACCGCTGTTCAAAAAAGGTAGTAGGGATAACCCTGGAAATTATAGACCGGTGAGTTTGACATCAGTGGTAGGGAAATTAATGGAAAAAATACTTAGGGGTAGGATGTATGAGCATTTGGAGTGTTGCGATCTGATTAGGGATACGCAACATGGCTTTGTTAGAGGGAGGTCTTGCCTTACGAATCTGGTGGAATTCTTTGAGGAGGTGACAAAAACGGTTGACGATGGGAGAGCCGTTGATGTCATCTATATGGATTTCAGTAAGGCGTTTGACAAAGTCCCTCATGGTAGGCTGGTAGAAAAGGTTAAGGCGCATGGGATACAAGGTCAGGTAGCTAGGTGGATCGAGAACTGGCTGGGTAATAGGAGACAGAGAGTAGTTGTGGAGGGGACTTTGTCCGGCTGGAGGCCAGTGACCAGTGGTGTGCCGCAGGGCTCAGTACTGGGACCTCTCCTCTTTGTAGTCTACATAAATGACTTGGAAGAGAGCGTAGGTGGTGTGATCAGCAAGTTTGCTGATGACACCAAGATGGCAGGGTTGGCGGGTACCGAAGTGGATTGTGAGGTGATACAACAGGATATAGATAGGTTGGTGCATTGGGCAGATAGGTGGCAGATGGAATTTAATCCTGACAAATGTGAGGTGATGCATTTTGGAAGGAATAACGTAGAGAGGAGCTATGTGATTAAAGGTAGACAAATTAGGAGTATAGAAACACAGAGGGACCAGGGAGCGCAGGTTCACAAATCCATGAAGGTTGCGACACAAGTGGAGAATGTTGTCAGGAAGGCTTATGGAATGCTAGCCTTTATAGGAAGGGGTATAGAGTTTAAAAGCTGCCGTCTAATGCTTCAGTTGTGTAGAACGTTGGTTAGACCGCATTTGGAGTACTGCGTCCAGTTCTGGTCACCTTACTACCGGAAGGACGTGGAGTCTCTGGAAAGGGTGCAGAGGAGGTTTACCAGGATGTTGCCTGGCATGGAGGGGCTGGGTTACGAGGAAAGGTTGGAGAAACTGGGACTGTTCTCCTTGGAAAGACGGAGATTGAGGGGGGACATGATAGAGGTATATAAGATACTGAAGGGAATAGACAGAGTCAATAGTGAGACACTTCTCCCTAGATTGGTTACAAATACAAGAGGACATGATTTAAGGGTGAGGGGGGAGAGGTATAATTTGGATATGAGAGGAAGGTTCTTTACGCAGAGAGTTGTGGGGGTATGGAACGCGCTACCGAGTAGGGTGGTGGAGGCGGGAACGTTGGACTCGTTTAAGGTTCAGTTAGATAGACACATGAGTGAAACGAGGATGGAGGGTTATGGTAGGGGTTATTAAATAAGGGTTAGAACCTCGGGAGACACCGGAAAGGCAGGCTTGTGATTAACGTTTTTGTCTTTTTATTCCGCAGGTGGAGGTCCACCTCGTTGTCAAACGAGGGGCATGCACACGGTGGGTCGTGCGTGGGCTGCTGTTGGAGGTTCCGGGAGTGGCCTAGTACTTCGTGTCGGTGTGTGTGCTTGATCCTGGACCGGTAGACGGGCGCCGCAACAGCTCGGTGACTAGCACTGCTAGTTGTGCAGATACATGGATTTGGGCCTGTGTCTGTGGGAGTTTGTGCATTCTCCCTGTGGTTGCGTGGGTTTCCTCCGGGTGCTCCGGTTTCCTCCCACACCCCAAAGATGTGCTCTTAGGCTGATTGGTTTTACCAAGTTGACACTATTCTCCCCTGAATCTGGCTAAGGCAGGGGTTCTATTTGTAGACATGCAGGGTAGAATAGGTGTAGGGTGATGCGGCGGCGCGGGCTTGTTGGGCCGAAGGGCCTGTTTCCCGTGCTGGGTTGTTCTTTGTTCTTTGTACCCATGTAACTAACTAAATGCTTTTTAAAAGACAAAATTGTACCCTGGCAGCTTGTTGAGACACTCACCACCCTCTGTGTGAAAAAATTACCTCTCTGGACACTTTTGTATCTCTCCCCTCTCACTTTAAATTTATGCCCTCTAGTTTTAGACTCCCCTACCTTTCAGAAAAGATATTGACTATCTAGCTGATCTATGCCCCTCATTATTTTACAGACCTCTATAAGATCATCCCTCAGCCTTCTACGCTCCAGAGAAAAAAGTCTCAGTCTATCCAGAATCTCTTCATAACTCAAACCATCAAGTCCCAGTGGCATCCTAGTAAATCTTTTCTGCACTGTTTCTTGTTTAATAATATCCTCTCTATAATAGGGTGACCAAAGTTGTGCATAGTATTCCAAGTGTGGCCTTACCAATGTGTTGTACAACTTCAACAAGATGTCCCAGCTCCTGTATTAGACGTTCTAACCATGAAACCAAGCATGCCGAATGCCTTCTTCACCACTCTTCACCTGTGACTCCACTTTCAAGGAGCTATGAACCTGTACTCCTAAATCTCTTTGTTCTCTAACTCTCTCCAATGCTCTACCGTTGACTGAGTAAGTCCTGTCTTGGTTCAATCTACCAAAATGCATCGCCTCGCATTTATCTAAATTAAACTCCATCTGCCATTTGCCTAGCTACCAGCCCAATTGATCAAGATTCCATTGCAATCTGATATAACTTTCTTCATTGTCCACTATGCCGCCAACCTTAGTGTCATCTGCAGACTTACTAACCATGCCCCCTATATTCTCACCCAAATCATTAATGTAAACGACAAACAACAGTGGACCCATCACTGAACACTGAGGCACAACGCTGGTTACAGGCCTCCAGTTTGAAACACAACCCTCTACAACTTCTGTCATCAAGCCAATTTTGTATCCATTTAGTTACCTCACCCTGGATCCTGTGAGATCCCGTGAGACCCCGGTTCTTCCGGGTGCTCCGGTTTTCTCCCACAGCCCAAAGATGTGCGGGTTAGGTGGATTGGCCATGCTCAATTGAACCTCATGTCAGGGTAAGTATGTGCAGTTATGGGGATAGGGTCTGGTTGGGATTGTGGTTGATGCAGACTCGATGGGCCAAATGGTCTCCTTCTGCACTATTTCACTCCACATGTTCAAATATATGCACGGAACTCATATCAATGGTAATATGTAAATAGGTTATAGATAATTGCAAAACGTTAAGGCATATACACACCTGTATGGCAGAGAACTATGAGCGCACACAGTTAACTTACCCATAGTGCTCGGAATGTAATAAATTAAGAGATGGTCATCTTCTTATTTGCCATTTAATTGCATGCTGGATTTTTATACATGGACACAATGCAGAGTTGAAACTGATTACACTTTCTAAATCAACACATCCACAAGATAACCATAATTACTCTCCAGTTTCATACTCCAGGAAAGCTGCTATAAATGGAATTTTCTCATTGTAGACTGGAGAACTGCTAGCACCAATGGGGCAGATTACAAATAAGTACTGCTCTATTATAGCTCCAATTGATTTTTTATACTCCAATTCAAAGAACTAGGGCATCCAAGATAGGTTCCCTGAAATTGCTTCTGAAAATCTAGCATTGTGAGGAAATAAAATCAAATTGTAAAGCTTAAAGATTTAAAGAGTGTGCAATGCAGGTCAAAGCCTTCTGGTTTCTGCTGAGTAAATATTATTCTCCTGATCCTATTGTAATAAGCTGCTGCTGGAGAATGCCAGCAATCAAGAACAATTTGTGGAAGTGGTCTCTAAATATTCAGAAAGTATGCTTTCAAAGTGTGAATGATCCTCCATGAGAACAAAAGATGTTATCTTTTGAGGTACACATTCACTAACTATGCATCATGCTCGCCAACAAATTTGCTTTGACCACCACAGGCTTGGTATGGTCCTTGATGGACGAAGGAGACCGTCCTGAACATGAAACCTGGGGTTCTACGACAGAGGAATTCTGACTGTTAAATGGGCAAAGTGTAGCTGTAAAACCTAAATTAATTTGTGAAATGGTAATTTAAAAATTTACGGGGTATCTTGCATGATGCAAAACTATGTACTTCGTGACGATGTGTGTGCTTAAATCTGGACCAGCAGACGGGCACCACAACAGCTCGGTGACTATCACTGCTAGCTGTGCAGATACATGGATTTGGGCCAGTGTCTGTGGGAGTTTGCGCATTCTCCCTGTGGTTGCGTGGGTTTCCTCCAGGTGCTCCGGTTTCCTCCCACACCCCAAAGATGTGCTCTTAGGCTGATTGGTGTACCAAATTGACCCGACACTATTCTCCCCTGAATCTGGCTACAGTAGGGGTACCATTCGCATACATACGGGGCAGGGTAGGTGTAGGAAAATGCTTTAAAATGGCGGCGCGGGCTCGTTGGGCCGAAGGGCCTGTTTCCCGTGCCGGGTTGTTCTTTGTTCTTTGTTCTCTTTGTATGTTAACATCAATGTTTTTGCATAAAAAGGACATAAATGCCTTAATGTGTGTCTCATAATTGCTGGAATTCTACCATCCCACCCGCCACAGAATCGGAGTGGGTGAGGGGCGGACAATGAAAGTATCTGTTGACCTTGGGTGGGAATTTCCGGTCTCTCTCGAATGAGTCCGTAAAATCCTACCCAAAGCGGCTGAAAGTACTCAAACTTTGAAGTGCAATCACTAGTATGTACAGAGTGTCATGGTTGAGATGTGAAAGATAAATATTTATTCATCAACTGGACAGCTCTATAAAGTCATTTCTTTACTGTGTTGTAAAAAATGGAAAATTACTGAGTTAACATATGCCTCCAGCTCATTACCTGATGCTTTGCATTCGTTCCAAAGTAACAATGGCCACAGGATAGTGAGTGTCTTCCAGCTAACTTTGTACAAACAAAAATATTTACAGGTCTTATTTTGCCATTCGGGTACTAATGACTGAAGCATTGACGATCCCAACACAACAGTTTCAACAAAAAGAATGACAGTTAGTAACCCAACACCATAGTATTTTTAAAAGTTTATCTATTAGTGTCATTAACACTGCAATGAAGTTACAGCGAAAATGCCCTAGTCGCCACACTCCAGCACTCGGGTACATGCTAAAGAGAGAATTTAGCATGACCAATGCACCTAACCAACACGTCTTTTGGTCTGTAGGAGAAAACCAGAGCACTCAGTAGAAACACACGCAGACACAGAGAGAACGCGCAGACTCTGCACAGACAGTGACCAAAGTTGGGAATCGAATCCGGGTCCCTGCCATTGTGAAACAGCAGTGAAAACCATTGTGCCACCATGGCACCCAGTGTATCCAAAAACCAAAAGGCACAGGCTTGGAGGGCCAAAGAGCCTGTTCCTGTGCTATATTTTTCTTCTTCTTTGTTCGAAACCTGAATTCAGTTAAATCTCTGTGATTCCAGTCACTGCTTCTGTCCACCATTGAGGAGTTATGCCACGTGACCTTTCCAAAACTGTGGTGTGATATCATCCAGCAGAATTAAATTCGAGCAGTTACTGTTTTGGACTTCAGCATGAACAGAATTCCAGGCAACAGCCTGTGCTATTTATCATCAAACCAGTGGCAGGAGAAAGAACTTGGACACTCATCAAATCTGCCAACAACTGGAGCCTGGGAACTCCTGTCTCCTGACTTATTCACTCTATGTGTCTTCTCCGATGCAAATCTCGCTCTGGAAAGATGAAGCATTCTACAATCAGCCAACCTCCTCTCAGAGGGAACATACCGATTCTGGAATCGAAACGCACGTGAAGCAAACTTGTGTTTTATTGTGGCTGTGCCCTCTTCCTTTTGTCTTATCCAAGTGTAAAAGGGGTAGATGTTGTGAAATCCCACTCATGCGAGTACGTATGCACAAAAATAAATAAACCACCCCTTGTATTTTCATCTTACCTTGTGTTTGCTGTGCAGGTTATTAATAGAGGATTGGAACATTTCTGAATTTAAGGATTGGGGAAAACACATCAAAATACATTCATAAAAAGGGAAATCAGAATTAAAAAAAAAGCCTATTTATGGACAGATAGGGAGTGGAGAAATCAGGGTTGTTTAATTTGACCCCCCTCCCCTAAAACTGCCACCTCCCCTCCCAATGAAAAAGTCATAGAAGTAGTTTGCAGTTGTGAGTTTTTGTTACTTATGCAGATTCAGGATTATGAAAACAAGTCAAATGTAAGGTAATGACGCCACTTAATTCTGCATTGAGACAGCCTTCCAGATATTTCTATTGTGCTCCAAAACTCCAAAGAACGAGAGTTATAGAGTCATAGAGTAATACCGCATGTAAACAGGCCCTTTGGCCCAACTGGTCCATGGCAACCATGGTGCTCTCTCAGCTAGTCCTAATTGCCTGCATTTGGCCTGTATCCTCCTAATCCTTTCCAATTAATTTACTTTTCCAAATGCTTTTTAAATGTTATTATTGTACCTGCCTCAACCACTTTCTCTGGCGGCTCATTCTACATACGCACTATACTCTGCGTGAAGACATTGCCCCTATGGTTCATTTTAAATCTTTCTCCCACGCCCTCTAATTTTCAATTCCCCATCCCCTTTGAAAAAGACCAAGGCTGAAATTTTACCACACCACCTGCAAGAGGGATGGGAGCTGGTGAGGGGCAGACAATGGAAAAGTCTGTTGACCTCGGGCGGGATTTTACAGTTTCGGGACGAACAGGCCATAAAATTCCACCCTTTGTGTGTTCATCCTATCTGTGCTCCTCATGATTTTATAACCTCATTCTGCTATGTTCCAAAGAATAAAGTCTTAGCCTGACTAACCGCTCCCTATAACTCGGGCCCACTAGTCCTGGCAACATTCTCATAAATCTTTGCAATCTTTGCAGTTTATCAATGTCTCTCCTTTAACAGGGTGACCAAAACTGTATACAATACTCCACATGTTAGCTTGCAAACAATTTTGAAAAAGAATCAAAGGGGCAATCTCACCAACTATCCTGCCAGTTGATTGGTGCAGTGAGCCGGTAAGATCAGGTGAGAGGTGAGAAATCAAGATCATGTCTGGTTTTTTTCATCCCTTGTGACTTTACTGGCCTGGTTTTGTTGGCGAAATTGGCATGAAGCCAATCATGACTTAATTTAAATCTCATTAGTAGGTCCTGGAAGCAATCTGCTGAGCTCACTTGACCTTATCTACTCACCGGTCGAAGTCCCCACCAACAGGGACCAGAAGTGATGGCAGCACCAGTGGGAATGGAGGGTCGGGTAGTCGGGGGAAGAGACTGGAACAGGTAGTGATCAGTGGTGGGACCCAATGTCCACAAAAGCGGCAAGTGATATGAGATATCCCAGTGCACTGCATACAAAATGGGGGCAATCTTACCAAAAAAATTCCAAATAAGTGTGAAAATAGAACAGAATCACACCAATGTTTTGGGCGAGGTCCATGCACAATCGCACAGCACTTAGCCAAGCAAAGCATGATTCATGCCAGTAGGTGAAGTGACAGAATCCATTCACATTGGAAAGCTGGCTGCTGACTGCCAGAGGCACCATAGTGCAAGAGTCCTGGTCTTCCAGTGTACACAGTGCAGTGGGAATCTGTCACTCCCCCTTCCCCCGGGTATTGCACTCTCAACTCCCCAATCACACCCTCACCTATTAAGTTCCCACTGATTACCATCTCCAATTCCCACCCGCTGCTGACTGCTGCTCCTGCAATCCCCAGTGCAGAGAACACAGACCCTATTCAGACCCTACCCTTTCAGTTCCCTGTCTGTCATTAGGCCATGCCCTATTGAACCACTGGGGTCCTAGGCTAGCATTGCTCACCCCTGCCCCGATCACCCATTGGTTGAGGGGAGCTTTAATTGTTTCTGGTCCCACTGGAGAGGTCATCACATCTGGTTTCCATTAGTAGGGGCCGTACAATTGCATCGCTGGCTCACAATAATATTTAAATAGCCTACTGAATATTGATATCAGCCTGGCACCCTTGTGATTAGGGCTCATTACGTCAACTGATTGGGGCTAGCAATATTAGTAAAAAACCAGGTAAGAAACCAGGCAGGGACCCAATTTTTCACCTCTCATGCCATCTTGCTGGCGAGCCACATTGACTGACTGGCGGGTCGAGCTAGTAAGATTCCGCCCCACCCTCCTCAGTATACACTGTACACTGGGAGATTGGATTACCTGCACATTGGTGTCCCTAGAGCTCAGCAGCTGGCTTCATAGGCAAGGTTAGGCTCTGTCCTTCTACCTACTGGCAAGAATCACAGCTTGGCATTTTCTTTTACTAACTGCCATAAGGTTGCATTTTATCAACTCATCGATAAAATGAGTCTGAAACTCTTCCGTCTTCTCACTCATTCAACACTAAGGACTGTTTTGGTAAGATTTCCCCCAAAGTGGGTTTGGTTCTGTTAGTAACTTCAGTGTCACAAGGCTTTGGGTAAACCTTATTCCAGGAGTCAAGGGCTTGTGGTATAGAAGTCTGTTAAACCTAATCTACTACTGAACAATAGTGGAACAAAGAACAAAGAAAATTACAGCACAGGAACAGGCCCTTCAGCTCTCCAAGCCTGTACCGACCATGCTGCCTGGCTTAAAGAAATACCCCTATCCTTCCGGGGACCATAATCCCTTTATTCCCATCCTATTCATGCATTTGTCAAGACGCCCCTTAAAAGTCACTAAGTGGGAGTGGGACTACTTTCTTCTGACACCCATGTGCCCCCTCGTCCATCCAAATTCCTGAGACAAGATTCATTGATGCAAGATTTGTCTGAATTCTTTCCATTTGTTGCATAGCAGGAGAAGCGATTAGGGAACGGGTGGCAGATATTTGCAATGTAAAACGAGTAGACATTCTGGAAATATTAAAATTTCCACTTTACAAATGAATTTAAGTTATTGTTAACCCTACTGCCACATTTCACCCAGTTGTACAGTCAGAATCCCTCTATCATAGGACCCAGAATTTCATATTAAGTGTGTTCTCCTGTTAATACAAGAGGCTACTTCAGTTGACCAAGAACCAGCAGTGATGTTTAAGCTGTTGCAACTTTCTTTGCGTTGAGTATCCACAAAAGATCTCAAAGTGTAAAAGATTGGCTAGTATCCAAACTGACCAATTTTCCATTAGCTGCAATTAACTGCTACACAGAAATTGATCTTTCACTCTCTGACAATTTAAGATTCTGATAGACATATTCCTTCTCATTGTACTCTGCCAAAAGGCAGGTCTGTGTCACATTGACTGCTGATGCTCATTCTGTGCTATTTTTGGTCTGTCATTGCCTTCCACTCTCAGGGGCAGGGTGAGGAGGCAGATCTACCTGACTTAGAGCAGGAACTGAAAATGTGCTGAGTGTTATTCTGAACTAAATGCAAGCCATCTAGCCAACTGCCACCACCCACCCCACACAATCCTGCAAGTCAATGTAACATGCCTTACACAGTGATCCACAGTTAATCCATAGGAACTGATCGGTTGAATGACTTAATTCTTCCAGTCCTCCTTAGGACCTCAAAGGTAGTAATCTCAGGATTACTACCAGTGCCACATGCTAGTCAGAGCAGAAATAGAAGGAGATATCAGATGAATATGTGACTGAAGTGAGGAGGGGGAGGGGTTCAAATTCCTGGGACATTGGGGGAAATGGGATAAGGACAAACTGGACAGCTTACACCTGGGCAGGATCAGGACTGATGTTTTAGGGGAGTAATTGCTAGAGTGGTTGTAAAGGTTTAAACTAAAATGGTAGGGGGATGGTAACCTAAGCATGGAGTCAGAGGAGGGGAAGTCAAGGATAAGAACAAAAGACAGAAAGGGGAATAAGAAAAGTGATAAGAAGAGAAATCAAGGGCCAGAATCAAACATAACCACAGGGAAAAATAACAGGAAAAGGGCAAAGATTGTTAAAAAGACAAGTCTTAAGCCTTTGTGCCTTAATGCACAGAGCATTTGCAATAATGTGGATGAATAGGGCAGAATGGTGCACATGTGGGCAGGGACCCAGGTTCAATTCCCGGTTTGGATCACTGTCTGTGTGGAGCCTTTACGTCCTTCCCATATCTGCATGGGTTTCTTCTGGGTGCTCCAGTCTCCTCCCACAGTCCGAAAGACATGCTGGTTGGTGCATTGGCCATGTTAAGTTCTCTCCCTCGGTGTACCCGAATAGGTGCCGGAGTGTGGCGACTTGGGGATTTTCACAGTAATGACTGAACCTCTGGACCCTGCTGCAGCAGAGAGTTCCAAACATTATCATCCTCTGAGTGCAAGGATTCCTCTTCATCCCGGGCCTAATTGGCCTACCTTTTATTCTTAGACTGTATCCTTGGTTCTAGATTCCCCAGTCCTATTTTTGAACTTTCAGGAACATCATTACTAGAAGGCAAATTCATGATAGATTTCCAGGATGGGACAAATTTGAGACAAAAACTGTACACAATAGTCTCATCAAGGCTCTATATAATTGCAGCAGATCATCATTAATCATATACCCAAATCCTCTTGTAATAAAAGCCAACATATCCTTTGTCTTGCGAATTGCTTGCGTTACAGCCTATTGACTTTCAGTGACTCACAAATCAAGAAATCCAGATCCCTTTGGACCTCAACTCTATCCAATCTGTCATGAATTAAGAAATACTCTGCATTTCTGTTTTTCCTACCCACGTGGATGCTTCACATTAGGTTTCTCTGCCATGTTCTTGTCCACTCAGTTAGCCAGTCTAAATCATCTTGAGGCCCCTTTGCATGGTCCTCACAAATCACATTCCTACCAAGTTTTGTGTCACCAGCAAACTTGGAAACAATAAATTTGGTCCCCACATCCAAATCATTGATTAGAGAAGAATTTTGTGGCCATTCATGCTGGTGAGATTTTCCAGTCGTGCTACAGTGTACAGAGTTGTGGCTGGGCACCAAATTCTCTGACCTTGCTTGCAGCGGCAACAGGGTATGGACGGCCTGTAAGGTTGTAAATAACTATGCCCAAGCATTGATCTATGCGGTACTCCATTAATCACAATCTACCAACTTCTGTTTTCTGCCCATTAATCCTGGCCAGTTTATTTTCTCCAATCCAATGTGCTCTAATTTTATTTACTAATCTCTTGCATGGGATCTTATTGAAAGCCCGATAAAAATCCAAATACATCCCATCCACTGGATCTCCTTCATCAATTCTGCTAGCGATAGCCTCAAAAATCGTCAACACATTTATTAAACATGATTTCCCTTTCATAAATCCATGTTAACTCTGTCCAATCCAACCACTATTTTCAAAGTGTTCAATTATCACATCCTTATATAATAAATTGTAACTTTTTTTTACTATAGATGTCAGGCCAACCAGTCTTTACTTCTCCATTTTCTCTCTTCACCTAAATTCGCTATCTTCCAATAGGCAGGAACCATTCCAGAATCTACAGAGTTTTGGGAGATGATCACCAAAGCATTTACCATCACTCCATTCAATGTTCTGGAATGTAGGCCATCAGGAACAGGAGATTGAACAATTTTCAGCCCCATTAATTTCTGCAGTATTACTATTTTGCTAATACTAATTCTTTTCAGTTCCCCATTCCCATGAGTCCCTTGATTTTGCTAGCATTTCTGGGTTGTTTTATGTATTTTTCGCTCTGAAGACAACCAAAAAGTATTTGTTCAGTTTCTCAGCCATTTCTTCCTTATTATAAATTCTCCTGTCTCTGCTTGTAATGGGCCCACAATTAGCTTTGCTAATTGTTTCCATCTTTCATGCCTACAGGAGGTTTTACATTCGGTTTTTGTGTTTCTTGTTAGTTCACTCTGATATCTATTTTCTCTTTCTTTATCAGTTTCTTGGTCCTCCTTTGCTAAATTCTAAATTAGTATTACTTTGTTTTTGCAATGTCATGTACCACTTCCTGTGTTCTAACACACCTCCTCTTGTTAGCCGTGCTTAGATCTCTTTTCCTGTTTGGTTTTTGTGCCTGAAAGGATTGCATATTTGTTGTAAACCATGTATTAGTTCTTTAAGTGCCTATCATTACATTCCTACCAAGTTTTGCCATGCCAATCAATCGCATCCTGGAGGTTAGTGCTAAGAGGCACTTACTTCTTTGTTTGCCCTTGCAATCCATGGCACCTGGATCACATTGCAAGGGACCAGTAGAGATTTGTGTCAGTGTGGCTTCCTGTTGGGGAAACCATTCCAGGAGGAGGGAGGGGATAGCATGGCAAACTTGTTAATGAGGTTGAAATCAATTCAATCTCATACTAATCAGCTTCATGCATTTTTTGGGCAAGATCTTGCTTGCGCCAACAGAAAGGAACTGGAAAGATTGCAAACCATTTGGTGCCAGGTGGAAAAACCGTGTTTTGGGCCCACACACAATTTTCCTGGATTAGTATGATCTGTGCCAGGTGCAAGGTGGTTGGAAAATCACAGCCCATGGGGACGATTCTCCCAAAAAAATTCTAAGTATTAAATTTGCATAAAAGCTGGAGTAACTCACGCTGGCTTTTTTTAGCATGAGTTTCAAAATGAATCTCCCACACCCCTGTAAATCCTGTTGAAAATCAGTGGGCAGGCCTATTCCCACTGGAAAGGCCAGCAGCATGGTGCTGAGCAGGCCACTGCACATGTGACGATCTGTCAACGCTGAGTTCGGCACAGTGGCCCCTGTCTGCCAGCTTCTTGTTTGCTGGCTAGCTCGAACACTGGCCAGTCCCGTGAACCCCCACATTGCTGGCCACGCTACACCCTCCCGCTCTGTGGCCTGATCGCTGCCCCCCCCCCGAACATCCCCAGGCCAACCTCAACCCCACCCCTCCAGTCCCAATCTCCCGATCACCTCCCCCCCCTCAACTGGCAGCTCCGACCTCAAGCCCACAGTCCTGATCAGCCCCCTGAAGTCCCAAAACTCCCCCCAGCAGGCTGCCCCCGCTCCCCCACCCCCAACCGCCCTGATGGCCAGCCCTGATTACTGACCTTCTTCTCTCTGTCACTCAGCTCAACATGCAGAGCAACAACTGGATCCTCCACCCTCACAGATCGTCCCCCCAGAAACCCAGCATTAAGAACGTAAAACATAGAAAAACTACAACACAAAGAGGCCCTCCGGCCCACAAGTTGCGCTGATCATATCCCTACCTACTAGGCCTACCTATAACCCCTCTATCCTATTAAATCCCATGTACTCATCAATCCCATGTAAATTAGGCTCCATCAGGCCCTGTCCCCTTGGCACTGCCCAATGCCTGATGGGAAGTGCCAGGGTGCCCAGGCTGGCATTGCCAAGATGGCAATGCCCAGGGAGTACCCCTTCCTGGCACTTGACCCTCTGGGGGTCTTGTTTGCTCCCTTTCATTGCAGCATGGTTAAGCTGCCGACTCCCCGCAAGTGGAGAGCTATACTAAACCCTGCTGGAGTGAAACACTTCTTGCAGGGGGGAGGGCGGGGACACTAGCTGACGCAGAGATTTCAATCCTGGGCCTGCTAATGCTATTTAAAATACATGCAAATTAGTTTTGCATACATTATGCTGCTCCATGCTGATTTCTGGCGCAGAGCTGATGGTGCCAGAAATTCGGCTGCTGGAGACTCACAGAGGCTCTGGTGCCCAGTGGGAAGCGTGCAAAATGGCTTCTACTCAAGTCTCCTGTCCTGCTGCGCGACAAAAGCAGGATGGTGGGAACCATCCCCCCATATGTTTCAATGTTTTCCAAGCTTGCCAACTTGCCCCTTATACCTTCATAATTTTCTTTGTTTAGATTTAGGACCCTAGTTCAGTGAAATGAAATGAACAACATCACTTTCAAACTTAACATGAGATTTTATTTTATAGTGGCTACTCTTTCCAAGAGCAACCCTTGCAATGAAATTATTAATGAGCACTTTCTCATTGCATAATACCCGACTTAATGTAGTCTACTCCCTAGCTGGCTCCTCAATAAACTGTTCCAGAAACTATCTTGTATACATTCATCCTCCATGTATTATCGCTGAATAGGTTCACCCAGTGTATTTGATGGATGGGTAGCTCACTGTCTTCCCACCCTGCTGCTCATCAAAATACAACAGGTGGACAAGCATTAAATTGGCAGAACATATGCCATTTAAAATTAATGGGAAATTAAGCTTGATAACAAGGCTATTGACCTGAATATTATGCGTTTATACAGTTGGTGTGGGCAGAGCAGACAGGAGTGGGTAGGCTGATTTTAGCAGATTCATTAAAAGCTGGGCAAGAATGTGGAGGGTTTGCCCTTCAGGAGCCCCCTGTGCTAATCTAGGGCACCCTGACCCAAGATGTTACCCGCTGTGTTATTCCCTGTCTAGCCACCATACACCATTCCTTGCCTTTTTCCCCTTCCCCTCTCCAAAGGTTCCCCAATCCCTCCCCAGCTAATACCACCAACTTTGGGGTCCATGTTATCTTCATCCTGGTGCCTGGTTAATACAGAATCTCGACAATACAGAAGGAAGCTATTTGGCTCATCAAGTGTGCACCAACTCAGAAATAGCACCTTACCCAGATCCACAACTCCCCGCCCTCCCACCCCTTACCCTATTCCCATAATCTCACGCATTTACCATGGCTAATCCACCTAACCTACACATTTTTGGAAACTAAGGGGCAACTTAGCATGGCCAATCCGCCTAGCCTGCACATCTTTGGACTGTGGGAGAAACCGGAGCACCTGAAGGAAACCCATGGAGACACAAGGAGAACATAGAAACTCCAAACAGACAATCGCCAGAGTCGAACCCGGATTCCTGGCACTTTGAGGCAGTTGTGCTAGCCACTGTGCATGGTTGCAGTCCCAGCCATGTCTACGACTGTGTTCTGGTGCTTCGGGGATGTTAGAGCTGCTGGCAGAAGTTCCAGTCCCACCGACTTAAGGCTGCCACTTTGTATGTTACGGCAATGAGCCTTGTCTTTTTGTTGGCTTGGGATTGACATTTGCTCCAGGGAGGGAGCAGTACACCAACATGCCCTCCCAGTAAAACTTAGCCCCAACTGGGTGACAATTCCAGCAGATTTTGACCTCACTCAAATTTGCTGAAATTATAGCTAATTTCTAATGGTGTCACCTAGAGACTGACATTCAGAGGTGCCATGGTGGCACAGGGGTGGCACGGTAGCACAGTGGTTAGCACTGCTGCTTCACAATGCCAGGGTTTAATTCCGGTCTCAGGTCACTGTCTGTGTTGAGTTTGCGCATTCTCCCCATGTCTGCATGGGCTTCCTCCGGGTGCTCCCGTTTCCTCCCACGATCCGAAGATGGGGGTTAGGTTGATTGGCCATGCTAAATTAACCTGAGTGTCTGGGGGATTGACAGGGTAAATATATGGGGTTACAGGAATAAGCCCTGGGGGGGAAAACTGTGGTCGGTGTAGACTCAAAGGGCTGAATGACTTCCTTCTGCATAGTGGGAATTCTATGATTCAGTGTGATACTGAAGGAGTGCTGTCTTTCAGATGAGAATTAAACAGAACACCCATCTATCTGTAAAAGATGCCCATACAGATATTTGGCCAATTTTCATCGATCGTAAGTAAATTGGTTGCTCTGTGTGCCTATACAGCTAGAATAATTCATGCTCAGTATATTGCCTTGGTCCATCTCAAGAGCATGGAAAGTGCTAGCTCTTTCTTTATCAAATCAATTCAAATTGAATCAGCTTTAGCAACATGTATGCAAGCTCATTGAAATGTAATAAAAGCAAATGTTGAGAACTGAATCCAGCATTGTGAATGAAAGCACATTTTAGTTACACTATAATTGAAATAGCAGCAGTACATTCCCTGATTGGTAATCCAGATTTTAGGAGTCTTTATGCTCATTGAGAATATTATTGGACTTTAAGTGCTGGGGCAGGTGCACTGTTACTATCCATTGACAGCATTGTGGGAAACATCAACATTTTTTTCACTGAAGAGTGCTAAATATAGATTTATAGCCATGTGTTCCATGGATAACAATGGAAAACATCATGCAAAAGCCGTTATGGCATTCAAACACTACCATGTATTTTTGCAATTAAGAACTTCAGATCACTGTGATTTGCCAATACAGATACTGTAATTACTGAAATATAACTTGAGGTCCTGAAGTCCTACCTCCCCACCAACTGAAGTAAATTAATTTCATTAAAGGCCAAGCATCGAGGCCTTTTTTTACCCCTTGAAATGGAAAGTAAACAATTGTATGCAAACATTAAAACAGAGCATAAATATAATTAGAATACGGTAGAGTCCTCTCATCAAATTGGAAAGCATCTACTTGAAATCACCAAAGAAAATCCACAGCCAAATAGGCACTGATTCTTGTTTTTTGATTTTTTGTATCCCCTGCCAGTCTGCAAGTCCATTCCACCTGTTAGTCACTTATTGTGAGAAACATAGAAACTAGAAGCAGGAGTAGACCATTTGGTTCTTTGAGCCTGCTCCACCATTTATTTTGATCGTGGCTGATCAAAGTCAATATCCTGATCCCCCATATCCCTTGTCCATTTAGTCCCATGAGCTAGATCTAATTTCTTCTTGAAATCATACAACATTTTGGCCTCAACTACTTTCTGTGGTAGTGAATTCCACCGATTCACCACTGCCTGGGTGAAGAAATTTCTCCTCACCTCAGTCCTAAAAGGTTTATTCTCAAACCATGATCACCTAGTTCTGAACTCCCCCACCACTGGGACATTCTTTCCAAATCTACACTGTCTAACCCTGTTAGAATGTAATAAATCTCCATGAGATCCCCCCTCACTCTCCTAAACTCCAATGAATACAATCCTAATCAACTTAGTTCTCTTCTCCTCATACGACAGATCTACCAACCCAGGAATCAGCCTGGTAAACCTTCACTGCATTCCCTATATAGAAAGAACATTCTTCCTCAGATAAGGACACCAAAACTGAACACAATACTCCAGGTGCAATTTCCGATGCAGGGCTGATTACGTTGGAAAAAAGAGCCTGGGAGACATGCCATCGTTGGGCACCGGTCATGGTCATGGTACTTGAGCAGCACAATGGATTGGGAGAATCTGGCCAACATATCCAACTAGTATCATAGAGTGTTACAGCTTAGTAACAGGCCATTCATGTTGTTAAGACTGGTGCCCAGGCAAGGTGCCCAATGATTCTCCTGCACAAGCCCCTGTTTGTTATGTTCCAGATGGGATACCCCAATTTTCTATGGCTCCCCCCAATTGAGGACAGGCTGTTTTACTATTTCTCATTCCATGTGGTCCCCACATTGGAGATCTCTATTGCCTCCCGAAGATAAACAAGGCCGAAACACTTGGGTGTCCCATCGTATCAGGCAATGGACCCTGTGAGAGAACCTTTCCGGCTTTGTTGAGGGCATCCTGAAACCCATTGTACAAAGAGCCCCCAGCTTTTGTCGCAACACTACAGACTTCCTACAGAAACTCAGCACACATGGAGTAGTGGAACCAGGAGCACTCTTCGTCTCGGCACTCTACATCACCAACCCCCACGATGATGGAATTGCTGAAACTGCCTCAGTACTCAATACCAACAACTGCCAATCTCCAGATGCAACTTTACAACGCATCTGCTTCATCTTGGACTACAATGTCTTCACCTCAACAACCAGTTCTTCATCCAGACATATGGAACAGCCATGGGGCCCAAATTCGCACCTCAATATGCCAACATCTTCATCCACAGGTTCGAACAAGACCTCTTCACCGCACAGGACCTTCAACTGATGCTATACACTAGATACATCGATGACATTTTCTTCCTTTGGACTCATGGCGAACAACCACTGAAACGACTATATGATGATATCAACAAGTTCCATCCCACCATCAGACTCACAATCGGTTGCATTCTTGGACACATGCATCTCCATCAAAGATGGTCACCTCAGAACTTCACTGTACCGCAAGCCCTTGGATAACCTCACGATACTCCACTTCTCCAGCTTCCACTCTAAACACGTTAAAGAAGCCATCCCTTTGGACAAGCCCTCCATATACACAGGATCTGCTTGGATGAGGAGGATCTTAACAGGCACCTCCAGATGCAAAAAGATGCCCTCATAAGAACAGGATATGGCGCTCGATTCATCGATTGACAGTTCCGATGTGCCACAGCAAAAAACCGCACTGACCTCCTCAGAAGACAAACATGGGACATGATGGACAGAGTACCCTTTGTCGTCCAGTACTTCCCCAGAGCGGAGAAGTTATGATATCTTCTCCAGAGTCTTCAACATGTTATTGATGAAGACGAACATCTCGCCAAGGCCAACCCCACACCTCCACTTCTTGCCTTCAAACAACCACACAATCTCAAACAGACCATTGTCCATAGCAAACTACCCAGTCTTTAGGAGAACAATGACCATGACATCATGCAGCCCTGCCACAGCAACTTCTGCAAGATGTGCCGGACCATCAACATGGATGCCATCATCTCCAGATACCATCCACCAGATACACGGTACATACTCTTGCAACTCGGCCAACATTGTCTACCTGGTACGTTGCAGGAAAGGATGTCCTGAGGCATGGTACGTTGGCGAGACAATGCAGATGCTATGACAACGGATGAATGAACACTGCTCGACAATCACAATCAGGAGTGTTATCTTCCTGTTGGGGAACACTTCAGCAGTCATAGGCATTCAGCCTCTGGTTTTTAGGGTAAACGTTCTCTAAGGCAGCCTTCACAACACACGACAATGCAGAATCGCTGAGCAAAAGCTGATAGCCAAGTTCCACACACATGAGGACAGCCTCAACTGGGATCTTGGGTTCATGTCACACTATCTGTGATCCCCCATGATTGCCTGAACTTGCAAAATCTCACTTACTGTCCTGGTTGGAGACAATACACATCCCTTTAACCTGTCCTTAACACTCTCTCCATTCACATTGTCTGTACCTTCAAGACTTGATTACCTGTAAAGACTCGCATTCCAATCATTATCTTGTAAATTGAGTTTGTGTCTTTATTTGCCCTGTTTGTGAACAGAACTCCCACTGACCTGATGAAGGGGCAGTGCTCCCAAAGCTTCTGGCTTGTGCTACCAAATAAGCCTGTTGGACTTTAACCTGATGTTGTGAGACTTCTTACTGTTTTATTGAGCCCCCTCAGTTGGTCTCAACAAGATTAATTTAAAAATTATCCCTTTTCCTAATCCAAATGTATTAAAGAACCAATTTGACCAGGCTTTCTTGAGTTAAAGAGTGAGTTCATTAATAACTAAATCATGAGAAAAATAATAAAATGCGACACACATACGCACAGCTGAAGTTAAAAATATATTTGATTTGTTTGTGAGGAGCAGATGGTGAAACATGTTGCCATTTTGGATTTTTGATTCCAGTAGTGCTGATTCCAGTAGTCAAATAGTTGGTTTTAAGATTCCAGCATTCTGCAATTTAGCTGAGAGAAGTTATCCTGCTTCCTTTTCAATTGTGGCTTGACCATTCAGCAATCAGAGAGAGTGTGAAGCTTTTTTTGTAACCTGCCAGAGTAGCACGAGTGGCTCTGCTGCCTTTCCTTGTTTGTGTCACACACTGTTGTCATACCCAGCCCTATCCACACTTAAGTTTGCAGCTGGCTTTTTATCTCAGTCCCCTGTGTATGCCTGGAAGGGGAGAACCCACAAACAGGTCTGGGACATTCACAGGATATGATTCCTGCTAAGATGATAATCAATTTCCATTATCTCCACAGGAGATTACAGTCCATTTCTGTACTACTTCTTCCTTTGATGTGTCCCTATCGGGAAAAGGGTATGACATTCCGTTGTCCCTCATGTCTTAATGTAATTCACAAAGCAATTCAGACAGTTTTTGACAATACATTCTCAGAATTTAAATTCTCAGACACCTTTGGCTTGTATGTCTATTTTTAAAAACCTAAGTATTATTTCCAATTCAATATTCCATACACAATTTGGAGTTTTGATCCATTCTCATGACAATGTTGGCGTTGCCTTTCTTCCTCTCCATTTTAAGCTCATTCTCCTGTTCACTCTTTTAAATTTTATTGCTTAAGAGAGACATGTTGCCAAACGTTTTGCCTTTGACTCATCAGGACAAATGCAAGAGTGTCAAATTTCAAATGATCACTACAATTTATACTGGAGAAAAGACAGGGCTGATTGGTTGGCAAGTTACCTCTGCTTGGCTGAAGCATTGTCATGGAGGAAGCACTCGGGAACTATATGTTCTCCAAGCCTTTGGTTATTCATTGCTAAATGGTCTGTGCGTTCACAATAATGTAGCTTAATCCTTCCCATTCTTCAATTTAAAACAAAGTGATTCTATTTTAACCACTATTCTATTTAAAGCCTTGCACCTTGATACTACATTATTTATTAGTGACTTTAGCTCTTCTCTCTGGACATTGGGATGCATGCAAAATGTTACGGATAAACTTACCTTACAGAATGCTCTTGCATCTTATGCAGTGCTTCAGATTGTGTTGAGTATTAATGTTTAGCACTTCAGCTAAAATTGCCAACACATCTTGCTTTTTTACTCTAATACAATCTATCTTTGTAATGACAATGCATCATTTCTGACATCATAATCATGACTGTGCTTCAAATTTAAGTGGTTAATAAAGTGCTTTTGGATATTTGACATATTTTTCTTTCGCACACTCATCTGGTCTTCTTCTGAAGCCAGCTAAGTTCTTTGCCTCAGCCACTTCCTGAGTAAGTAAATTCCACATTTTAACCACTTTCTGGGTAAAGACATTTCTCCTTACATCCTCATTTGATTTATTTATAACTATTGTGAATTTATTGTTCTTAGCTATGGATTCTCCCACAATTGGAAATATTCTCTCCACATCTTCTTAGTTGAATTCTTAATAATGATAGAATGGGCTTGAGGGGCCGAATGGTCTACTCCAGTTCCTACGTTCCTATTACAGTATTTTGAGGCAATAATCTTCAGATTCAGATACCCAGAAGGCATTTGTTGATGTCTGAAGTAAGTCAGTCTATCAACTGGCAAAGATTTCAACAGTAATATCAAACCCTGGAAATAAAAGCTGTCATATTCCATAATCATTTCAAAAAATCCTGTAAAAGGGTCCAGAAGAAATAAAGTTCTTCTGTCACAAAACCTACACCTTATTGTTATATTTCTCCCACTGAATATAGAGTGAGTTGAGATAAATTCTGAAGTAAGAAAGACACAATGAAACTTGAGTCAGAAAACTAAAAAAACCCCCTTAAATTTGTACAAAAATATGTTTCTATTAATGGAACAATATACTCCTGTCAACTGGTTAAAAGATATTTTTAAAAAATTAACAGAAGCAAAATTAGATAGTTTACTGAATTTCCAATCTGAACCAGAGTCAATTAGTAACACCCTTTTATTTTGAGGATCTAAATGATACTGTGCATGTCCATAAAATGATGCAGTGCCGGCTGGCAATGGATACATGGAATGAACACATGTAATGTATCAATATTTATTCATACTGCCCCTGCTTTTCCACCCACAACATGTTATTTTCCTTAACTTCAGACTGCTTCTGTCCCACTAATGAATGTATTCTCCAGCTGTATTATGCTCCTTTCCTGTTTCCTATCTGAAAATTTGCCATTTCTGACATAGCTCTGATGTTGAAAGTTGGATGTTTGATTCTGAAAGAAAAGAACTTGAACCAGTTAAAGGAAGAATAGAAGAGTTGCCCCTCTTTCCCCATACCAACATTACATGGGTTGATATGCACTGTAAGCCTCTACTTTCTCAGGAGATTTAAGTAAATTTGCTGTGTCCACTATGATTCTCATCAATTTTTATAGATTTACCATGGAAAGCATCCTTTCCGCTTGTATCAAAGCTTGGTTTGGTTCATGCTCTGACCAAGACTACAACGAACTACAAAGGGTTGTGAACATAGTCCAGTCCATCACACAAACCAGCCTCCCATCCATTGACTCCGTCTACACTTCCCCCGCTGCCTTTGAAAAATAACCAGCATATTTAAGGACCACAGGCATCCCAGATTTACACTCATCCACCTTCTTCTTTTAGGAAAAAGATACGAAAGTCTGAGATCACATACCAACTGACTCAGCTTCTTCCCTGCTGCCATCAGCCTTTAAGTGGTCTAACCATGTATTAACCTGATCTTTCTCTACACCCTAACTATGACTGTAACATTAATTCTGCACCTTCATAGTACTAATGTCCATTAATGTAATTCTGTACATTCATGTACTCTATGAATGATATGTTTTGACTTTATAGCACGCAAAAAACAATTCTTTTCACTGAATCCTAATACATGTGACAATAATTAATGAAATAAACAAGAAAAGAAAGACTGGCATTTGGATCATGTTTTTCATAACCACTTGATACCTCAATGTGCTTTACAGTCAATGAAGGACTTTTGAAGTGTGGCTGCTGCTGTAATGTAGGAATCATGGCAGCCAATGTGTGCTCAGAAAACACACACAAACAGCAATGTAACAATGGCTAGATAATTGATTATTGTAAGTACTGGCCAGAATATCTTCCCTGTTCTTCTTCAAAATAGTGCCATGGGATCTTTAATATGTACCTAAACAAAACCCAAGTTCATCCAAAAAATAATGCTTCCAATGGTGCACTACTCATTGGCCAGTCCTGATTTGAGTGCTCAAGCCCTGGAATGATTTGGTTGGGTTTGATTTATTATTGTCACATGAACCAAGTCAAGACTCAAACCTGGGTCCCTGATGCTGTGAGGCAGCACTGCTAACTACTGTGCCACCATGCCATCCTGCCAACTTTCTATCAACTTCCTGGGAGTTATCATTAATCAGAACTGAACCAGGCTGGCCATATAAGTAGTGTTGCTACAGGAAGATGCCAGAGGCTAGGAATGCTGCAGCAACTCACCTCCTGTATCTGTCTATGATCTACAATAAAAAGTCTGACAACACCAGGTTTTAGTCCAACCGATTTATTTGATAGTAAACGCACAAGCTTTCGAGGTTTCCCTCTTTGTCAGGTGAATGGAGTGTTTAACCCAGTCCAACGCCGGCACATCCACATTATGATCTACAAGGCACATACAGGGGTGTAATGGAATACTCTCCACTTGCCCAAATGAGTGAGGCTCAAACAACATCGGAGTAAAACAACAACATCTAGGACAAAGCAAACTACTTCATCAGTACTCCTTCCACCACCTTAAACAGCCATTCCCTTCACCACTGACACACGATAGCAGCAGTGTGTACTACATAAAGGATGCACTGCAGCAATTCACCTAGGCTCCTTTGACACCACTTTCCAAATTTGTGACCTCTAGCACATAGAAGGACAAGGGAAGCAGACAGGTGGAACATGCTTAAAGTTCCTCTTTGGACCACATACCATCTTGTACTATGTCATTATTTCTTTACTGTTAGTGAATCAAAATCTTGGAACCCCCTTTCTAACATCACTGTTGGTGCACCTGCATCAGATGGACTCTTGGCTTTGCCAGAGATGCTCACTTCAACATGGGTGAATAAAAAAAAGTATCTAAGATGCCAGGAAAGCTTTTTGTGGCTGTATCACTACTTAGGGAATTTCATTAGTGTTAGAGCTAGCCTGGCAACATTAAGGAGGAAATGGATCAAACAAGTAGAATGTAAGTTATTGAGTGCTAATAAGACAAACATCAAGTGGCTTTACCAAGATTTACACATCCTTTTATCTATTTATATTCAACTTGACAGTAATATGATTCTATGCAATATATACTGTCAGATTTTGAACTCTGGGACACATTGGATGTAACTAAGGAAATCTATTGCAAGAGATGGACTTACAACATTTGGATATGGAGCACCATGAGTACATTGCCCTTGGGGGTGGACCATGGAAGAGAAATCGTTGAGAAGAATGCAGAATGTGGATCGTTGTTATCTAGCAAATGTTCCAATTCCAGCTAGTCTGCTGTTGGCTATTTAATTATATTTTAACAAGTCTAGGAGGAGATCAGGAAGAAATTCAATCTGCCAATATCAAGATTGCAATTGTACATTAGTTTTATAAATAGCTAAGTTATGAACAAAGCAGTGTGATAATGGCAATATCTGACTGAGGTCACAGGCATTGTATTCAAAATTGGGATGGTTCAGGTTTAAATTTAAATATACTAATCACACGGTCCATGTTACATTACATTGCAAGAGGGAGGTCATTCAAGTAGGTGTTTGCAAATTCCAGATCCCAGAGTTGCAAATATGACACTGCTTTAAATCAGTGGAAATAAAACAGCATTTTGTGGAATGGTAGTTGAGAATGTCGACAGTGAAATGTCGGGGAGTTTTTAGTCAGGAAATTGGCAGAACCTGCCCTGCCCAAAGAAACCCACTTTTTATTATTGTTCGTGGCACAGCATAAATGGGAAGAGTAAAGGACTATCTAATGCAAACCAGTCTTTGTTTCCTGATCTAAAAGTACAGTAGTAATTGAGACAAAATAGGAGTAAAATAAGTTATCATGGGGATGTTTACCTTGCGTGCAATCAATAGCAAATCATAACAGTTCATTACAAATAGGGTCATGATTTTACTTGACAAAACACATCAAGCATATCTGCCCAAAAATAACAAAAC
The DNA here is from genome assembly GCF_965287045.1 of Carcharhinus amblyrhynchos. Classification (NCBI taxonomy): domain Eukaryota; kingdom Metazoa; phylum Chordata; class Chondrichthyes; order Carcharhiniformes; family Carcharhinidae; genus Carcharhinus; species Carcharhinus amblyrhynchos. Next base: position 60,768,869 of record NC_137324.1, on the reverse strand, counting down.
GCTAAAGTAACAGGAAGGAGCTAAGTAATTCTACAGTGTCTGCTTGTTCGTATATAAATTGAATAAATATTGAATCTTTCAGCAGGGAAATCAGTTCCTTGGTCAATTTTTAAATGCTTACATAACAGACACTGAATATATGTTTATAAAATTTCTACACATGCTGAAAGCAGATGTAAAATGAATCTTGTGTAAAATTGACTTTGGCAAGAATTGGCGTGGTAATTTGACCAGCCTTGCATCCATGGCTTAGGACGCTGCCCTTTATTACGGCAATAAAACATGCTGGCAAAATGTGTATACAGTGGGTAAATTTTCTGAGCCCTCCCTATGCAAGATAACTGGCCCATTACAAACATATCGAAAACCATGGACTCTTTGCCTGTAAATTTCCAACCCGCAAAAGCAGAGGGCCAGTACCAGGTTTCAGAAAATCTACTCCAAGGTTGCTGCACATCCTTATTTGTATAGCAGAGGCCAATAACTGGAGACTCCTTTTCTACAACAGAGTGCCCCGTACTTGCCTCTGAGGCAAAGCAGATTCAGATTTCAGTCCATGGACTTCTGCACAAAATCTAGGCTTACATTCAGTGCAGTAATGAAGGAGTGTTGCTCAATCTGAGGTGCTGCCTTTCTGATGAGACAGGAAAACCAGAGTCCAGGCTACCCTCAATTGGATGCGAAAGATTCCCCGGTGGGCATGCACAGGAGGCTAGAGTTAGAGGAATAGAGGATATGACAAAGCAGCGGTGAAGGGTGTTAATGTGCTGGAGAGTGTTACAAAGCTGAGGAGAAGAAAGGCCGTGAAGGAATTTTAAATTTAAGTTATTGGGGGTTTGATGTAGATTTGGAAAACAGAAGCTATTGATGAGAGGGACTTGGTCCAAGATAGGATTTACTTCTAATCGTTAAGATTTGAGCATTGTTGGGAAGTCTGCCCATCCTTGTTGGTACAATTAGTGCATTGCTAGCCACCTCCAATAACAATTAAGAGTCAACCACGTAGGTGTGGCATTGGAGCTGAACACAGGGTATTAAAATTCAGGGGTTCCCCTCAGTCTGCAGAGTTTTAACTTAACAGTATGCATGTAGATCATCAACAAATTCCCCTGGAAGAAAGCAACCTGATCGATTGGCTGGATTTCCAGCCAAGTGGGGAGCAGTCCAATGCAGTAGATTTAAGTAGTTCCATGCCTCAGTCAGCTGTGGAATAGGCCTAAAGGAGGATGAAGGGGCAGTATATCGACCTGTGGGGGTTGGATGGTGATCAAGGGGTGAGGTTGTTGATGTTGCAGATCTGTAAGGTTAGGATCTATGGGGAGCAGTTTAGAGGCCTGGCAGAAAGGGATCAGAAAGCTGGGGCAGGGAGTGATCAGCAGCTGGGGAAATCTAGTCATTCACAGTTCAATTCAAAACATTGAAGAAGAATGAACCTCATTATAATAAATGTGCCAACCCGCATCCTTGGAGTGGGTTAGTCAGCCAGCAACCATCCAGCCTCAGCTATAACTGGAAGTGGGTGGCTTGGAGTTGGGTTTCCGATTTTTAACAACTTAACCCCTCTCCCACCTAACTCAAACCCACATGTACATTGCACATCCACACAACACATATGCCAGCAGAGAACAGTATAGATTGAGCAGGAGTAAGAACACGGTTTCCTATTCTATCTCAATAATACCTCAACTAGCCAGTGCCCCAACTGAAACCACCAAACTCAGTATAAACACAGAGGTTGCACCGAGGGCAATCCTGACCCGCAAACTTGACACCATACAAAGCATTTACTTCATTCAGCTACTGGGAGAGATGCTTATAAAGTTCACCGAGATAGTTCCACACAGAATACCAAAAACCTTATAAGTATTATATGATTGTATGTTGCACTACACTTGTGGCCAAAACAGGATAATTGCAATTCATGTACAGCCTAAAGTTCCTCGCACATACAGGGAAACAAGTCAGGTATGTCTGCAGAACTTCTGTATTACTTGGTCTCTCTCTGTTGAGAGGAGCCCAGCTCATACTTGGGTAGTTGCCATTGTTGGCAGCCTGTTTTCATCACCATGTAGAAGGCAAGACCCGGGCCACTGGGTGCTGTTCCGCAGAAGGGTTGTGCTTCTTGCACTTGCGAACCATCAGACAAAACTGCTTTCATCCGCTATGATCTGCGGAAGGAATTATCGAGCTATTTTCAACCCTTAACAACAAGGAAGAGCAGTAGATATTTGAAAAGAATTCTAAATCTGGGACTTTTATTAAGCACAGATGATGTATGAAGACTATAATTGATTTAGTCTTTTTACATTTGAATCCCATTAGCCACTGCACTTCGAAGGATAGACTCCTTTCCGAGGTTTTCCAAATAATAAGTTGAAATCCATTAATAATACTCCTTAAGTGAACACTATCTCAACATGCTGTGTAGCATAATTAGTTGGCAGGAAGCCCTGCTGAACAATTACTGTACCGCTGGGCAACCAGCAATACATAATGCGAGACTCGTAACTTGATCCATCACTACAAGAGACCGTCTCATCAATATTCGCATGGCAATGAAGTTATGAAACAAACTTGAAATTATGAAAAAATAAACTTGAAATAATACTTTTGTGCCATAACAAAGATACAAAACATGCATTCGTAATCAATAATAATCCTCACACAGTCATAGACTAGTAAGCGGATAAGTTTTAACTGTCCCTGACCGGTCACATTGAACCTTCAAGTCGCCAAAGTTGACAAACTGCAAAACCTCTCGTCATGCTGAAATTCAAACACCGTATTTTCTTACCTAGGACTAGGATCAGAGCCGGGTGCTGCCACTTCCAAAACATGGTTGTGGTTTTATTTAATATGTAGCTCCAGAACACGGCACCTATTGTTTCACCTGGGAGAGGGAGAAGTGAGAAGTTGCTGGGGTCTGTCCGAATTCAACTTGTTCGAGTGACCAATTCCGCAAAGTTCTGTGGCAGTGAGCGCAGGAACTATGAGGAAATCTGCAGGCATTTCCTGTTTGCCCGAAATGACAGAGGATAAAGCTCGACTCCACACATTCTGCATTGAGATTGATGACCAGGCTGCTGGATGTATTAGACATTGCCCGCGGGGCTGCGGGGCACAGGCGAGTTCAGTTTCACTCATATGTTTGCATCAAGCCCAGGACTGACTATCAGCGCACGGATCTTATTGTGGCTGGGGCGACGCGATCATACGAGGATCACAGGACTAACTTGAAAGAGTTCATCTCTGTGATTGGAACAATTCAGAAAATTGGAGATATGCACAAAAAAAAGCATACGGGAAATCTAAATGTCCTCAAAGAGCCGCGCGTACCGCGTAGGGTTTTCTTTTGGCACCTTAAATGCTCTAACCTTGAAAAGATATCCGAACGCAGGCTCATTTTGTTTTAATAAAGGAATGGATGTTACTAACCTTATTAGGAAAAAAACATAGAACAAGCGCCTTCCTTTATATCTGGATTTCAAGAAACAGATATTTTTTCTGGATTCATCCCAGATGGCAAAGATTAACAAGAAAAAAGAGAAAGGCTTTTTAAATAAAAACCAGAGATAGTGATTTATTAAATGAACATTTTTCCCACATGCCGTGCTAAGAGATGAAACACGGCTTTACTGGTGGGCAAAGTGAACCAGCTTTGCGAATTGCTGATGTTTGGACATGTCTGAGAAATAGTGGTCCTTTGCTTATAGCATGCAGCAGTCCCTGAAGTTGAGGGCTGGAAAGTTGGCAAATGGCTACTAAAGCTGCCCTGAAACAAATCAGAGCTGCAATGGTGGAGGAGCGTAGGAGTGGAGTGGAGAGAGATATTAGAGGGATAAGGAAGAATAATAGAAGTGACTTCATTTTCAGGGACTCCAAACTTAGTCGAAAACTATCCCAAATTATATCAATGTTATTTGAGGTGTCCCTTTGATTAGGAAAGATGTCTAATAAGTTTGGTGTTCTTCACAGATGCTTTCTGACTGGCTTTGCATTTTCTGTGTTTATTTTAGATTTCCTATGTCTGCCATATATGATGTAGAGATGCCAGCGCTGGACTGGGGTAAAGACAGTTAGAAGTCTCACAACACCAGATTAAAAGTCCAACAAGTTTATTTGATAGTAAACAGCATTCCGAAAGCTTGTGGGTTTACATCAAATAAACTTGTTGGACTTTAACGTAGTGTTGTGAGACTTCTTACTCTGTCATATGTTGCCTTGGTTTTGATGAACGAGTGACTGAGGAGCAGTGGGTTGGGCAGTTGATACTACATTGTCTAGTTAATGAGCGTTTGTATCAACAGTATTCATGCTGATTTTCTAAATATTCTTCTAAGCTGGGGGCAGTGTTAACCAATGTCTTGGGTGCAGCAATCTGCATGAACTTTGTTTAAGATTTAAAGTTTATCTACTAGTGTCACAAATAAGCTTGCAGTATAAATAATTTGTTTAATTTAGTTATTAGTGTCACAAGTTAGCTTACTTATGGCATTAATCACTATATTAAATTAATTACTTACACTGCAATGAAGTTACTGTGAAAATCCCCTAGTTGCCATACTCTGGCGCCTGCTTTAGGTACACAGAGGGAAAATTTAGCATATCCAATGCACCTAACCCACATGTCTTTCGAACTGTGGGAGGAAACCAGAGCACTTGGAGGAAATCCATGCAGACACAAGGAGAATGTGCAAACTCCACACAGACAGAGACCTAAGCCGGGAATTGAACTCAGGTCCCTAGCACTGTGAGGCAGCACTACTAACCACTGTGCAACCATGCCGCCTGTGTATGGCGAAACATGTGTTTCAGCATGTTTTCAAATGCGGGGATCATGATATGCCATTATGCCATACTAGATCCTGCAAACCTCATGCTACCTCCTCATCTAGGTGTGCATCTGATTGTGACCTATGCTACTGACTGGCTGAACACTGAAAAGGTCAGCTGGCAACATTTGTGCCTCTTCTTCTTAGACAGTTCCTTATGATAGAGGATGACTTGCTTTCACTCCACTTTGATGGCTCCTGGGATGACTGATAAATCCGATGTGTGATCTGCAGGCTCTGCTCCATGTGGGACAGACGCTGCTTTAAGGCAGATGAGATGTTGTGAGATTTGTGCTCCCTTTCTGATGCCTCAACTTTGGCTCCATGTGTTCCTGTTACAGTCCCTCGATGTGTTCAGTGCCTTCCCGAATAAACACTCTTCGTTTTGGGTGGTTACAAGCCAGGGTCTCCCTTGAGTTGGTGAGGATGTCTGATCTATTTGGAGATGATTTGGGGCCACCCTCTAGTGTTTCCAGTGGGAGCCTCCTGCTTTGATTGAGTTCCAAGTACAACTTCAGGAGCCTGATGGCAGGCACATGAATAACATATTGCTTTGAATGATAATCACCTTGATGCTGGTGGCTCGGGGGAGGACACTGCTGCTGGTCTGTCTTTCTTGCCACAGCATTTGGAGGATCTTGCAAAGATACCACTGCAGCAGTGCTTTGAAGTGCCTGTTGCAGGTTGCCCAAATCTGTGAAGCACATAGAAACACGGGGATTACCACTATTCAGTCATTTCCTTAATCTTGGCTTTGAGATCCCAGTTCTCAAACACTCTTTCATCTGTTGGCCATAGGTTGAGCTGGCACACTGGATCTGATGATGAATTTTGTCATCTGTGCTGTCACGGAGTTCAAGAGATGTACAACATAGAAAGGGCCCTGTGGTCCATCGAGTCTATGCTGACAATAATTATCACAAAAGGCACACTAACCCCATTTTCCAGCAATTGTCCCATGTCCTTGAATTTACGATGTTTCAAGTGCTCATCCAAATACTTTTAAAAAGTTGTCAGGTTTCCAGCCTCCACTACATTCCCAAGCAGTGCATTCCAGATTCCCACCATCCTCTGAGTGATTTCTTTTCTCAGATCCCCTCTAAGTCTCTTGCCTCTCACCCTAAAACTGTGCCCCCTCAACCAAGGGGAACAGCTGTTTCCTAATCACCCTGTGCAAACCCCTTATACACCTGAATCATGCTCCTCCAGCCCATCACCCCCCTCAGCCTTTTTGTTCTAAAGAAAACAATCCAAGCCTATCCTGTCTCTCCTTATAGTTCAAATGCTCCATCCCAGGGAACATCCTGGTGAATCGCCTCTGAATCCCTTTGAGTGCAATCACATCCTTCCTGTAGTGAGTTGACCAGAATTGCACACAGTACTCCTGCTGCGGCCTAACCAATGTTCCGTACAGCTCCAACATTACCTCCCTGCTCTTATACTCTATGGCATGATTGATAAAAAAGCAAGTGTTCCATATGCCTTAACTACCCTAATCACCTGCTCTGCTGCCTTCAGAGATCTGTGAATAAATACCCCAAATCCATCTGTTCCTTGAGCTTGCACATGTCCTGCTATTTGTTAAATACTCTTTTGTCTTCATATTTCTTTCAAAGTGCAACACCCCACACTTATCAGAACTAGGTACAAACTGCTCTGTCTATCTGACCAACCCATCTATATCTTCCTGTAATCTATGACCATTTTCATCATGATTAGTCACCCAATCTTGGTGTCATCTTCAAACAAATTAATCATTCCTCCCACATTCTCATCTACAGCACAATAGCACAGTGGTTAGCACTGCTGCTTCACAGCACCAGAAACCAGTGTTAGTTTCCTGGCTTAAGTCACTGTCTGCATGGAGTTTGCATATTTTCCCCATGTCTGCTTTGGTTTCCTCCCACATTCTGAAAGACATGCTGGTTAGGTGCATTGACCCGAACAGGCACTGGAGTGTAGTGAGTATGGGAATTTCACAGTAACTTCATTGCAGTGTTAATGTAAGCCTTACTTGTGACTAATAAATAAATAAATAAAACATTACTAATGTATGCAATGTACAATAAAGGACCAGGCCTGAACCTTGTTATATGTTACTGGACACCAGCCTTGAGTCACTCAAAGTCTTCTATGTTGCCTTCATCATGAGTAGGCTCCCAAAATCTGAAAACACGGTCCATATTTTCCAGGATTTTGCTATTGAAGGGAAGCACGATGGCACAGTGGTTAGCACTGCTGCCTCACAGCGCTAGGGACACGGGTTCAATTCCGGCCTCAGATCACTGTCTGTGTGGAGTTTGCACTTTCTCTCCATGTCTGCATTGATTTCTTCCGGGTGGTCTGGTTTCCTCCCATGGTCCAAAGGTGTGCAAGTTAGGCTGATTGGCGTGCTATATTGACCGTAGTGTCGGGGATTAAATATGTGGGATTATGGGAATAGGGCTTGGGTGGGATTGTGGTTGGTGTAGGCTCAATGGGCCAAATGGCCTCCTTCTGCAATGTAGGGATTCTCTGGTTCTATGATTTGAACTGTTGGAAGGGGGTGATGTTATATGTGTTCTGGTTTGCACAGCTTGAAAGAAGCTCGTACTTAAAAGGCAAACTGTATTCATTGAGCAAAGATTGCTGCAGGCGGTCTGTGGAAGACGTGGATATGGGCCTAAAACACTGAAAATCAAGCAACAGGCAAGCTGGGATCCCAGATTTTCAGCTATGGCATTGGAAACATTTGAAGATGGAAAGGGGACGAGATGCAAGGGACCAAGAGATCCTCAAGACAAACTGGGGAAGAGAATGGGAGCAAGTGGCTAGGGGCGTAAATTCCTGGCAGTGTCCTGTACACCTGACTGAAGAACTGCTACAAGTTCACTGATCACTGGTCAAGGTGTATTTTCAAAGGTGCTGGGCATCATATTTGAGGAAGGATGTGAAGGCACTTGAGAGGATGCAGAGGAGATTCAAAAAAGAATGAGTCCAGTGATAAACAACTATAGCTATGATGATAGATTGAAAAGGTTGGGTCTGTTATCCTTGGAGAAAAGAAAGCTGAGAGGAGACTTGTTAGAAGTATTCAAAATCATGAGGAGTTTGGACAGGGTGAATAGTGAGAAACTGTTCCACTCAAGAAAGCATCAAGAACTAAAGGGCCTAGATTCATATTAATTGGCAAAAGGAATTGGGGTGAGGTGAGGAAAGGTTTTTCCGACCCAGAGGGTGGTTGGAGTCTGGAACAAACTTCCTGAGAGGGTAGTGGTGACAGACTCGATTGCAATATTCAAAAAGGAATTGGATTGTTATCTGGTGAGTGAGAATGTACAATGCGACAGGATAAGGCAGTGGAGTGGGGTGAGGTGGAATGTAATTTCAGAGAGTCAGTGCAGACTTGATGGGCTGATAGGCCTCCTTCTGCATTGTAAGGATTCTGTGATCTCCTCCCCATCACAATACCAATCTTTTAAACTATTCAATGAACCATAGATCTCTCACTCAGCAGTAACAGGGACTCATACCTTATATTCAGATGCTGCATCTCACTTGCAGACATTTATGTTGCCAGCTTCGCACCCACTTGTCACTGCTTCCACATACTTCCAGCTATTCAGCTGTGGCAGGCACATTATCGAAACACATTGCAATACACTCACTAACATTCTTTCCTCTCTGTCAATGGACTACATGATTCATATAGAAGTGAGCACTGGGGAAGAGAACTAAAGCATATACCTATGCTTACATTCTTCAGTCCTCTTGTGGAAATGTGTTTCACGTACGACAGACTCATTGCATCCACTGTCACTGATAACATGCAGGATAACAGTATGTTCCTACATTACGGCCTTTCTGAAACCCCACCTAATTCTCATCTTGCTACCTGACATGAAATGCAAGTTGCAGATGGTGTAACCACGAACATCTAACTTTCCACACCAAGCCCTCTTTCCTCATACCAACTCTTGCCTTCGACATTTTTGGCTCCAAAACTTTGAAACTTTGCCATGTGGCCAACCACGTCAATGTTATGAGGAAGAGTGTTATCGACATTAGCACTCTGGTGAAGAAGCACCAGTACTTGCCACCAGGTCAGATACTGACACTACATAAACCTTTGAGGATAGTTTAGAGTCAAGATCTGCATGTTGTGAGCCATTGGACTGATGTAGGCTGTAGCCAAGCCTGGGGCAAAGGGTAGTTTCTGTACCAACTCACTGGAGGTTGAAGCCACAGATGAGGTCTGCTACATGTAGCTCAAATAAGGAGTTTTACCACAGAAGAATGCTGATGTTCATGCAAACTGAGATGCTTGATATACTGGTGGGCCTACCACAATGCCTTGTGTTACTGACAAACTGATGACCATGAAACCATTGTCAATTGTCGGAAAAAAGACATCTGTTTCACTATTGTCCTTTAGGGAAGGAAATCTGTTGTCCTTACCTGGTCTGGCCTACATGTGACACCAGAGCCACAGCAATGCGATTGACTCTCATCTGACCTCTGAAATGGCGTGGCAAGCCACTCAGTTCAAGGGCAACAAGGAATGGGCAATAAATGCTGGGCCAGCCAGTGACGCCCATGTCCCATGAATGAATAAGAAAAAGATCATGAGTGAGTCCAAATCCAACTTGGCACAGGGCCTTATGCAGATGCTGGAATCCATCTTTTTCAGTGTGGAACTGGTGACCAACTCCCCAAAAGCACGTGTGAATCCTGTCATGACATACTGTTTGATTGACTTCTTTTGGCTTCCATTGTAGCACAGACAAAAGCCATTCAATGTCTTGGTACAGAGAGATGTTAGAGGTTTTCTGTTTGTTACTATAGATGCCCTGCTTAGTGCCACACTGGATCATACTCTTGCCATTGTAGTTATAGGTACTAATAGTGAAAGTGGCTTGCAGACTCTCCCACAAGTCCAGCAATCTACTCTTGAACAGGTTGTTGGGATTGCTAAATCAGAGCCCTATGGGAGTGGCATAGGCCCAGTAGAATTTGAATCTGCTACCACCTTTAGGATGACAGAATTTGGATTTCTCATCACTGGCACTCTGTATACCACCCCTGCAGAAGTGGCACAGAACAAAGCTCAGAGCTGCTCAAGGTCAATCTCTGTGGTTATCTGCAGTATCCCCCCAGTGAAAACTAGCAGATTCTACCAGCCATGCTGCAGTCGCTTTGGTAGCAATGCATCGGAGACTGGGAAAATAAAGGCAAGCATATGGAACTATATCGCTATTCCTTTACTGTTACTGAGTCAAAGTCCTAGAACTCCCTCCCTAACAGCACTGTGGGTGCACCTACACTATATGAACTGCAATGTTTCAAAAGACGACTCAACACCACCTTCTCAAGGACAATTAAGGATGGGCAATAAATATTGGCCTAGTCAGATCAGAGATGCTCACACCCTGTGAATGAATTAAAAAAGGCTAGAACAAAGGGAGTTCACAAGGGTGAATAGATTGCTGTGTTTGAATGGATACATTGTTGGACAAAGTTTTATGGGACTTATATTTTGTTGGACACTTAGTCAGGATTTTGTGCAAGACGACACTGTGATAGTACAGAGCAGATGATTGAAAGGTGGGGAATTATGAAGCAACTATGATGTGGAGATGACATCTTAGTAGAACCAAAATCTGAGTACCTGCTCAGATTGTCTGGAGTGAATGTGGTCCCAAATGCTTCCTTCCTTTCACTTCCTCTTCCTCCTCTGCTTTCTCCTCCTCCTCCCACTGCACATTGCTTCCCTCTCTGCTGCCCGTTCTTTGAAAATTTCAGAAGGCCAACGTTGATGATGTGATCTAACATTGGATCAGTTGTGCCAGCTCAGACTTCTATATAAATTACAGCAGCAAGTCTTTGAAAACAGAGATGTCCACAAGTCAATAAAGCCTTGTTGCAGAGAACAGCTGTTGTCACTACATTCCTGTACAGCTGTGAGACCTCGGCTGTGTTTCAGAGGCGCATAAAGAAATTGCATCAGCAATGCCTCTGTTGCATCCTCCAAATGCTATGTGAAGACCATTGAAAACATGATTGTGTCCTGATTGAAGTCTGCTTCATTAGCATTTAGTCCTGAAAAATCAACCTCAATAGACTGGACCCTGTGCCTGGATGGTCAAAAACATTTCCCCTACCAGATTCTGTTGTCACAATTCTCAACAAGCCTGGTTTTGAGAGGCCAAAGAAAATGCTTCAAATGCACCCTGAAACTCAGTTTGAAGGGCAGCAGCATTGACATTCATGACTGGGAGGAGCTTGCTACCAATTGTTCAAAATGGCAACAACTTGTCCATCCAGCTCCATCACTCTTTGCTTCCAATATCTCAATGATGAAGCAGCGCAACAGCAGAGAAGGAAATAAGTGGTAGCAAATCCTGCCTTCTGGATTCTAGTACCACATGGGGTGCACCATCCTTTGCATCCAAAGATCTCTGAGTGGAGAATCAGTCTGTTCAGTCGCATGAAGGCCCATGGCAGAAACTCACAACCCTGAGTAGATTTCATCCTCAAACTGAGGGACAACAACAATCAACAATTATAGCTAGTGGGACGGTCTCTCATAGAGCTGAGCATATTTTACAGTCTCGCTTGTCCTGAAACCATAGAATCCTGCCTGAGGTCAACAGACCTTTTCATGGTCTGCCCTTGCCCACTCCAATTCCCACGACAGGGGGATGGGGGCGGTAAAATTCTGACTACAGTCTCCTAAGCATGATTAATAGAGAATGTCAACTGGAGTACAACATGGGAAAGCGTGAGGCTGTACACTTTGGCAGGGAGAATAGTGACATAGACTATTTTCTAAATGGGGAAAGGCTTTGGACATCTGAAGTATGAAGAGACTTGGGTGTCCTGGTTCTCTTAAGGTTAACATGCAGATTCAGTTGGCTGTTAGGAAGACAAATTCAATGTTAACATTCATTTCTAGAGGGCTAGAATATAAGCGCAGGGATGTGCTGCTGAGGCTGAATAAAGCTTTGGTCAGACCCCATTTGGAGCAATTTTGGGCCCCATACCTAAGGAAGGATGTGCTGGTCTTGGAGGGGGTCCTGGGGAGGTTCACAAGAATGATCCCAGGAATGAAGGGCTTGTCATATGAGGAGCAATTGAGGAGTCTGGGTCGATACTCGATGGAGTTTAGAAGGATAAGGGGGGATCTAATTGTAACTTATAGAATACTGAGAGGCTTAGATAGAGTGGATGGAGACAGGATGTTTCCACTAGTGAGAGAGACTAGAACTCAATGGCACAACCTCAGAGCAAAGGGACACTCCTCTAAAACTGAGATGAGGAGGAATTTCTTCAGCCAGAACATAGAACATAGAACATTACAGTGCAATACAGGCCCTTTGGCCCTGGATGTTGCATCGACCTGTGAAACCAATCTAAAGCCCACCTAACCTACACTATTCCAATGTAGAACATAGAACATAGAACATTACAACGCAGTAGAAGGCCTTCAGCCCTCGATGTTGCGCCGACCAGTGGAACCAATCTAATGACCCTCTAACCTAAACTATTCCAATGTTATCCATGTGCCTATCCACTGACCATTTGAACGCCCTTAAAGTTGGCGAGTCCACAACTGCTGCAGGCAGAGCATTCCACGCCCTTACTACCCTCTGAGTAAAGAACCTACTTCTGACATCTGTCCTATAATTACCACCCCTTAATTTAAAGCTATGTCCCCTCGTGTTAGCCGTCACCATCCGAGGAAAAAGGCTCTCACTATCCACCCTATCTAATCCTCTGATCATCTTGCATGCCTCAATTAGGTCACCTCTCAACCTTCTTCTTTCTAACGAAAACAACCTCAAGTCTCTCAGCCTTTCCTCATAAGACCTCCCCACCATACCAGGCAACACCCTGGTAAACCTCCTCTGCACCCTTTCCAATGCCTCCACATCCTTCTTATAATGCAGCGACCAGAACTGTACGCAATACTCCAAGTGCGGCCACACCAGAGTTTTGTACAGTTGCAACATGACCTCACAGCTCCGAAATTCAATCCCTCTACCAATAAAAGCTAACACACCGTACGCCTTCTTAACAACCTTATCAACCTGGGTGTCAACTTTCAGGGATCTATGCACATGTTCACCGAGGTCTCTCTGCTCATCGACACTACCAGAGGATGGTGAATCTGTGGAACTCATTGCCATAGAGGGCTGTGAAGGCCAGGTCATTGAGTGTCTTTAAGAAAGAAATAGATAGGTTCTTGATCAATAAGGGGATCAAAGGTTATGGGGAGAAGGCTGGAGAATGGGGATGAGAATTATATCAGCCATGATTGAAAGGCAGCGCAGACTCAATGGGCCGAATGGCCTAATTCTGCTCCTATATTTTATGATGTTATGGTGTTATGGGCCATAATTTAAACATTATGATTCTCCATTTAAAGTCTAATTGAACCCAAGCTGAGATTCTAATCCCATTTTCTTTCCCTCAAAAAAAATGCCCATTTCCAGTTCATAACATTGTCAACACTTTCCCCTATTTCATTCTCCTCTCACTGGCTTCCTATTCTCCGCTCTCTCTAAATTTGAGCTTATCCAACACTTGTACTCTGTACACGGCATGAGGACCAACTCACCTTCACCTCTGTCCTCAATGACCCTCAATAATTCCTATCTCTGAACACATCCAATTTTAAATGCTCTTGTTAAAATAATTCCATGATCCTTGCATTCTCTAACTGTAACTTCTTTCAACTCCACAACCACAACTTCCCTCTCCCACAGAACATTCCATATTTCCAACTTTGGCTTTCAGTGCCTCTGCTTCTCCACTTCCCTCTGCTTTTTCCAGACCTTGCTGAAAAGCTACCTGTTTGAGCAAGCTTTTTGTAACCTTTTGGAATATTATCATCTTTGGATTGGCACCAACATTATCCCTTGTGCTTTGAGTCTTTTCTACATTTGAGGTGCTGCATAAAGTAACATTATTATTGTATATTTTGTATTTTATATTGCTAGTTTTTCCAACTGAGGATTTTCCCTGCTGCTGGCAGACTGAAATAGGTGAATAAAAACCACAGCTTGTTTCGGTTCTGAAGATAGAATGTTGAAGGCACTAAATGCTGGTCTTGTTTATTTATGGATCATTTCATAATACAACTCTAAAGTGAAATACAGGAAAAGTTAACTTTAAGTCCCAACTTGTGGACTGGGAGTTACTTGAGGAGACAAAGAGAAGGATTCTTTAAGTTTTGTGGCAAAGCTAAATATATGCTGCATCGAGAGGCGTGCTGGTTTAAAAATAACTATTTTTACCATTATTGCAGTGGTCTAGTGATCCACTGCTGAGGAAAGGCTAGTGGGAAATGACTGCGTGTACAGCTGTTCAATTGTATTTGATAATGTCCTTCTGTGTTCCCATGACCTGGCTTTTCTGTAAATCATAATTCTCTCATCACAGTGTACTAGTTTTTTGGTGCGTCGGGTTGGGAGATGTATGTTTTGGCCATTTCATGGGAATTGCACATGCATTCCCGACGCATGTGCATCTCCCATTGCTGGAGAGCAAGTGCAGTCGAGATCACGCTGGAAACAGGCGGGAAGACAAGGTACGTGATAATTTAAGTGTCATTAGCGGGCCCAGGGCTGAATTCTCCCGGACCAATAGTATGTCCCTCCCCGCCAGGAGTATTTCACTCCAGGGTTTAGAGTAGCTCTCCACATTCGGGGAACTAGCGAGGCACCCACTGGAGTGAAGTGGGGCAATCGGGCTCCCCCGCCCCAAGGGGGTCAGGTGGCAGGGGGCTGGTGCCATCGGGGCACTGCCCAAAGGGCAGAATGGCCATGCCCAGGGGGCACCTTGGCACTGCCACCAGGCATCGGGCAGGGCCAAGGGGTGAGGTCTGGGGCAATTGGTGCAGATAGCTCGTCCTACTGCCACTCTGGATGAGGATCGGTCAGGCCTGAGATTGGGTCGGACTGGGGGGTGGTGGTCTGTCAGGGATCTGCCTACTGGGGAGGGGGTTCTGTTTCGCATGAGGGTGTTCTGCCGGGGTGTGGTGGGGGTCTGCTGGGGTGTGTGGGGTGTTGCGGGGGAGGTCTGCTGGGGTGGGGAGGGGGTGGGGCTGGAGATTGGTGCATGCCGGGATGGGGGAGAGGTCGGGGCTGGCCCAGGAATAGTCATGGGAGCCACCATTGGTCCATGGGAGGGTTGGGAGGGCGGCAGCATTGCAAGAGTCCCTGGCTGGCCAGCGATCACGCTGGCCAGCAAACTGGAGGCTGATAGTTTGGGGCCTTGGGGCCACTGTGCATGCACAGAGTTCCAGAGCTATCAGCCTTTGGTGTGAATAGGCCCCCCACCACTCCCCGAAGCTTTTAATGGTATTAATGATTGCACAGAGTGTGGGAGATTCGAGTCTTAACTCCCACTGAAAAAAACAATGCAAATTGCACCATTTTACCCACCAATTCAGCACTTAGATGTTTTTGGGAGAATCGGGCCCATTATATAACTTCATTCAACCTAGCACGATGCTCAGCTTTAACTTCTCCCATCCAACAACACTGAAGACTCAGTATCAGATATTTTCAGTGCAGTAATGGTTGAAATTAATTGTGAAATGCTAACACTTCACATATCAGGAATGTTAGGATCTTTCTTAATTTCAAATCAATGATCTGGGTGTTTTTTCCTTGGGTATATCACAAATATTAGTCCTGAAAATATACCCAATGTTGCCTTCATTTTTCTAAAGTCAAGTTACATCCATGAATTCTCCTAATATGTTTAGAATATTTCCAAATAAATTGGGCAATAAAAATACATTAATCAACATAAACTATTGGGTCCAAATGTTGAGCCTCCATCAATATGTTTGTTCTTTGAGTCCCAAAATTTAAGTTTCAACTCACTTAGGCACCATTCATGCACATCAGGCATTGGGGCTGGAAGTCCTGCTGCCAGGCTGATTACCAATTCTGTGCACGCATTGATGGATAGTGGGACCCCCAAGGACGATTTTACCAAAGGCTGCCACTGCTAGGGTTGCCTTCCAATTAAGGACCATGGCCAGCCTCTCCAAGCTGCTAGCCTAATCAGGGGGTCAGAAGTAGGCTTAGCAATGCCACTAATAGAGATACCTGCTGCAGAGAGCAGTGGGCACCGTCATATTGAGGCAACCTTGAAGGTCAGGTAAGAATGTATTTAATATGGCGTGGCCAGATGGGCAAATGCCGGCATTTGGAGTGGTGAACCCGCCAATGGCCGAAGAGAGGGGTTCTCTCTGTGTGTTGTGGTACAGCAAAAAATTCAGCACCCACCGCACCCCCAGTGAATCTGATGGGGGACAGCTGGTATACCTGGTGGTCTCCTCACTGTTAGAAATGCAGACATAGAACATAGAACATAGAACACTATAACACAAACAGGCCCTTCGGCCCACAAGTTGCACCGATCACATCTATACCTACCAAGCCATAGAACGATCTGTAACTCCAATCCCATTAAATCCCATATACTCATCCAGAAGTCTTTTAAAAGACCCCAGTGAGTTCATCTCTACCACCACCGACGGCAGCCGATTCCACTCACTCACCATCTTCTGAGTGAAAAACTTACCCCTAACATCTCCTCTGTACTTGCTTCCCAGCACCTTAAACCTGTGTCCTCTCGTAGCGACCATTTCAGCCCTGGGAAATAGTATCCGAGAATCCACCCTATCTATTCCTCTCAACATTTTATAAACCTCTATCAGGTTGCCTCTCAACCTTCGTCTCTCCAGGCAGAAGAGCCTAGCTCCCTCAACCTATCTTCATAAGGCATGCCTCCCAATCCAGACAACATCCTTGTAAATCTCCTCTGCACCCTCTCAATAGCTTCCACATCCTTCCTGTAGTGAGGCGACCAGAACTGCGCACAGTACTCCAAGCGGGGTCTGACAAGGGTCTTATAAAGTTGCAGCATTACCTCCTGACTCCTAAACTCAATCCCTCGATTAATGAAGGCCAGTACACCATATGCCTTCTTGACCACATCCTCCACCTGCGAGGGTGATTTAAGAGTCCTATGGACCCGGACCCCAAGATCCTTCTGCTCTTCAACACTGCTAAGACTCCTACACTTGATGTTTTACAAGGACATTTGCAGATTGGATTAATGATTTTGTTATCAATTAAATTATTTTCTTCAATGATTTCTGTTTGAAAAGCTATTTTTAATATTATGGCCTTAGGTTGCTATAAAATCAAAATAGTTCATTGATAACTTGTTAGCTGATTTGTGTTGTACACTTGATAGCGTTTATATGTCTCGTTTTATTTGGGCAAATCAACATTACTCAGTTAACAAGAGGTCTGTTGTGATTTACTACCTTTTGATCACTGAGATATCTGAGTCAATCAGAGTTTTTTTTGTCCCATTGAGCTTTAGCAAGCGTGATCAATAATCTAATAGTCCAGGTCTGAGACATTTGTTTGAGTCAGAAACGATGCAGGAGAATGAGACTGCTGTATGCCTCTGTTTGTGTGATCTCTCTATTAATTTAAGTAGTGCTGAGAGCTGATTATCATGTGCAGACGGTACTCGGGGAGTGGGAAGAGTTAGGGTGAGGGGAAGGAGGGAGGGGGGAGGGGGAGGGGGGACAGGGAGGGGGCCAATAAGGAGGAGGGGGAGGGGGAGGAGGAGTGGGGAGGATGGGGGCGACATGGTAGCACTGCTGCTTCACAGCTCCAGGGACCTGGGTTCGATTCCCAGCTCGCATCACTGTCTGTGTGGAGTTTGCACATTCTCCTTGTGTCTGCGTGGGTTTCCTCCGGGTGCTCTGGTTTCCTCCCAAAGATATGCAGGTTAGGTTGATTGGCTATGCTAAAATTGCCCCTTAGTGTACTAGGATGCTTAGGTTAGAGGGATTAGTGGTATAATATGTAGGGATGTGGGGTAGGCCTGGGTGAGATTGTGTTCGGTGCAGACTCGATGGGCTGAAGGGCCTCTTTCTGCACTGTAAGATTCTATGATTCTATGGAGGGGGGGAGGTGGCAGGGGGAGAGGGACAGGGACAGGAACAATGAGAGGGGAAGGGACGGGTGGGAGGGGGGAGGGAGGGGAAGGGAGTGGGGAGAGGGAGGAGTGGAGGGGGGAGGAGGAGGATGAGAGAGGAAGTGGAGGGGAACAGGGGAGGGAGGAGAAAGGAGGCGGGGAGGGGGAGAAGGAGGGGGAGGGAAGGAGGAGGACGAGGAGGGGAGGGGGAAGTGTGAGGGGGAAGGAGACGGGAAGGGGATGGGTGAGGGGGGAGGGATAGAGTGAGGGGGAGGAGGGTGAGGAGGACAGGGAGGGGGAAGGGTGAGGGGCGAGGGGTGAGAGCGAGGGGTGGGAGGAGAGGAGGAGGGAGGGGGACATGGAGGGGGAATGGGGAAGAGGAGGCAGAAGTGGAGGGGGAGGGGGAGAGGGAGAGGGAGGACGGAGGGATAGGAGATGGGGAGGGGGGGAAGGGGGAAGTGGATGGGAGGGCGAGGGGGAGTGGAAGGGGAGCGGCGGGGGAGTGGGGAGTGGGGAGTGGGGAGAGAGAGGGAAGGGGAGAGTAGGGGGAGGGACAGGGATAGGGGAAGGGAGGGCAGGGGAATGGCGAGGGCAGGGGAGGAGGAGGGGGAAGAGAGAGGAGGAGCGAAGAGGATGGGAATGGGAAGGGAAGGGAGGGGGAGGAGAGGGGGAGGGGTGGAGGGGAGGAGGAATGTGGATGGGGAGGGGAGGGGACGGGGATCTGGAGGGGGAGGGGTGGGAAGGGAGGGGGAGGGGAGGGGGATCTGGAGAAGGAGGGGTGGGAAGGGGAAGGGAGGGGGGAGTGGAAGTGAGTTTGTAGGAGGGGGAAGAGGAGGGGGAGTGGGAGGGAGGGGTGGAGGGGGTGGAGGGGGTAGAGGGACGGAGGGGGAGATGGGGGGAGCAAGGGGGCAGGGAGGGGAGGGAGGAGAAAGGGTGCAAAATTATACTTCACTGATGTGACTTGATACAGTCTGGTTGCAGGCAGCTGGCAAAGGGGTAGCTAATGGTTGGAGCAGTTTAATGGCCAAAATTAGTACAGAAATGAACAATGATCTCAGCACTGCAGTTAATGCAAGAATCATGATTCTTCCTCCTCCTTCGACCTCCATAACCTGCAGAATCAATGCTTCCAATACCCTGTCATCTCATTGTTCCCCTTTAAACTCTGCAGCACTGCAGCACTTCACTTTTTTGTCATATTTATAGACTTCTTACTGTCACAATTGTTGCAAGATATACTTCCACACATTGTGGGGCTCAACCTGGGGCTCCCATAGCGTTGATGAGCAACAATGATAAGGAGATGACACCTTGAACTAATTTGCCCTTCTTACTTCGATCTCACCCTGCAAATTCTGCATGATAAACTGTAGCTGTATTCACCAGATACATCCTGTCTTTCACTTCAAATACTGATAATTTGGGTAAGTCTCTATCATTTCAGGAAAAGATAGCAGTTTCCGTGGAGAGTCAGTGACATTTGCTCTGACACCAGCAAGCACCAGTTCAGAATTTGGTACAAGAGTCTAAGCTTGAGAAAAGTTTTTCAACTTTGTGGGGCCTAGAGTTAGGGAACCTGAGGGTAGGACATCACATGAGAGGTTAATGACATTGTAAGATCTGCTGCAAATGGTGACTGTGGGGGTCCAAGTTGCCAACAAAAATTGATGGGTATATTATTTACACTGAGCAGAGTGCCAGCAAGTTTACAAGTAAATAGTCTAACTTCTATGTTTATTAAGGCTTTGTGAAGAATAGGGAAATTCCATGGTGGCGTTGCTGCCTCACAGCATCAGGGACCCAGCTTCTGTTCCCAGCTTGGGTCACTGTCTGTGCAGAGTCTGCACATTCTCCTCATGTCTGTGTATGTTTCCTCGGGGTGCTCTGGGTTTCCTCTTAGAGTCCATTGACCCGAACAGGTGCCAGAGTGTGGTGACTCGGGGATTTCCACAGTAACAGCCTCTGTAGCTGACCCACAAAGAAAGCTGCTGCTCGTCAAAACCATCTGAAATTAGATAGCAGTATTAAGAATAGTAGCAATTGTAGGATTGGTAACGTTTTGTAGACAGGAGGGTTAGTTTAGGTGAAGCACTCTCTGTTGAGCTACTTCTATGAGCTCTGATCCTCAGGGCCTTGGTTGTGAATGCAGATCTTCACTTTGTACTCTTCACATTGCTCCTCCTCCTGTGCCACTTTTGGTCTGCTGCTGAAATAAAGACCCTACAACAGAGATACGTTCGATCAGGTTTCATTACATGATATCATGGGGAACCAAAGTCGGGTTGTTACTGATTCTGCTGTTCGATACAAACAAGCAGTTTATATCTAGTTCAGGTCGCTCGACCCTTCGAGCGAATACAATGATTGCGGTATATCAGCACATTCCTCAGACAGTGAATAGACAAGATGCGATTTAAACTGAATAGGTTATCTCTTTAAGCTAGTCTTGTGGAGGACAGCAGTTCCCTGGCTACACCGAAACATGTTGTCTCATTAAGCATATTGTATCAGGAGGTATTAACCCTTTGGAGTGTTTTTCTCTCACATGGTCATCCAGTCGATGGTAAGAGCTGGGCTGTTGTGCTGGCAAAATGTTGCAGCATGTAGCAGACAATCTGGATGGCAGTTCAAGGCTGTGTTATAATAATTCTCCCTAATGGTCCAGGCAGCGAAAGCATTGTCTGATCACGCAAGCTGTCTGCTTGATGATGTTTCTTGTGGCAGCATGGCTCTTGTTGTCTGCTCTGCAGCTGTGCCTGGGTTCCTAACATGAGTCATGTCTGAAGAGATATCTTTTATCATTCAATGGCCAGTTGTGACCAGACATGGCATAATCAAATTTCTGGACCTAGATGTTGGGCATTTTGAGAATGACAAAGCACTTCTTATGTCCTGTGGAAATACTCAGTTGACATAAGACTTTTGAGTTTATAAACTAGTTTATTGCTGTTTAAGTGAAATTACGCATTGATCTAAATGTGGAACTACATTTAAAACACTTGTTGATCTGACATAGCATAACATAATTACATTACTATATCTAGTAATTGGGTTTTCTCATTTTTTAAACATATTGTCACAATGTATAGTGGGCTGCTTAAACACATCCACCTTAAACAAATGTCCTAAAGGTTTTATCATTCTTGTAAATCTGACATGTAATCATGATTCTAGAGAATTTAGAACATAACATAGAACATTACAGCGCAGAACAGGCCCTTCGGCCCACGATGTTGCGCCGACCAGCTTTTAAAAAAAACAACACTAACCCACTAATCTAAACCAATCCCATTTCGTCCATAAACCTATCCACAGATCTCTTAAACGCCCCCAAACTAGGCGCATTTACAACTGCAGCTGGCAGGGCATTCCAGTCCCTCACCACCCTCTGGGTAAAGAACCTACCCCTGACATCAGTCCTATAACTACCCCCCCTTAATTTAAAGTCGTGCCCCCTCGTGCTAGCTTTCTCCATCCTAGGAAAAAGGCTATCACTATCTACCCTGTCTAAACATCTAATCATCTTATATGTTTCAATAAGGTCCCCTGTTAGCCGCCTTCTTTCCAGCGAAAACAACCCCAAATCTCTCAGTCTCCCCTCATAGGATCTCCCCACCATACCAGGCAACATCCTGGTAAACCTCCTCTGCACCCTCTCCAAAGCCTCTACATCCTTCCTGTAATGTGGGGACCAGAACTGCACACAACCGCACCAGAGTTGTGTACAGTTGCATCATGACGCTGCGACTCCTAAATTCAATCCCCCTACCAATAAACGCCAAGACACCGTATGCCTTCTTAACAACCTTATCTACTTGATTCCCAACTTTCAGGGAAATTTGTTTGGTCACTGCTGGAATATACGACATGTTGCAAGAAAACCATGAGAAGGTTGTGTCATAAAGAAGTAACTGCTGAGAAGTTTCTGTGGAACATAAATGGCAGATTCCCCCTAATTCTGTGCCTAGCTGCATTGAGTTGTGTAACATAGCAGCTAATTGAAAACTGGGTAGGTCAGAATGTGCACCTTTAAAAGACCTGCCTGACTTGTCCCTGTTCATTTAAGTCAAAAGAAAATAGGGTGGCCAACTTCATCTGGTGTGTAAAGAGATCTTGGTGAGACTGCACCCAAAGCTTTTCATACAGAACAAAGAACGTTACAGCACAGGAACAGGCCCTCAGCCCTCCAAGCCTGCACCGATCATGTGTTCCTAACTAGACCATCTGTTTGTATCCCTCTATTCTCAGTCTGTTCATATGGCTATCTAGATAAGTCTTAAATGATCCAAGCATGTCTGCCTCATGTCTGCTTGGTCGTGCATTCTAGGCCCCCACCACCCTCTATATAGAATACGGCTCCCGCATATCTGTATTGAACCTTGTCTCCCTTACCTTGAACTTGTGACCCCTTGTGTTTGTCATTTGCGACCTGGGAAAAAGCTTCCAACTGTTCACTCTATCTATGCTCTTCATAATTTTATAAACTTCTATTAGGTCGCCCCACAACGTCTGTCTTTCCAGGGAGAACAACTCTAGTTTACTCAATCTCACCTCATAGCTCAGACCCTCCATACCAGGCAACATGCTGGTAAACCTTTTCTGCACTCTCTCCAAAGCCTCCACATCTTTCTGGTAGTGTGGCGACCAGAACTGGATGCAGTATTCCAAATGTGGCCTAACCAATGTTCTATATAACTGTAACATCACATGCCAACTTTTATACTCTATGCCCCATCCAATGTAGGCAAGCATACCATATGCCTTCTTCACCACCTTTTCCATCTGTGCTGCCACCTTTAAGGATCAGTGGACTTGCACACCCAGGTCTCTCTGTGTGTCTATACTCCTGATAGTTCTGCCATTTTTTGTATAGCTACTGCCTGCATTAGATCTCATAGAAATCATAGAAACCCTACAGTATAGGAAGAGGCCCTTCAGCCCATCGAGTCTGCAGCAACCACAATCCCACCCAGGCCCTACCCCTATATCCCTACACATTTACCCATTAATCCCTCTAACCTACGCATCTCAGGACACTGAGGGCAATTTTTACCATGGCCAATCAACCTAACCTGCACATCTTTGGACTGTGGGAGGAAACTTTTCATAATATACATTAATGATTTGGAGGAAGGAACTGAAGGCATTATTGCTAAGTTTGCAGATGATACAAAGATATGTAGAGGGACAGGTAGTATTGAGGAAGCAGGGGGCTGCAGAAGGGCTTGTACAGGTTAGGAGAGTGGGCAAAGTGGCAGATGGAATACAATGTGGAAAAGTGTGAGGTTATGCACTTTGGAAGAAGCAATGGAGGCATAGACTATTTTCTAAATGGGAAAATGCTTAGGAAATGAGAAACACAAAGGGACTTGGGAGTCATTGTTCAAGATCATCTTAAGGTTAACGTGCAGGTTCAGTTGGCAGTTAGGAAGGCAAATGCAGTGTCAGCATTCATGTTGAGAGGGCTAGAATACAAGAGCAGGGATGTACTTCTGAGGCTGTATAAGGCTCTTGTCAGACCCCATTTGGAGTATTGTGAGCAGTTTAGGGCCCCATATCTAAAGAAGGATGTGCTGGCCATGGAAAATGTCCAGAGGAGGTTCACAAGAACGATTCCCGGAATGAAGAGCTTGTTGTAAGAGGGTTGGTTGAGGACTCTGGGTCTGCACTCGTTGGAGTTCGGAAGGATGAGGGAGAATCTTATTGAAACGTACAAGATATTGGGAGGCCTGGATAGAGTGGATGTGGAGAGGATGTTTCCACTAGTAGGAAAAACTAGAACCAGAGGGCACAACCTCAGGCTAAAGGGATGATCCTTTAAAACAGAGATGAAGATGAATTTCTTCAGCCAGAGAGTGGTGAATCTGTGGAACGCTTTGCTGCAGAAGGCTGTGGAGACCAAGTCAATGAGTGTCTTTAAGACAGAGATAGATAGGTCCTTGATTAATAAGGGGATCGAAGGTTATGGAGAAAAGGCAGGAAAATGGGGATGAGAAAAATAATCAGTCATGACTGAAAGGGAGAGCAGACTCAATGGGCCGAGTGACCTAGTTCAGCTTCCATGTCTTACAGCCTTATGGTCTAAGCCTTTATTTGATTTCATTTGTTGTGAGGCTTTCTTATATTTATGTGCAGGTTCTTGTTCTGGATTCACTTACAAGTGGAAATATTTTTTTCTAATCTATCTTTTCACATCCATTCATTATTTAACAACCATTAGCATGTCCCCTATTAATCATCTCTTTTTCAGAGCATGAATCCCTGCAAGTGCATCCTTTCAATTTTGGTTACACCATTGTAAATCTTATCTGCACTTCCTCCCATCCAGGAGAATGCAGTATCTACTTTTGGGATCTAGTGTCAACAGATCTGGTAAAGCACCGCATGTGTCATTTTGCTTTAATCCAACATCAACATCATCTATTGCAACAGTGAAAATGTTTCCAGTTTCCATCCCAATTATCATAAGCATTTCCTGAGTAAAATATCACTAAACTCTATATTAATTCACACCATATTTGAGCAGTTTCATTTTGTCTTGGATTTGTTTTCAAAGACATTTTAACTCAAGCCCTTCCAACCAGAAGACTTTCATTAATTAGCCCAGCCTGGGCTTGAAATCTATTGGGAGATTTCCCATCTTTATATTAAAATATATGAAAGGAAAATCACAGATTAGGAATATACAATTTCTAAATTATGCACGGCAGGAAATCACCTCTTAAATCCCACTGATTTAAGTACAGAGCATGGACTAACTATACCATCTGATTCCCTCACACTACTTTGCGCTGACCCTAAGTATCCTTTGGATATTTCACTGCAACCTGAAGTGTGTCATAGCAGTTATCGTGTGTTTCCAATTTCTCAATGATATAATTTCCTTAAGCAATTGGAAGAAAATTTTGACTACGGAACACACAGACAGCAAGCAGGAGATGATTCTTGCCCTCGAGCCTGTCCCCACATTATAATTGTCCACGGCTGATCCAGCCCTTGTCTTGATTGACCTGTCTCTTCTCCATTTCCATTAAAGCCCCATATCTAACAAAGATTATGGGTCACAGTCTTGACAATTTCAGTTGACTCATCAAAGTCATCCTTCATTACCTTTTGTGTGGCAAAATGCTTTCTGACAACTTGCCCAACTCTGTGTTTAAAGTCATGTTCTTTTGCTCTGGATTCTCTCACCAGAGCAATTAGTTTCTCAGTTTTTGCCCCATTGAATCCCTTTATCATTTCATACATCTCAATTAGATCTCCCCCAAACTTGTAGGAGAGTCAGAAGTAACTTGTTCTTGTTTGTTTATTCATTTGAGGGACATGGTCATCGTTGGCTGGCCAGCATTTATTATCCATCCCTCGTTGCCCTTGGAGGGCAGTTGAGAGTCAACCACATTGCTGTAGCTCTGGAGTCACGTGTAGGCCAGACCAGATAAGGATCGCAGATTTCCTTCCCTAAAGCACATCAGTGAAGCGGATGTTTTGTTTTGACAAGCAACAATAGGTTTCATGGTCATCAGAAAATTCTTAATTCCAGATTTTTTTGAATTGAATTTAAATTCCACCATATGCCTTGGTGGGATTTGAACCCGGGTCCCTAGAACATTAACTAAGTTCCTAGATTAATATTCTAGCGATAATACCTAGCCATCACCTCCCCATAATGGTACACATCTGTCAGGAATGGTGTGCAAAGTGAAAGGGATTGTAAGACGGATCTCAATTGCATTGGTTAGTGAATGCATCTTTTCTTTAGTTTGATGTGTAGTTACCTGTTAAGTAATGTTCAATATATACTGATTCTAGTTTATTCGTTATGGTAGATGCCTTAAGACATGAAATCTTGTCCTTTAGTTAGTTCTGTCAGTTGTATGGAAAACTCATCTCATTTAAAAAGTTATTAGTCTCTCAGGGGATCACAACAATTTTCTTACTTTTGAATTCCAACCCCCATGATATTCCTGCCAACATTCCACTAGTCACTTTATACTAGCTTTGAATGATTTGTGTACATAAATACCCAAATCCCCTTACTCCTCCATGGCTCCGACTCTCTTACAATGAGGAAATTATTTAGATGTGTCTTTCTCAGTTCTGAAGTGGGTGACCTTACCCTTCTTCATGTTGAAAACAATCTGACATAGTTTTGCCCACTGCCTTAGTCTGTCTAAACTGTTTCATATTCTCCTCCTCCCATTTAAAAAAAATGCCTGCTTTTCAGTAAACTTGGACGTACAACTATTTCTTCATTCAAGTGTTTAATATAAAGGAAGAAAAGGAGAGGACCCAGTGCAGATTCCTGGGGAACATCGCTTGTCACGTATTACCAATCAAAAGATCTTTCCTTTAGCATGACTATTTTCCAAACAATTGCCACTCACAAGATTGGCTTTGGAACTGCGCAGGTTCATTTTTGCTAATAATTGCTTGTATGGAATCTTACTGCATGCCTTCAAAAAGTCCCTATAGAAAATTTCCATAGTCTATCCACCAGAATATATAATTAATGTAAGTTTGATATGATCTGTACTTCATGTCCACCTCATATCTATAATCTAAATGTGACTGGAGTATCAAAGCTAGCAATCCATTTGAGTAACAACTGTCCGCCCTATCTGGATTTGTGTGGTCCCTTCCAACCTTTAATCAGGATCTTTCTATGTAAGATGCGTGTGTGTGTGTATTTCCTTATCTTCAGGATGATTTTGCCTAATTTAAAATGGCAAGAGGATTGGAACCTGAGGGAAGTTCTGAGTGGAGAGGAGAAAAACTGGCAGTGGGAAATATTAACTGATAAAGAGGATATAGCAGAAAATAAAAAGAATACTTGAGGAGTCTGTTGGAATTTGAGTAGGCAATAGTAAGTCATTAGATGAGGCTAGAGTAAGGGGGAAAGTAAAATAAAAGCCTAAGTCAGGATGATTGTACATGTAGTACATGTACGGACTGTGGTAAATGAAACTGGTGACTGCAGGCACACATTGACTCATGGAATTACGATAATATTGCTATAACAGAGACCTGGCTCAAAGAATGGCTGGACTGGGCATTAAATATTCCTGGATACAAGGTGTTTAGGAGAGACAGGAAAGGAGAAAAAGAAGGGAGGGCTGGCTGATGGTATTATAGTGCAGCAGAGAGACAATATTCTAAAGCAGCCAAAGATGGAATCTCTCTGGTTAGAGGTAAGGAATGATAAAGGTGTAATAACATTGATCGGTATAATACATAGACTACCAACTAGTGAAAGGGATGTAGAGAAATAAATTTGCAAAGGAATTACTGCAATGTGCAAGAATTATAGAGTAATTTTAATAGGGGACTATATCTGAATATAGACTGGGATAGGAATGGTGAAAAGGACCAAGAGGGGCAAGAGTTCCTGGATTGTTTTCAAGGCAATTTTCTACAACTTTGTGTTTCTGGTCCAATAAAAGGCCAACAGGAAGAGAACAGCCTTGCCTGGTGATTGTCGGGCAGTGTTCATTCATCCATTGTCATAATGTCTGCGTGGTCTCCCCAATGCACCATGCCTTGGAACATCCTTTCCTGCAATGTATCAGGTAGACAACATTGGCTGAGTTGCAAGAGTATGTACCGTGTACCTGGTGGATGGTGTTCTCATGTGAGATGATGGCATCCATGTTGAAGATCCGGCATATCTTGCCGTGGTTGCTGTGGCAGAATTGTGTGGTGTTGTGGTCATAAGAGCATAAGAGCATAAGAACTAGGAGCAGGAGTAGGCCCTCAAGCCTGCCCCGCCATTCAATAAGATCATGTTCTCCTGAAGGCTGGATAATTTGCTGCGGATGATGGTCTGATTGAGGTTGTGCAGTTGTTTGAAGGCAAGAAATGGGGGTGTGGTGCTGGCCTTGGCGAGATGTTCTCCTTCATCAATGACATGTTGAAGGCTCCAGAAAAGATGTCGTAGCTTCTCTGCTCCAGGGAAGTACTGGACAATGAAGGGTACTCTGTCCACTGTGTTCCGTGTTTGTCTTTTGAGGAGGTCGGTGCGATTTCTCACTGTGACGCATTGGAACTGTCGATCGATGAGTTGAGTGCCATATCCTGTTCTTATGAGGCATCTTTCAGCGTCTGAAGGTGTCTGTTGTGATCCTTCTCATTTGAGCAGACCTTGTGTTCACAGAAGGCTTGTCCATAGGGGATGGCTTCTTTAACATGTTTAGGGTGGAAGCTGGAGAAGTGGAGCATCCTGTTCTCTTCCTGTTGGCGAACACTTTAGCGGTCACAGGCATTTGGCCTCTGATCTTCGAGTAAACATTCTCCAAGGCAGCCTTCATGACATACAACAGCGCAGAGTCGCTGAGCAGAGACTGATAGCCAAGTTCTGCACACATGAGGATGGCCTCAACCAGGATCTTGGGTTCATGTCACACTATTTGTAACCCCCCATGACTTGCCTAGGCTTGCAACATTTCACTTACTGTCTTGTCTGGAGACAATACACATCTCTTTAACCTGTGCTTAATGCTATCTCCACTCACATTGTCTGCACCTTTAAGACTTGATGAGCTGTAAAGACTCGCGTTCTAATCAGTATTCTGTAAACTGTGTGTGTCTTTATATGCTCTGTTTGTGATCAGAACTCCCCATTCACCTGACGAAGGGGCAAAGCCCTGAAAGAAAGTGGCGTTTGCTACCAAATAAACTTGTTGGACATTAACCTGGTGTTGCGAGACTTCTTACTGTGTTTACCCCAGTCCAACGCCGGCATCTCCACATCCAGTTTTATGTGCCATACTTGAGGAAGGATGTGAAGGCACTGGAGAAGTACAGAGAAGATTCACAAGGATGATCCTAGGGATAAAGAACTGTAACAATGAAGACAGATTTGAGAGGTTGAGACTTTTTTCCTTGGAGGAAAGAAAACTGAGATGAATCTTGACAGAGGTATTCAAGATTATGAGGGGTATGAGCTGGGTGATTGAAGGGAAACGGTCCCCTCTCACGAGAGCATCAAAAACTAGAGGGCACAGATACAATCTGATTGGCAAAAGGAGGAAAATCTTTTTTCACTCAGAGGATGGTTGGAGCCTGGAATTAACTTCCTGAGCAGGTGGTGGAAGTAGGCTTGATGAAGATATTCAGAAGGAAATCGGATTGCTATCTGAGAAGAGAGAATGTGCAAAGTTATGGAGATATGGGAGATATGGTAGGGGAGTGAGAGAATGGCCTTTCTGAGAGCCAGTGCAGACTTGATGGGCCTTCTCCTGCACTGTAAAAATTCTGTGAAAATAAATTCCAGCAGCAGGCCTTTTAGCAACTTTTAAAAATAGTTATTTATTCTCACACCCTTGCCCCATGTGTTTGAATACAATGTCTTAATCACTTACCTCACTCATACTATCAGACACGCCCAAGAAAAGATGCAGAAGGTGTTAAAATTGGATTTGTAATTCAGTCTCTACGTTAATGCAGGTCTGACGTCTTCTTGGTTGAGTTGATAGTTCAGTTGGCGTGAAGGTCTTTCAGGCCCAGAAAGATTCTAATGAAGCTGCAAAGCGTTTTGCAGATGAATAGCCAGCAGGTTGATTCTCAGGTGGACTTGGAAGCTGCAGCAAGTTCAGGTGCTTTGGCTGCTTTGAAAACTTTCAGCTATAATGGTTCAGCTCTTCAGATGTTTCTCACACATCCACAGATGTACTTTGTTGTGGTTGTGTTATACTGCAGTATTATGCTGCTCAGTTGGCAGGACATTTGTTTCGTGAGTCAGGTCAACACCAACAGCTTGGGTTCAATTCCTATACTGGCTGAGGTTACTATGAATGCCCACCTTTTCAACATTGCCCTTTGCCTGAGGTTAACCTGATCCTCGGGTTCTTCAGCTCTTTCAGAACAGTCTATGGTCATCTTTTACTGTGGTGATTTTACCTTGCCTTTATACTGCAGTCCCTGATAGTTTCCAACAGGTGATTGCGTAACCTCTGGAGTCCAAACAATGATACAATAGCAGTTGACAATGGTCATTCACTTTTATTTCTCTCCCAACTTGGAGCTGAAATAGTCTCCTTTGTTCAATATGGCACTCTGAGACCAAAACTGTAGAAGTGCCATATTTCTCTAGTACTGGTTCATCCTTAAATAAATGTTTAAACTTCACGGGTGGGTGCAATATATCTTTATTCAAGCCCATATTTAACTAAATATTGGCCATAAAGTTGAACACTATCCACAGTTTAAGTGTCCATAGTCACACATTACTTAAGTAGACGTCATCATATGAGAAGCTAAAATATCTCAGTTGGGAGACTGTTAGACCAAAGATTTAAAAGTCCCTGGGTTTTAGCATGAGCCTGTTATCGGACAACAAATTTTATGAAATTGGGCACACAAAATGGAAGCAAACTAAAGCTACCCTCAGAACCCCTCCACTGGGAATCACAAAGTAACAGACACCAATCAGCAGGCAAGAGCATGCTTTTAGAATGCAAATGAGGGCTAGCACATCAGGGAAGCTGGACAGGATGGCACCTACAGGAACTAAATCTCCACCCCATCAAAATCAGCACCTTTAAAACAGTCAAACAATCCATGGAGACACCTAAAATTAGCATAGTTAAGGAAACATTCCTGGCCCCTCAGAACCTCTTTTGAGATCAATGACACACCTATGGTTCAAACCCCGGAGATTCTAGACTATTAAATAACCAATCAGACAAAATAATTAACACACACCTAAAACAATTTCCTCAACACTTGGAAACATCGAGACAGGACGGCTAAGGTTGAATACTGTAAATAAAGTATTAGCATTTGAATCACATACTGCACCAAAGTTCAGGTATAACTATAGCCTGCTGCGAGGGACAGGCAGAGTGCTTTCGGGACAGTCTGATTGTATGTCCTGACTGTGCTTCTCTGTCGATGTAAAAGAAAATAAAGTTGTGCCGTTATTGAATTTCACCCTGAGTCCGCAGTGGTTGTTTCGCTCACTTACACTAACAAGCCCATCTGCTGGCTTTCTTTACCACCTGCTAATTGGCACTGCATTTTTCTGGGCAGCATGGTGGCACAGTGGTTAGCACTGCTGCCTCAGAGTGCCAGGACCTGGGTTCGATTCCTGGCTTGGGTCACTGTCTGTGAGGAGTTTGCACATTCTCCTCCTGTCTGTGTGGGTTTCTCCCACAGTCCAAAGATGTGCAGGTTAGGTGGATTGGCCGTGCTAAGTTCTTCTTCAGTGTAAATTCCTCCTACAGTCTGAAAGATGTGCGGGTTAGGTGCATTGGCTATATTGAATTCTCCCTCAGTGTACCTGAACAGGCACTGAAGTGTTGTGACTAGGGGATTTTCACAGTAACTTCATTGCAGTGTGAATGTAAGCCTACTTGTGACTAATAAATACACTTTATTATTACTTTATTTTATTATTAGACTTAGTGGCCACTCTCACAAAATATGATTTAACAGTCTGTTGTAGCAAGCTCCTTTAAGGGACAAGGTTTTGAAGGGACATGTGACCCATTCGGCCAATTGGACCACAGTGAATGAGGGCTCTCGCAGTCATTCTGTAGACTTGAGTCAAAGTAATTGGTAGCATCTTCTCACTCTCTCTATATAGCTGTTCCTGTTGTGCAATAATTCTTTAGTTACTTCACTTGGTGGTCACTACTCTTTCCAAGACACCATGTTTGACAACAAGGATCAACAGAACGCTTTCTTTTTGCCACGGAAAATGGCAGAGTAGACCTTATGTGCAAGTCATTGGAAGCACTTCTATTTAGTCATCAGTGAGTTATCATAATGCCTCTGTTTGGAATGTTTGAGCCATTTGACCCTAATTCAGAGGATTGGGTTCAATACTTTGGAGCTTGCGACACTCTTTCAAAGCAAATGAAATAAGGAGGAGGAGCAGTGCGTAATTCTGCTGTCAGCTTGCAGTGCCCAAACCAATAAATTGATAAGGAGTTTGACTTCTCCAGATGCCCCTGACACTAAAACCTTCAAAAAAACTCACAGAATTGGCAAAAGGATATTGTCAATCAAAGCTCTCAGTGACCAAGCAGTGATATAAATTTAATTTGATGGCAAGAGCCCCCGAGATGGCAATAGCAGCTTTCATGGTGAGGTTGAGGCAAACCGCTGAACATTGTGAATTTGGGTCTGCCCTAAATGAGGTGTTGTGAGACAGGTGAGTGTGTGGGGTCAATAATCCTGCAATATGGAAGATACTGTAGGTAGAAATAGAAATGGCTCTAAGGAAGTTGCTAGAAAAGGCCCTTGCTATTGATTATGCAGAAGAAGGCACAATGGAACTTCATAGCATATGAGCTGGCGAGATCCACCCAGTTTGGAGGGAAACTGCTAATGGTATTAATGCCAGCAATGTGGGCCAGTTTAATAAATAAAGAAGTACAAAATCAGAGATTACAGAGGTCCAGGAGATTCAGCTTATAAAGTAGGAACTGTGAAAAAATGCGATGTATGTGTGGGGGAGTGGGGGCTGGAGGGATGTTGGTTGGTTGCAACCCTCAGAAGTGTAGGCTTAGGGAAGCTATGTTATGCCTGCAGCAGAAAGTGCATATAAGAAGCAAATGCAAAGCTAAATACTGGAACGGTGGTTAGCACTGCTGTCTCACAGTGCCAGGGACCTGAGTTCGATTCCCGGTGTGGAGTCTGCATTTCTCTCCGTGTCTGCATGTGTTTCCTCCTACAGTCTGAAAGACGTGCTGGTTAGGTGCATTGTCCATGCTGAATTCTCCCTCAGTGTACCTGAACAGGCACTAGAGTTTCGTGACGAGGGGATTTTCACAGTAATCTTGTTGCAGTATTAATGTAAGCCTATTTGTGACTAAAAAAATTAAATTAAATAGGATCTGCCCAGTACTAGAAAACAAATTCTGGCTCCAGCATAGAGAGTAATTCTGAAGAAGGATCAGATGTATACAGGTTGCATAATATTAAGTTGGAAAATGTAGCTCCCATCACAATTGTACCAATGGTTAATGGTCATCCACTCAAAATGGACATAGACACAGGAGCTTCCACCACAGTAGTGGGAGAACAAACATGTTGATACTGTGACCAAACAGGCCACATAAAATGGCGATTTATAGAACACTCTGGGATAATTGGGCAAGAACTGAAACATCAGGTTGCAGCTTAAAAGGCAGAGATTAACAGGCTGCAGCTCAGACAACTGAATACACAGGATATGGGTTATCTCCAGGACAAAAGGAATTTTCTAGTCAAACTGGGTTGTTTACCAGACATAGGGGCACGTTAACACCTTATTTGGGAGGGGGTGTGTGTGTGTGTCCTACGTGCCCCCAGCACCTACAGACATGATTATTGGGGGCACATCCAGAGAATGGTGTAGCAGCACCTAATTGGACTTTATTGATCAGGGTGATCAAGTCCTGATTGATTAATTGGCAAGGGCCAAAAGGGGCGCGAACGCCAACAGGGTATAAAAGGTGCTACACAACAAAGAATCTCTCTCTCTGACCCTACGAATGAGCAACAACAATGACCATCACCAGCAATGACCAGCATGAGGAGAGCCACTACATCCAAGAAGGAAGGAAGACCAGAGCCAGAGTATCAGACCAGGGCAAAGGACCAGACTATGCAGAGGACTATAGAGACCAGCACACAGATAAAGGCCAATATCTGCCTGGGTACTTGCCAGTTACGCAAAAGTTAAGTCAAGGTCTAGTATTGGACTTGAACTTTAGTATTTCTATCTGATAACTTATTGTTGGTTACGTGTTTAAATAAATATTGTACTAACAAGAAGTCTACTTGCAATTCTTTGTCCACCGTATAAGGGTTAAACCAAACTGTGCGGCAGGCACAATGATACCTATAAGGAGGGGTTCAGCCCTGAGAGTAAAAAACACTGCAACCAGGCTGGTGACATATATGGGGGAGGCTGGATGGAATTTGGTAACAGCATCAGTAACTGTCAGTTGTAGACAGCAATCTGCCCAACTGCTTTTAATCATAGTTGAGTGCCACGGGCCAAGCACGATGGGATGAGATTGGCTTCAGGAAATAAAATTTAATTGGCTAGGGATTTTCAAAATGAGTGAAGGGGACCTTCATGATGTCCTCAGGAGACATCGGGAGGTGTTTCAAGAAGAACTAAGCAAAATACAAGGCTTACGAAGGACGAGCCGTGGATGTCATTGATATGGATTTCGGTAAGGCATTTGACAAAGTCCCTCATGGCAGGTTGGTGAAAAAGGTTAAGGCTCATGGGATACAAGGACAGGTGGCTAGATGGGTCGAGAACTGGCTTGGCAACAGGAGACAGAGGGTAGCAGTGGAAGGGTCTTTTCTAGCTGGAGGTCTGTGACTAGTAGTGTTCCGTAGGGCTCCATACTGGGACCTCTGCTATTTGTAATATATATAAATGATCTGGAAAAGGGAGTAACTAGTGTAATCAGCAAGTTAGCAGATGACATGAAGATGGCTGGACTTGCTGATAGTGATGAACAGTGTCAGACAGTACAGCAGGATATAGGTAAGCTGGTAAATTGGGCGGTGAAATGGCAGATGGAATTTAATCCAGATCAATGCGAGGTGATGCATTTTGGAAGAAGTAACGTAGTAGGTAGTTATACAATAAATGGTAGGACCATTAAGAGTACAGAAACACAGAAGGACCTAGGTGTACAAGTTCACAAGTCCTTGAAGGTGGCAGCACAGGTGGAGAAGGTGGTGAAGAAGGCATATGGTATGCTTGCCTTTATAGGAAGGGGTATAGAGTATAAAAGCTGGCGTCTAATGTTGCAGTTGTATAGAACGTTGGTTAGACCACATTTGGAGTACTGCGTCCAGTTCTGGTCACCGCACTACCGGAAGGACGTGGAGACCTTGGAGAGAGTGCAGAGGAGGTTTACCAGGATGCTGCTTGGTATGGAAGGTCTTAGCTATGAGGAGAAACTGGGCAAATTGGGGCTGTTCTCCCTGGAAAGATGGAGAATGAGGGGAGAACTAACAGAGGTGCATAAGATTAAGAAGGCTGTAGATAGAGTGAACAGTGGGAAGCTTTTTCCCAGGTTGGATGCGAAAATCACAAGGGGTCACAGGCTTAAGGTGAGAGGGGTGAGGTATAGTTCAGATGTTAGAGGGAGGTTTTTCATACAGGCGGTTGTGGGGGCTTGGAATACACTGCCAAGTAGGGTGGTGGGGGCAGGCACGCTACAGTTGTTTAAGGCTTACCTAGATAGGCACATTGAGCAGACTGGAAATGGAAGGATACAAAAGAATGTTCTAGTTAAGGATCAAGAGCCTCAGGATGTTCCTGGGAATTAATAGATTCCTATCGGCCGTCCAACATATTTCATGGCTCACCTGTCTTTAAGTTGGAGCTACTGGGGATCTTCCATGAATGTCTGTATAGGCTGTTGTTTGTTTATTGATGTCTCTTTTTTACATCCACAGGCGATTTGGTTCGCCTTGTTGGCCAACAAGGGGCATACACATGGTGAGTCGTGCGAGGGCTGCTCTTGGATGTTGCTTCGAGAGTTGCCTAGTGCTTCATGTCCGTTAGTGTACGCTTAAACTGGACCAATTGACGGGCAACACGACAGCTCAGTGACTATCACTGTTTGCTGTGCAGTTACAGGGACCCAGATCGGATCTCTGGCTTGGGACAGTGTCTGTGGGAGTTTGCTCATTCTCCCCGTGCTTGCGTGGATTTTCTCTGGGTGCTCCGGTTTCCTCCCACACCCCAAAAGCGTGCTTTTAGGCTGATTGATGTTAATAAATTGTCCCTAAATTGGATCTCCCTTAATCTGGCGCACATATAATTCCCTAAATTTGCACCCTTTTATTGTGGAGTCGGTGAGATGTAGACAAAAGTTGTAGGTAGAAGAAGGATTGGAATGAAGCATTCACTGAGTTTTAAAATGGGCGGTGCGAGCTTGTGGAGCCGAAGGGCCTGTTTCCTGTGCTGTGTTGTTCTTTGTTCTTTAAAGCTGAAGTTGATGTTCATTCAGAGGCTGCCCCAAAATTTTACAGAACAAGACCCATGCCCTATTCACTGCATTAGAAAATGGAAACTGAATTTAGATGGTTAAGAGATTTGGGCATTATCAAGCCCATGCAATTCACAGAGTGAATAGTTTCCATTGTGCCAGTAGTTAAGCCAGACAAAACCTTACAAATATGTGGGGCTATAAATTAATTGTCAATCAGATGGCAAAATTGGACAGGTATCCCATACCTAATATGGCAGACCTGCACATCAAGCTAGCTGAAGGTCTAACCTACACTAAGTTAGACATGAGTCATATGTACCAGCAGCTGGAACTGGCTTTTGCATCTAGGGTGTGTGTCACTATTAACACACATAAGGGCCTACACCAGTACACCAGACTGCCACTCCATAGGACAGGTGGGATGGACACAGAGCTCCAGCACAAAGAGATAATAAGGTTAGAGGATCCTCTACTTGACAGAACAACAGTGCCTCATAAGCCTTTGGCTTTCAGGGCAGATCATTGTTGATATTTTCAGCCTTCTTGAACAAGATATCCTTCACAATGATATCAGGTGGGGATACATTGCTAGTGACATCAAGCTAGCTATCACCAGGGGTCCATCACCTGGTTCTCTACCTCTGCCTGGTTTTATTTACTCTCTTGTCTTGCAAGGACAGAGAGCAAAGCCAGAATGTGGATTGTGTGGCGAGGAGAAAATGGCATTATTTGTGGAAGGTGTCAGTAAATCATGAGTGTGGGATGTTAGTAAGACAAAGATGAGTGTGTGCATGTGTATTGGCTTTTTCATTTGGGTTTAAGAGGAAGTGCCTGGTGATAGAGGAATAAATGGAGTAGGAAAAGTGCAGTTGTGAGGAGTGCTGTGCAAGGGAATGTTGGGAAAGTTAGAGTGTGGACCTTAACACCTGAAAGGATTTCCCACTCCCCTGTCTTCCTCTTATGAGGTCCTTGAATCTTGTGGCCCACCATATCCAGCTTAGAGGGATCACGCACAGACAGTTCACTTCCTCAGCCACTTTAAAGCATGTCTGCTTGCTTAGAGAGGCTGACCTCTTCTTCCCATCCATGGGAAACATCACCTCATTTCGGATCCAACATCAAGATCTCCAGGGAAGAGTCAGATACACAGGGGTCAGACTTCCCATTCCTCCTTTCCATTCCTGTGGTTTCTGAAGTCTCAGGAAATAATGTAGAATTCAGTCATTTTGACCCCAGTTGGGGTCTTTACAGCAGAAATCTTTCCATCGACAGATGTGAATCGTCCTCGTGTTGGCATTCTGTGATTGGTCAGGAACTCTGAAAGTGGGATGCGAATGCTGAGTTAGAGTCATATTTCCCGACCGACTGCTGGCTCCCCTGCTGTCAATGTATTGCTTCCACTTTATTTTCCTTACAAATTTCTCTATCAAATATTCCCTCCTTATCTCCTCAGCTTGCTACTTCTGTCTTCTTCATGGTTCCCAAATGTACATCATTTTTTAATGCCTTGCCCAGTTATGCAATATTCATGTCTGATTCCTCTGTGATTATTGCCAGGTTGTTCATCTACAGGAGTATCACATTGAAATTCAGTCTAATTCTCGTTGTGCTCAGTGGAGACCAGGGTCTCTGACCCTGGCCAGGGGACACTGACTCCTTGTGTCTGTGTGGTTTCCTCCGGATGCTTCAGTTCCCCCCCACAGTCTGAAAGATGAGCTGGTTTGGTGCATTGACCTGAACAGTCGCCGTAGTGTGGAGATAGAGGAACTTCACAGTAACTTTATCGCAGTGTTAATGTAAGTTTTACTTGTGACTAATAAATAAACTTTACTTTTACTTTAAGAATCACCTTGATGACCTCTATAATTCAGTTGTATTAGCAGCAGAAACTGTGACTTCCTGAGCACAGTTCCCGTAACTAATTCCTGCACGTACTGGGTTGAGTATTTATAAAGTGATAAAACCAACATGCAGGAACCAAGAGACCAAGATGAGTTTGTAGTTTTTGAGTGTTTGATCCTCTCAATGAGACATAGACCTACCTCCATGATCTTTAACTGTCTATGACCATTATTTTTAATTGAAATTTAAGCTGCGAGTTCTCAACTCATTGCAATGTTAACATAATTGATAATAGTTTGTTTTTTTAACTCTTCATTATCAACATTCAAAATATTTTATTCCCTTTATTGCATTTATCTCTGCTTTGCTTTCAACTTTTTATGAGTGTAGTTTCCTGCTGGAAATTACTTTGAACTGGACCTTGGGATATGCTTCCAGATTGGAATGAGTGTCTGAACTCAGATTGCTTTCAGCAAATTCCACTTTTATGAAACCGGGATTAGGCTTGAAGTTTCCCTGAGCAGCTCCTGCTCTGTACTCATAACATCACTGGAATGTGTGGCGTAACTTGAGGTGACGTTGGTGTAGTGCTGATTCTGGATTAGTAATCCCGAGGCCCAAGAGAATGCACAGGTTCAAATCCCACCATGGCAGCCAGTGGCAACTGAATTTAATTAATCTAGAATATAAAGCTAGTCCCAGTAATGGTGACCGTGAAACTGTCATCAATTGTCATAAAATGCATCTGATTCACTAATATCCCTTCAAAGAAGGAAATTAATAGTTATGTTAACATTGCAATGAATCAAGAAGTCACAGTTTACATTTCAATTAAAAATAATAGTCACAGACAGTTCAAGATCATGGAGATAGATCAATTTCACATTGTGAGGATGAAACACTCAACATATAAGCTTATCTTGGACTTAACTTGGCTTCTTCCTGCTGGTGTTATCACTTTATAAATATTGAATCATTACTTGCAGGAACTGGTTACAGGGACTTTGTTCAGGAAGCCACGGTTTCTGCTGCTGGTACAACTGAATTATGGAGGTCACCAAGGTCTCAGCTTTGATTCCTGGTCTTGTTAAATGGTCTCCATTGACCACAATGAGAATTAGACTGAATTTCAAAGTGATGCTTCATTGAATGAACAGCCTGGCAATAATCACACAGAGACCAAATACAAATATTGCACAACTGTTCGAGGCATCAAAAAATGATGCTTATTCAGCCTGGTCTACATGTGGCTCCAGACTCACAGCAATATGGTTGACTCTTAAGTGCCCTCTGAAATGTTCAAGGGACAATTAAGGATGGGCAATGAATGCTGTTTGCCAGTGACACCCACATCCCATGAAAGGATAAAAGAAATCTGGAATTAAAAGCTGATCTCAGTAATGGTGACCATGAGACCATTGTTGGTTGTAGCAAAATATTCTCTGGTTCACTAATTTTCTTTAGGGAAGGAAATCTCCTGTCCATACCTGGTCTGGCCTACATGTGACTCCAGATTCGCAGCAACACGGTTGACTCTGAAAAGGCCTAGCAAGCCTTTCAAATCAAGGGAATTAGGGATGGGTAACAAATGCTGGTCTTGTCAGCAATGCCAACGTCCCATGAAAGAATACATTTCAGTCCAAATTGGATGGTTGCAGGATAAGTTCTTGAATTTACAAGACTCTTGGGTCCCTTATTGTGGTATCTTTTGCTCATGTTACCTTGGAAAGCTGTTAAAAAAAAACGAAACACATTGAAGTTTTTATTTGGAGCCCACTGAGTATTAATGTCCAATCAGATTTGTAAAATTAAGTATTCAAAATTTTGTGATGTCCAAAACATATATTTGATGATACAATGGTAATGTGGTTAATTTAAACACTATAAACATACAGCCTAACTGTAGAAATGGAACAGAATCTTCTGTTTATCTGTTTACTTCATTAAAACAATTTTCAAAGTCACAATGTTCGCTACATAACCACATTTGAAAGAAATAGTCAGTGAAACATATCTTCAATTTTAAGTTCAGCAGTTCTTCTTTAACTCTGGTACAAATAGTTGAAAAGTTTAAATTGGATTTCTGCCAAACCTCTTTAAGGCTTCAAGCTTTTAGGGAGAAACTATCTGTAGAATCATTTCACAGCTGCGCAGTTTAATTCATACATAAAGTTACTTTCAGTCAGAAACTGTATGTTTATGAAGAACATTCTGCTTTAAAAATGACTTAGTCGTGTTTCGAATGTATGGTATGCTCACAGCTGGGTAAGAGTAAAATGTCATGGGGTTGGGGTAAGGATCATGGATCGTGAAAGGTGGTAGTGTAGAAGTCAGAGTCAACTAACATTAATTGCTGATGGCCTCCGTTATTAACAGTACAGTCCATCTGGCCTCAATCAAGTGTCTCCTGTTCCCAGCACAACTGATTAAGAGTCATAGAGGTTTTCAACATGGAAACAGGCCCTTTAGCCCAAGTTATCCATGTTGCCCTTCTTTTTCTAAGCTAATCCCAATTGCCTGCATTTGGCCCATATCCCTCAATACCTATCTTACCCATACAACTGTCTAAAGGCTTCTTAAAAGACAAAATTGTACCCGCCTCCACTACTATCACTGGCAGCTCATTCCAGACATTCACCACCCTCTGTGTGAAAAAAATTGCCCGTCTGGACATTTTTGTATCTCTCCCCTCTCATCTTAAACCTATGCCCTCTAGTTTTAGACTCCCCTACCTTTAGGAAAAGATATTGACTATCTAGCTGATCTGTGTCTCTCATTATTTTATAGACCTCTATAAGATCACCCCTCAAACTTCTACGCTCCAGAGAAAAAAGTCCCAATCTATCCATCCTCTCCTTATAACTCAAGCCATCAAGTCCCGGTAGCATCCTAGTAAATCTCTTCCGTACTCTTTCTAGTTTAATAATATCCTTTCTATAATAGGGTGACCAGAACTGTACACAGTATTCCAAGTGTGGCCTGAAGACATCCCAACTCCTGAATTCAATGTTCTGATCAATGAAACCAAGCTTGCTGAATGCCTTCTTCACCACTCTGTCTGTGATTCCACTTTCAAGGAGCTATGAACATGTACCCCTGGATCTCTGTGTTCTGTAACTCTCCGTGGTGCTCTACTATTAACTGAGTAGGTCCTGTCCTGATTCAATGTACCAAAATGCATCTCCTCACATTTATCTAAATTAAACTCCATCTGCCATTCGTCAGCCCACTGGCCCAATTGATCAAGATCCTGGTGCAATCAGAGATAGCTTTCTTCACTGTCCACTATGCAAGCAATCTTTGTTTTGTAACTCTCCCCA
The DNA here is from genome assembly GCF_965287045.1 of Carcharhinus amblyrhynchos. Classification (NCBI taxonomy): domain Eukaryota; kingdom Metazoa; phylum Chordata; class Chondrichthyes; order Carcharhiniformes; family Carcharhinidae; genus Carcharhinus; species Carcharhinus amblyrhynchos. The sequence goes on along the minus strand of NC_137324.1, from coordinate 60,727,928 downwards.
GTGCCCCACTATTAACTGAGTAAGTCCTGTCCTGGTTCAATCTAGTAAAATCATCACCTCACATTTATCTAAATTAAACTCCATCTGCCATTCGTCAGCCCACTGGCCCAACTGATCAAGATCCCATTGCAATCGTAGATAACTTTCTTCACTGTCCACTATGCCACCAACCTTGGTGTCATCTGCAAACTTACTAACCATGCCTCCTGTATTCTCATCCAAATCATTAATATGAATGAAAAATAACAGTGGACTCAGCACTGATCCCTAAGGCACACCGCTGGTCGCAGGCCTACAGTTTGAAAAACAATTCTCTACAACCACCCTCTTGCTTCTGTCAAGAAGCCAATTTTATATCCATTTAGATACTTCACCCTGGATCCCATGAGATTTAACCTTGTGCAACAACCTACCATGCGGTACCTTGTCAAAGGCCTTGCTAAAATCCATGTAGACAACATTAACTGCACTGCCCTCATCTATCTTCTTGGATACCCCTTCAAAAAATTCAATCAAATTTGTGAGATATGATTTTCCACTCACAAAGTCATACTGACTGTCCCTAATCAGTCATTGCATCTCTAAATGCCTGTAGATCCTGTCTCTCAAAATACTTTCTAACAACTTACCTATCGCAGATGTGAGGCTCATTGGCCTGTAGTTCCCAGGCTTTTCCCTGCAGCCTTTTTTAAGCAATGGCACAATATTTGCCACCCTCCAATCTTCAGGCTCCTCACCCGTGACTATCGATGATTCAAATATCTCTGCTCGGGGATCTGCAATTTCCACCTAACTTCCTATAATGTCCTGGGATACACTTCATTAGGTCCCGGGTACTTATCTACGTGATGCGCTTTAAGACTTTCAGCACCTCTTTCTCTATAATATGTACACTCCTCAACACATCACTATTTACTTCCCCAAGTTTCCTAACATCCATGGTTTTCTCAACAATTCATTTAGAATCTTGCCCATTTCTTGTGGATCTGCATATAAATAACTTTGTGATCCTTACGAGGCTCTGATCTATCCCTTGGTAATCTTTTGCCCTTTATGTATTTGTAGAACTCTTTGGGTTCTCCTTTGCCTTATCTTCCAAAAGAATCTGTGTCCTCTTTTTGCCCCCCTGATTTCTCTCTTAACTCTACTCCTACACCCCTACTCTTCAAGGGATTCACGTGATCCCAGCTGCCTATGCATGTCATGTGCCTCTTTCTCCTTCTTGACGAGGGCCTCAAAATCCTGAGTCATCCAGGGTTCCAGCCTTGCCCTTCACTCTAAGAACAAAAATATTTAGCTGTAAAGGACATACATACAAACATATACCAGACTTTTTTCAGCTTAATCTTGTGTTTCTTAGCCTCTTTTGCAAGCCGATCAAGAAAACATTTATAACCTCCACTGCACTCTTCTACAGTCCTCAGGATATCTCTCTCGCTCCAGGTGTGCCTATTTTCTCTGCTGAATTCTCACCATCAGTCGTTCCCTGGCATACACCAGTACTATTGTGATGCTTGACTGCATGTATAAATTACTTTGTGCATGTTTAATTATAAGCTAAGGATGTTTTTAAATTTCATACCAATGTCCCCTCAACTATAGTAGAATCCTGACCCCAATCTAAGGTTTGTTGACCCAATTTAAGGTTGTGCAGTTGTTTGAAGGCAAGAAGTGGGCCCACATCTTGCCTTCAAACAACTGCATCAACTCAAACAGACCATTATCCGCAGCAAACTACCCAGCCTTCAGGAGAACAGTGACCACGACACCACACAATTCTGCCACAGCAACTTTTGCAAGAATTGCTGGATCATCGACACAGATGCCATTATCTCACGCGAGAACACCGTCCACCAGATAAACGGTACGTACCCTTGAAACTTGGCCAACATTGTCTACCTGATAGCTGCAGGAAAGGATGTCCCGAGGCATGGTACATTGGGGAGACCATGCAGACGCTACGACAACAGATGAATGAACATCGCTCAACAATCACCGGGCAAGAAAGTTCCCTTCCTGTTGGCAAACACTTCAGTGGTCACGGGCATTTGGCCTCTGATCTTCGGGTAAGCGTGCTCCATGGCAGCCCTCACGACACACGACGCAGAGTCACTGAGCAGAGACTGATAGTCAAGTTCCGCACACATGAGGATGGCCTCAGCCGGGATCTTGGGCTCATGTCACATTATCTGTAACCCCATGGCTTGTCTGGGCTTCCAAAATCTGACTAACTGTCCCAACTGGAGACAATGTACACCTCTTTAACTAGTGCTTAATCCTGTCTCCACTCACATTGTCTGCACCTTTAAGACTTGATTACCTGTAAAGACTCGCATTCCAACCATTATTTTGTAAATTGAGTTTGTGCCTTTATAGAACAATAGAAAATTACAACTCAGAAACAGGCCTTTTGGCCCTTCTTGTCTGTGCTGAACCATTTTTTGCCTAGTCCCACTGACTTGCACCTGGACCATATCCCTCCAAACCCCTCTCATCCATGAACCCGTCCAAGTTTTTCTTAAATGTTAAAAGTGACCCCGCAGCTCATCCCACACTCCAACCACTGTCTGCGTGAAGAATCCCCCCCAATATTCCCTTTAAACTTTTCTCCTTTCACCCTTAACCCATGCCCTCTGGTTTTTTTCTCCTCTAGCCTCAGTGGAAAAAGCCTGCTTGCATTCACTCTATCTATACCCATCAAAATCTTATACACATCTATTAAATCTCCCCTCATTCTTCTACGCTCCAGGGAATAAAGTCCTAACCTATTCAATCTCTCTCTGTATTTCAGCTTCTCAAGTCCCAGCAACATACTCATGAACCTTCTCTGCATTCTTTCAATCTTATTTAAATCCTTCCTGTAACCAGGTGACCAAAACTGTACACAGTACTCTAAATTCGGCCTCACCAATGCCTTATATAACCTTACCATAACACTCCAACTTTTATACTCGATACTCTGATTTATAAAGGCCAATGTACCAAAAGCACTCTTTACGACCCTATCTACCTGTGACGCCACTTTTAGGGAATTCTGTACCTGTATTCCCAGATCCCTCTGTTCAACTGCATTCTTCAGAGTCCTACCATTTACCCTGTATGTTCTACTTTTATTTGTCCTTCCAAAGTGCAATACCTCACACTTGTCTGTGTTAAATTCCATTTGCCATTTTTCAGCCCATTTTTCTAGTTGGTCCAAATGCCTCTGCAAGCTTTGAAAACCTTCCTCACTGTCCACTACACCTCCAATCTTTGTATCATCAGCAAATTTGCTGATCCAGTTTACCACATTATCATCCAGATCATTGATATAGATGACAAACAACAATGGACCCAACACCGGCATACCACTCGTCACAGTATTCCACTCAGAGAAGCAATCCTCCACAACCACTCTCTGGCTTCTTCCATTGAGCCGGTGTCTAATCCAATTTACTACCTCCCCATGTATACCTAGCGACTGAATCTTCCTAACTAACCTCCCATGAGGGACCTTGTCAAAGGTCTTGCTGAAATCTAGATAGACAACATCTACCACCTTCCCTTCATCCACTTTCCTGGTGACTTCCTTGAAAAACTCTAATAGATTGATTAAACATGACCTACCATGCACAAAGTCATGTTGACTCTCCCTAATAAGTCCCTGTCTATCCAAATATTTGTAGATCCTATCCCTTACCACACCTTCCAATAACTTGCCCACCACCGACGTCAAACTTACTGGCCTATAATTTCCCAGATTTCTTTGGAACCTTTTTTTAAACAACAGAACAACATGATCACCCTCCAATCATCCGGCACCTCCCCCGTGAATACTGACATTTTAAATATGTCTGCCGGGGCCCCTGCAAGTTCAACACTAGCCTCCCTCAAGGTCCGTGGGAATACCATGTCCGGTCCTGGGGATTTATCCACTCTGATTTGCCTCAAGACAGCCAGCACCTCCTCCCCTGTGATTTGTAAAGATTCCATGACCTCCCTACCTGTTTGCCCTATTTCCGTAGACTCCATGTCCATTTCCTCAGTAAATACGGATACAAAAAACCCATTTAGTATCTCCCCCATCTCTTTGGTTCCATACACAGTCTACCACTCCGGTCTTCAAGAGGACCAATTTTATCCCTCACTATCTTTTTGCTCCTTACATACCTATAGAAGCTCTTTGGATTTTCCTTCACTCTGTCTGCCAAAGCAACCTCATGTCTTCCCTTAGCCCTCCTGATTTCCCTCTTAAGTAGCTTCTTGCACTTTTTATACTCCTTGAGCATCTGATCTGATCCTTGCTGCCTGTACATTGCATACAACTCTCTCTTCCTCTTAATCAGTGTTACAATCTCCCTCGAGAACCAAGGTTTCTTATTCCTATTTACTTTGCCTTTAATTCTGACAAGAACATACAAACTCTGCACTCTCAAAATTTCTCCTTTGAAGGCCTCCCACTTTCCATTCACATCCTTACCAGAGAACAGCCTGTGCCAATCCACACTTCCCAGATCCCTTCTCATTTCATCAAATTTGGCCTTTTCCCAGTTCAGAACTTCAACCTGAGGACCAGATCTATCCTTATCCATGATCAGGTTGAAACTAATGGCATTATGATCACTGGATCCAAAGGGTTCCCTCACACTCACACCCATCACCTGCCCTAACTCATTTCCCAATAGGAGATCCAATATCGCATCCTCTCTAGTTGGCACCTCTATATACTGATGTAGGAAATTCTCCTGAACACATTTGACAAACTCCACCCCGTCTAGACCTTTAACAGTACAGGAGTCCCAATCTATATATGGAAAATTAAAATCCCCTACTATCACAACTTTGTGTTTCTTGCAGTTGTCAGCTATCTCTCTGTTGATTTGCTCCTCCAATTCTCGCTGACTATTGGGTGGTCTATAATACAACCCCATTAATGTGGTCATACCGTTCCTGTTTCTCAGCTCCACCCACAAGGCCTCTGTAGACAAGCTCCCTAATCTATTCTGCTTGACTACCCTGACCAACAATGCCACCCCCCCACCTTTCATCCCTCTGCCTCTATCTATCTGAAACATTGGAACCCTGGAACATTGAGCTGCCAGTCCTGCCCCTCCTGTAGCCAAGTTTCACTAATAGCTATAATGTCATATTTCCACATTTTTATATTTTATATGCCCTGTTTGCGAACAGAATGCCCACTGACGTGATGAAGGGGCAGTGCTCCGAAAGCTTGTGGCTTGTGATACCAAATAAACCTGTTGGACTTTAACCTGGTGTTGTGAGACTTCTCACTGATTTATTGCATCAGGTAACAACTTAATATCACTGTATATATAATTTATAAAAATGAATAAGAATACTTTGAAAAGGCAGTCAAATCTGCTACATTGCAAGCAAAGCCAATAATAATGAACAATTAATGGGGAATCCAGATATCTTGCAGAAGATCACCAGCCTTTTAATGAGTTACTCCAGACTCAAATCCGTGGCATAATTCTAGAATCAGTGAATCTTCAAAGAAAAGTGATGTGCAACTTCAATCTTCAAGGAAGAGGAGGTTAATTTGGCCAAAAATGTTGCCCTTAGCCACCTGGTACATTTTCTTTCTCAAGTTCTTATATGGGGATGATCAAAAGATGAATGTGGGCAAGAGAGGAAGAAAGATTTATAGGTTGTGGAATAAATGCTGATCTTGCAACTGACACCCACATCCTGAATATGATTATATAAAAACTGATCAGTTAGAATCCAGTTAGTTAAGTAAGTTCCAGGAAGCTCTCCCTCAATTGCTTTGCTGTCATCATTTTCTTCTGTTTTGTGGTACATGTGGTTGGTCATTATCATCAAGTTGCATTCTGGTTTTGTCCACCATTGTGTGGTGCAGAATATTGAAAACTACAACGATTTTCCATATTGTCTCTCAGACAGATCATTAAGATCACAATAATTATTTGAGAACTGCTAAGGGTTTGTTCCATGCTATTATATGTCCACTCGTATTCTGCTTTATCATGTGTATAGGAGTTATGTACCAGGAAGTGCAACCACAGTTCCAGTTGGTAGCCTTAGTTTCCTTGGGGCCAATGTGACATTTGATTTTCTATTTCAAAGAAAACCGATATTCTCGGTTGCAGTAAAAAAAAACCTCTGGACTTTTTAGAAATCAAACGTTAACATTATTATTGCTTTGGTGATATACCACCTAACTATTAAGTGCATCATGTCTGTTTCTATTATTATCATCTGGTTAGGGATCAGTAACTCTTTTTGTAAAGTAATCAATACCACTCCACACCTACCTGCCCTCCATCACTTCCCAGAATAATTCTACTCTGATGTGATTTTTCCAAAGGTAGATTTTCTTCAATTTGACAGCTTTTCTGCACACTCCAAAACACAGAAGCCGGCTTTCACTGGAACATCAACCGCACTCCCCACCACTACACACCCCCACTCCTCATTGCAACTCATTACAGCTGAAACCCTGTGGACATAAATACCTTTTTCACAATTTTCATCTTCTCCATTGTCTTCAGATATCCTTTTGAAAACTCAGGTTCCCAATATTCAAATCTTTAATGCTCATATTTTACCTCTCTGTCAGGTCAATACAAGTGAAAACACCTGCCCAGTTTGCTCATTAACCTCCTGTAAAATACAAATATTCTCTGAGATACAACAGCTACACATCAATTTCAACATTTATCCCCAAATGCAAATTTCAAATATACCCTACTTATAAATTAACGATAAGACCTCACTACAAAATGGGAAATGGTAACAGCTTTAATGTTTCATTCCTTATATCACATAAACAACTTGATTCCAACAACCTCTTTTTGATTAACCCTGGACACGGGCAGTCACAGCTTTACCCTTATCTGCTCAGAATACACCATTGGAACTCTGGGTATACATCTACCATATGGATTGTAGCAGTTCAAGAAGGCAGCAGACCACCACCTTTTCATGGGTAATTAGGAATTGAAAATAAATGCTGGCCTAACCAGCGAAGCCTACATCCCTTGAATTAATTTTAAAAGCATACACTCTAATGTCCGAACTATGTTAAGGATTGTGGGTTTTAAACAAAAAGAAAATAATATGATTTGCACATGTATATTCAAAAATACGACAACCAATTTATTCTAGGAGTTCTTGTCTGCACTGAGTACAAACTGAAAGTAAAACAGCATACTGTGCAACACCCTAATGACATCACCATCAAATCATGTCATCAGCTGAAACCAATTAAATATATAATATATACATAAATAGAGAAATGTAAAAATATTCACGTATCATCACAATTGAAATGACTTACATAAAGGAATCAAAGGTATGATTGTTAAATTTGCTGATGCAAAGATATTTGTCATGATGTTAGAATGATTGTGGTAGTGGGTTCCTGTGTTAGATACGATATGGTACACTCTATATTTCATGGAGTCACCTGACCTAGGGATCAGAGGTTAGATAGCACATATACATGTGAGCTGAAACCAGGCTGTGGAATTGCAATGTGTGTCCATGTTCTGTTCTTAATAAAGTTAGTTTACAGCAGTGATTTTGGTCATCTTGCATGATAAAAACAAGACTATAGGTAAGAAAGTAAGTTGTGAAGACAACATAAGAAGTCTATAACGGGACACAGATAGGTTAAACCAGTGAGTAAAGTTCTGCCAAATGGAGTATAATATGGATAAATATGTATTTGTCCTTTTTGGCAGGAAGTATAAAAAAAACTTAATATCTAAATGATGAGAGATTGCTGAGCTCTAAGATTCAGAGGGATCTAGCTGTCCTTAGTGCTGAATGTCCTCATTTACTGCAGGGGTAATGGAATACAAAAGTAAGGATATATACTTCAGTTGTACAAGGCACTGGTGAGATCACGTCTAGAGTATTGTGTACAGCATTGCTTTCCTTATTTAAGTAAGGTTGTAAATATATTAACAATTTAGAGAAGGTTTACTGTTCCAGTAATGGGCAGGTTGCCTTAAGAAGAAAGATTGAAGAGGTTAGGAGAGTAAGAGGTGACTTGATAGAAGCCTTTTAAGACCCTGAGAGACTTTCACAGGGTAGATGTGAAGAGGATGGTTCCTCTTGTGGGAGAATCTAGAATTTGGGGTCACTGTTTAAAAATAAGGGATTGCTCATTTAAGACAGATGAGAAGAAACTTCTTCTTTCAGCTGGTTGTAAGTCCTTGGAATTTTCTTCCCCCAAAAGTCAGTGGAAGCAGAGTCTTTGAATATTTTTAAGGCAGGGATAGATAGATTTTTGATAAGCAAGGGCGTGAAAAGTTATTGAGGAATTACAATCAGATCAGTCATGATTTTATTGAATGGTGGATCAGGCTTGAGGGGCTAAGTAGCCTACTCCTGCTCCTAATTCATATGTTGCTCTGGGACTAAATGAATGTTTCCTAAGCCCATCTCAGGGTGAGTGAGCCTGATGGTTAGCACAAATAACTGTTGAAGAAAGTCAGAGGAGATATCTGAGACTCTGGCCACAATTTTTAAATTGCCCTTAGTTATGTAAATTGTGCTATGGGACTAGAAAGTAACTAATGTAGCTTCTTGATGAAGAAGCATGAGACAGATTGCCACAATTGAATGAAACAACTGTGGCTTGAAGGGCTGAATGGCACATTTATGCTTCCACTTCTTATGGTTTTCTCTGTAGATCTCTTCAACTAGTACAGTCATGATGATATAATAGTCATGATACTAAAAAAAGAAATACAGTTAGAGGTTGGGATTGTGTGTCCAGGAACAGGAAATGACAGTGGATGATTTTGGAACTTTTCAAAACCCAATTGCCCTGGGCAATGAGGAATGGGCATTAAATACTGTCTTGTCAATGTTACTCATAGTCTGATGGCACATAAATGAGAACGCCCACCATAGGTTGTGGAAAAACTCTTAGTACAGGATTTTCCAGCCATGCTCACCCCAAGACTGGAAAATCCCACCCGAGGTCAACAGACATTTGCATGGTCCATGTCCCGCCCACTACGATTCCTGTGGTGGGTGAGACAGGAAAATTCCGCCTTTTGAGTCAATAGTCCGAGAAAAGATTAGTGAGAATTTGGAAATATTGGTGTCTGCGAATTGAAAGTCAGCTACGCTTTGAAGCTCCAACAAATTCTTCAGCTACCATTGTCTTGAAGGCATTCTGTAAGTTGCAAGAGCTGGGAATCTGTGCTAGAACTGTATAAAACACTCATTTGGCCACTTCCACAATACTGCATACATTTCTAGTCACAATATTTCAGGAAGGATGCGATTGTATGAGAAAGAGCTGAGGAGATTTCAAAGGATATTACCAAACTGGAAACTGTTAGCTGAGGGATAAGATTAGATCGGCTGGATGCTGTTTCTTTGGAATGGAGGAGGGGCCAAGACAGAGCAGAGCGGAAGTGCTCATTTTCCTTAGCAGAGAGATCAATATCCAGGGGGACATGGATTCAAATTAACTCATAGAAATATTAGAGAAAAGTTGGTTCAAAATAATTTCACCTAAGAGTGGTTGATGTTGGGAACTCACTTCTTGAAAAGGTGGTAAAGGCAAAAAATGCTTATCTCATTTATAATGTATTTGGATATTCACTTGAAGTGCCTCAATCTACACAGCTAGGCCCAGGAGCTGGGAAGTACAAATTGGTCAATCATTCTTTTTTAAAAGTAAAGTAAGTGAAGTTACTGTGAAATTCCCCTAGTCATCGCACTCGGCTCCTGTTCAGGACAATGCATCTAACCAGCACATCTTTCACGCTGTGGGAGGAAACCAGACGACCCGGAGGAAACCCATGCAGACATGGGGAGAACGTGCAAACTGCACACAGACGGTGACCCAAGCTGGGAATCAATCTCGGGTCCCTGGTGCTGTGAGGCAGCAGTACTAACCACTGTGCCACTGTGGCACCCCTTTTGTTTGCCAATATAAGCATGATGGGCCAATGTGCTGTAAATGACGCATTGAATTCCTGCAGTGTTTCAGATTGGAATAGCGTGGACCCTTCCAGTTTATTATCTTCACTGTATCTGTGAAAGCAATCTCCATTACCTGTACATGGGATTGATATTCTTGAATCATTGAAATTGGGTTCCTGAGTTATGGGCCTCTTTGACTCATCTTTTTGCCTGGAGGAATGAATGGGTGGCTGATTGCAGTACGCTAAGAAATTATTAGGAGCTGAAAGTGCATCGATGGACACCGAGCAGCCTGGCCTGAAGAGAAAAGCAAAGACATTGAAGCTTACGTTTTGTAGCTTCTTCTCGCCCACTGCTGGAAACTGACTCATGGAAATTGGCTGTCACTTTCCACTCAGGTTGTCTGATAGAGAGTACAGTCTAATGTCAAAGAGATAACCACAACATGATCTACATAATTAACATATCTCCGACAGTCTTTATGGGAGTATCCTTGCCACCTGAAACTGATGGCAGGTTTGGCCCAGGAAGCTCCAGGGCGACTATCCAAGCAAGCAAATTTAACCGAGCATCCATTTGGTTTCCACAGGATGAATGGATGGATGATGAGGGGAGATTTTTGGAAACCAGTTAGGAGATGAGGTGGCAAGGAAAATTAGAAACTAAATGACACAGGACAGGAATGTCAACATGGGCAGCATGGTGGCACAGTGGTTAGCACTGCTGCCTCACAGCTCTAGAAGCTTAGGTTTGATTCTTGGCTTGGGTGATTGAGTGTGTGGAGTCTGCATTGGTTCCCTCCAGGTGCTTCAGTTTCCTTCCACAGTCCAAAGATATGCAGGTTCGGTTGATTGGCCATCCTAAATTCCCCCTTAGTGTCAGGGGGATTAGCAGGGTGAATATGTAGGCTTATGGGAATAGGACCTGGGTGGGATTGTGATTGGTGCAGGCTCAATGGGCTGAATGGCCTCCTTCTGCACTGTAGGAAGTCTATGATTCTATGTTCCCACCTCCTCCCACTTTTCCCAGAAGTGCCTTTGGTGGGCTGACAGCAATCTTCCTAGCAGCAGCAGGAGCCAATTGGAAGCATCACTAAAACAATTATCTGGCATTACCTGAGGGCAATGGAATTTTACCGGCTGATGAATATGCATTTCATCAATTTATAGGAGGAAAGCTGTATACCTGATATATATGATATACCTGTATATATGAATGCCATATGGAATCTGCACGTTAAAAATGCAAATCAGCAAATCTGAGGTCACCCACAGGGAGAGCCTCTCATTATTGTATGATTATCTCCTAGAGGTGCCTAGTGAAGATCTAGTTACAGTTTCCTCCAGGTATCTCGAACCTCTATTTCATCCAGAGTCTATCAACCCAGTCACCCCAGCAGCACTCTTCACTGTAGACAAAGTGAAGGATATCAATCGCCTTTGAAATTCTGTGTGCAGAGTTGGCCTGTTTTCAGTTCCTCAACAAATCCACCATCCTGAATTGGATTGTGATTTCAGATCCTACTGAATGTGGCCCTGATGCTGTAGTCATTGGGTCAATGAGCAGAATGTGGTCTCACCAGCCAGAAAGCAAACCTAGGGCGAAGCTTTCCCAGAAATTGGCAAAGACCGATGGCAGGCAGGAAAAGTGGTGTTGAGCCCATATAGTCCAGCAGTTAGTGCCAAAGATATTTCAGCTCATATAGTCCAGCACTTGGTGCCAAAAATATTTCAGCTCTGCGAGCGCTGTGGTCACCTCTGAACTTCCCTCGGAGATCTGCTCAGCTGGTGGATGACTTTTGAAGCCAGTTGTGGTTTGCGCCATTCTGACATCATGGTGCCACGAATGGATTTTTTGACAGGGTGGCAGGATTCCAGCATATGGGCCTGATAAAGAGATGCACATGCATTATAATAAGGTTCCTGATATTGAACGGTGAGAAACGTGGCCTGCCACTGATGAGGGAGGGGACGATTGCAGTATGCTTTCTAAACGTGATGTTGGCTTTGCAATATTGTCAGCTACAGATGCTGAATGTACCCACCCCTAATGGGAATGAAAATCCCAGCCTTAAGCTGAGAAAATACAACCAGTAGCTCCAAAGTGTCTCCTTGTAATTATAATATCATAGTCCTGGTATTACCCTGGTGAATCTAGCATGACTTTGTTAATGATTTTCCTATAATGCGTCAGACATATAATTCTCTCTAACCGTGATCTAACCATCTGCCATGTTTCGGCAAGTGTCTTTGTACATAAAGATTTAGAAATGTGTTAGTTTTAAACACTGAATTTTAAAGTAAATTTACTTTAGACAGGCTTAAAAAGGAAGACCACAAACAACAGGTTCTTGGAGAATGTGCATTGAAGCCCCACGTTGATACTTATACTCAGGACTTACAGAAACAATAGGGAAGTCGTTATCTTATCCCATGGGCTTTCAAGGAAACATTATGCCATAGAGGGATGTCCTTTCTTATTGAGCTTTGCAGGAAGCTAGTTAAAAGGAAACAGACCCAGTAACAGAATTGATTCACAATGCTTGTGGCCAAACCCTAAGGTTAAGAACAAAGCTTCAGAACAGTGCCAGGCCAGGAAAGGGAAGAACAAAGACCTGATCCGGGAATTTGGTGGTCAGATATGCCCTGACATTGGGAGTGCATGCAGGAGGGCATTTGACCACAGTGGCAATTTTCCCAGCAATAACCGATTAAAAGGCCATTGCAGGAATTGCCCCTTCTGTTTAGTATGGCTGGCTTTCTCTCTGAGTTACTGGCCCAGTCACCAGGACAGCATCTTTGCAGTTTGGTGGTGCCATTGATAGGAATGGCCACTACTGTGGCTGCAAGCAGAAAGAGAAGGCACTTTGAGGAGTTCTCACAGGTCAGTAGAAAAATGTGCTGGGACCAGGAAGGTAGGCAGTAGCAATCAAAAGGGTATTTTAAAAAAATCATTGTTGGACATGGGCATTGCTGGCTGGCCAGCATTTATTGCCCACACTTAGTTCCCTGAGAGCAGTTGACTGTCAACCACATTGCTATGGCTCTGAAGTCACACGCAGACTATGTTGTTTGTCCATCGTCATCGATGAGGACCTTGACACCATTAGTCATTCTGAGGCTGGATGCGATGTGTCCGAAGATGATCAGGCCAATTCGGGCACGGAATGTCCTGGCGCATATTTGACAGATTTGTGTAGGCATTGTAGTTGCTATGCTGGTGGCTCTGGGCTTGTGCAGCTCACGTTTAAGTTGTGCTTCAGCAATTTGCCTTGCTTCGTAAGCTTGACAGCCCTTGTGGATGAGGTAGTGCCAAGTAGGGCAGTTTTGTGCCAGCGTTTTCTGGGTGGTTGTGTCAATGTCAAGCGACTTCAAGGAGGCCTTGAATGTGTCTTTGAAATGTTTCTTCTGCCCTCCATGACAGCATCTTCCAGCAGAGAGTTCCCCAAAAAGGAGCTGCTTGGGTACGCGCTCGTCTGGCATATGGATGACATGACCTGCCCGCCGGGCCTGGGCTCACATCAGTAATGTGTGGATTGATGGTAGACTTGCTCTAGGGAGAACTTCAGTGTCTGGTACTTTGTCTGGCCATCTGATGCATAATATTTGGTGAAGACAAGTCATGTGGAAATGACAAGACTGTTCTGAGAGACTTCCTCTTTGCCGATGACTGCTCCTGCTCAGAGCCAGAGATGCAAGTCAGTATGGACAAATTTTCCACAGCTTGTGATAACTTTGGACTCACCATCAACTTTAAAAAGACCGAAACCATGCACCAGCCTGCTCCTCATGCACCGTACACAGAACCCATAATCACAATCAAAGGGCAGAAACTACAGGCAGTGGATCAGTTCACTTATCTTGGCTACACCCACTCCAAGCAGTGACTATTGATACAGAAGTTAACTGCAGAATAGCAAAGGCAAGTTCTGCTTTTAATAGACTGCACTCCACTGTATGGGAACATTGAGAAATCAGCCCAGCAACAAAACTAAAGGTCTACAGTGCCATGATAGTCACTACCCTCCTGTATACCTGTGAAACATGGATTGTGTATCAAAGGCATGCAAGACAGCTCAATCATTTCCACATGACTTGTCTTTGCAGAATATTACACATCAGATGGCAAGACAAAGTGCCAGACACAGAAGTTCTCTCTAGAGCAAGTCTACCATGTAGACCAGACCAGATAAAGATGGCAGATTTCCTTCCTTGAAGAACATTAGTGAACCAGATGTGTTTTCCCACAATTGGCTATGGTTTCATGGTCATCATTAGCTATTTAGTTTCAGATTTTTTTTTATTGAATTCAAATTCCACCATCTGCCATGGCAGGATTTAAACCTAGTTCTCTAGAACATTAGATGAGTTTCTGGATTAATAGTTTCTAGTGATAATAATGCTAGGCCATCACCTTCCCTAATACCCGAGCAGCGTGGTTAGGCTATGGAGGTGGTTGGGCAATGCCACTGGGGGCTCCTTTTTTGGGGTATGGAGTCTCCAAAAATCAAGGTCCGCATGGAAAATTGCTGGGCAATTTTCCCAATGCAGGCAGTGACCTCTCCACATAGCAAATGGGAGAGGTTGCAGATGGTGTTGTGATAGTGATAGGGTTGTGCTCCCACTAGCAAAATATTGGTAGCCTGGGAAAATTGTGTCAGTTGACCTTTTAATAATGTAATTTGGCTGTCTGACTTTGCTCGACAGCTGGTTGAACCCCTGGCATTTCCACCTCAAGAAACATCTTTCGATGATGTGAGCACACTGGGCTTCCCTTCTGATGCCTTTCTAATGGCCTGGGAAAATCCCAATTGGTACATTAGTAGCCAAGAGAAACAGGGAAGGCTTCTGATCAGGCGAGGAGGTAAAACATGCTGGAGGATAATTAGCAGTCTTCTTGTGTTTGAGTCAAGAAAGGTGACCTATTAGTCGCAGGATATATTGGCTTGGACCTTTTTTTCTGCTGGTGAGCTTTCAGCAGGATGTAAAAGTATAAAACTGTGGATGCTGGAAATCAGAAAATGCTGGAAAAACTCAGCAGGTCTAGCAGTATCTGTGGAGAGAGAAACAAGAGTTAACGTTTTGAGTCCAATATGACTCTAGACTACCACCCAGTTCTGAAGAGTCTTCCGAGTCTTTCCACCAACTCATTGGTTTCATTTCAGATTTCCAGTTTTTTGCCTTTATGATCTAACTGGATGTTGGAATAGGCTGGGGGCACTGAATTTGCCTATTCCTGATCATATACAGGGCAATGCAGGGTGACTTTCAGGCCTCCAAACTACCCTGTAGCTAATAAACCGAGTTGTAGGTTCCCCTTGCTAGGAACATCCTCCTGAAAATGAAAATGCTGGAAAAATTCAGCGGATCTGACAGCATCTGTGGAGGCAGAAAGAGGGAGAAATTCTCCCAAAAATGGCAGTGTGCGATAATGGGTGGGAAAAGGGGTGATTAGCTCACCAATGGCAGTGGCTAGTTTTTGCACCATATTTTTAGGGTCTTAGAAAAAACAAATTGACCGTGGGTTTCACATTGCCTCCATGGTGGATGGCCTCTGCTTCGCCTGTTCCTCCATCGCCTCAGAACTTCACTCAGAGGGTTGCTCCATTAAAAGGCCTCTCCGACACTCCTCAGACTCTTCCTCATGGACCAAGGCAGAGGATGGCTGTAAAGCCAGCTGCTGAAGATTTTCAGAGGCCTCCCTCACCATGCTCTAAGCGGTGGAGGCACATTGTGATAAGTCATCTCCTCATCACCTCACAGCTTCCACTCACCATCCACGTACACCAGGCATCCTTAGCATCTGTCCTGGCATGCATTCTGCTTACACTCACTCCATTTGTTTCCATGCGGGGTAAGCTAGCACTTAATAAGAGGGAGAGATCCCACATGGGCGGAGGAATGCCCAAGTCAAAAGTCTTCTTCCATTTTGAGAAGAGAGTCCTCCACTGACTGCTCCTGTGCCGAGGGTGAAGTGGGCACAGGTGATCTAAAACACACCAAACTGACATGAGTCATCTATATCGTTATGCCCTTGTCTTTCACAAATGAAATCTGCCTTCTCTTGCAGACACCTCAGGGCAGCAGCCCAGTGCCTCCACAAGCCAGGTCCAAGTGTGCACCCCAGACATCAGCAAAGATGACATTTCAGAAAGTGTCATTGAAGAACCGTCACAGCTTTCACCCACATCCTTCACCAGAGCAGAGACACACTCTCTGTGGGATTGAGTATTCGAAAGACCTCGGGGTCCCAACTGATGGGAACCTCCATCTCTCTGAGACTGGAAGGGTGGGGGGTGGGAATGGTGGGGTGGTTGGCACCTGTCAAGATGCACCAGCACACATACATGATGGGTCGGAGCACTCTGTTCAGCCGGTGTGCCCTTGCTCACTGTTAGAGGGGACTGTATGTGCTTGACTGCTTGATGTGGAGATGCCGGCGTTGGACTGGGGTAAACTCAGTAAGAAGTCTGACAACACCAGGTTTAAGTCCAACCGATTTATTTGATAGTAAACTCACAAGCTTTTGAGGTTCCCCTCTTCAGGCATTCAGCCTCTGACCTTCGGGTAAGCATCTGTGTGCAGTTTTGGGCGCCGCACCTGCGCAAGGATATTTTGGCCTTGGAGGGAGTGCAGAGGAGGTTTACTAGGCTGATACCGGAGTTGAGGGGGTTGAGCTATGAGGAGAGGCTGAATAAACTAGGCTTGTACTCGTTAGAGTTTAGAAGAATGAGGGGAGATCTCATTGAGACGTATAAGATGATGAATGGGATGGATAGGATAGAGGTGGAAAGACTCTTCCCGCTCAAAAAAGACAGTAGGACTAGGGGGCACAGCCTCAAGATAAAGGGGGGGCGGTTCAGAACGGAGTTGAGGAGGAACTTCTTCACTCAAAGGGTGGTGAATCTCTGGAATTCTCTGCCCGTTGAAGTGGTGGAGGCTGCCTCGCTAAATATCTTTAAGACGCGGGTTGATGGGTTTTTGATAAGAGAGGGGATTAAGGGTTATGGGGAGAGGGCGGGAAAGTGGAACTGAGCCACGACAGATCAGCCATGATCTTATTGAATGGCGGGGCAGGCTCGAAGGGCCAGATGGCCTACTCCTGCTCCTATTTCTTATGTTCTTATGTTCTTATGTTCTTATTCTCCAAGGCGGCCTTCACGACACACAACAGCGCAGAGTCGCTGAGCAGAGACTGATAGCCAAGTTTCGCACACATGAGGTCGGTCTCAACAGGGATCTTGGGTTCATGTCGCACTATCTGTAACCCCCGTGACTTGCCTGGGTTTGCAAAGCCTCACTTACTGTACTGTCTGGAGACAATACACATCTCTTTAACCTGTGATCAGTGCTCCTTCCACTCACATTGTCAGCCACTTTAAGGCTTGAATAGCAGGTTAGGTGTAAAGATTTGCATTCTAATCAGTAATCTGTAAACTGTCTGTGCTTTTTATGCTCTGTTTGAGGCCAGAACTCTTCATTCATCTGATGAAGAGGGGGACCTCGAAAGCTCGCGAGTTTACTATCAAATAAATCGGTTGGACTTAAACCTGGTGTTGTCAGACTTCTTACTTGACTGCTTGGCCAATGGTGCAGGGAAATCATAGCAGTTACTGAATGACGATGTCAGTATGCCAAAGATGAACTGCTGATTGGCAATTATTGGCAGTCACACACATCAGTGGTGAGTTCCTGGAAATAATTAGCTTAGCTTTCAGACTGCAGGAATGTTAATTGATTTGTAGATGAGCAATCTCAGATGCAAAAGAATGTTTGTAACAAACATGTCTCACCATTTGACTTGCCCTTGTCTGTGCTAAACTCACAGGCAAACACCCTTATCCCTTCCAGTCACCTTTTAGTTTGATGTTTTGAGTTTCATTTATGCTTTGTTTTTGTTTTGGGTTGTTCCTCTAAAGCCTCCTTTTAGGGGCTGTCCTTTTTTCTTTGTCCCTCAGTTTATTTAATTAGGCAAAAAAAGGTACCCATTCCCTCTGAAATATGGGTGGATCTATCAGTTGGTGATAACTGGCCACCTGCCCAATGCAGGAGCCCAGACTTCTCTTTCCAATGTCAGGTCTCCATGAAGGTTAAGGCCCAGCAGCAGAAGAATGCAGCCTCAGATAGGGTTAATTTAAAACTTGACTTTCTTTCACTTTTGATGTGGAGTCCTCTTCTGGGCTTACCACCTCCTGCCCCCACCCCCTCACCCCCACTGTCCTCCCTCCCTCAGCGACCCCCCCCCCCACTTCCCTCTCGGCATTCAGGCCTTTGTTCTTTCTCCTCAGCTCCATTGCCCCTGTAGCCCTTGCTCTGACAGCCTTTGGGCTTCAGCCACTGAGCCTTCAGTCCCTTTGCCTTCAGGATTCATACCCAGTGAATTGTCTGTTATGTATTTAAGTGATTGCATTATTGCTTTAAGATTTGGAAGTGATTTCATTGAGGTGTTTCACAAACTCTGTCATGGTTTTATTTTCTCCGCTGTGCAGAGAATATCTCTTTCAATAAACCCATTATGTGTTACTTTGAATGTACATGTACAAACCATGTCTTTTTTGTATAGAACCAATAAATCCTAACATAATTATGACATTGCATTGGCCCCTTATGAGACGGGTGACACTGCCTCCACCGCTCTCAAAGCTACCCACTTGCTGGTTAACTCCCCCCTTCCCCCACCAACTTTGGCCCTTTGCTAATTCATCCCCCCTTGCCAATTTGCACCTCTTCACCTTGAGGTCCTTTGCTGGTATAGCCACTCCCTCTCCCCCCTCACCCTGAGGCTCTTTGCCAGATCACCCTTGCTCATACCAGGGCCCTCTCTCCCCTGAATTTCAGTGATGATCCGCGGTGAGTTCCATGCCCACCTCGAACTTCCTTCAGAGGTGAATCACCAGGTTCTTCCTTATAAAAAAGACGTCATAAGTAGCACCATTGGGAGATCACACCACCATAGACGGACATTTGAGTGTAGGGGCTGATTGCTGTGTGGAGGTTGACAATGAGATGCAAATGTATTAAAACGAGGTACCTGATGTTGTATGATGGGATTTGCAATACACCACTGGCAGGGGTGGGGGGTGGTGGGGGTTGCAGTACATTCACAGTGAGACTTCCTGCTGATGTAAAACGGGATTTGGGTTCTTGCGAAGTTGAGCTCCCATCGCCATTCAACCCTGATCAGGAACAGGAGGAGAATGTCCTGGCCATGCTAAATTGCTCCCTAGTGTCCAAAGATGTGCAGATTAGGTGTTAAATGCACAGGGGTTACAAGGATAAAGTGGAGGGAAGGCCTCAGTGGGATGCTCTTTCAGAGAGTTGATGCAGACTCGATGGGCCAAATGACCTCTTTCTGCACTGTAGGTATTCTATGATTTGTATTCCTGTTGTAAGGTAGGTATTAATATTTATCACTTAGTCAGCATAATTAAAACAGATAATCTAGTCATTTATTCACTTCTGCTTCTGAAAACTTGTGAGCAAATTGGCTTCTACTTTTTTTACAATAGTGAGAGTACTTCAAAAGAACTTTGGAATAATGTATTTTAAAATGACTTCAGGTTGTGAAAGCTGATATATAAATATAGAACCATAGAACACTGCAGCACAAAAACAGGCCCTTTTGGCCCTTCTTGTCTGTGCTGAACCATTTTTCTGCCTAGTCCCACTGACCTGCACCTGGACCATATCCCTCCACACCCCTCTCATCCATGTACCCGTCCAAGTTTTTCTTAAATGTTATAAGTGAGCCCGCATTTACCACTTCATCTGGCAGCTCATTCCACACTCCCACCACTCTCTGCGTGAAGAAGCCCCCTCCACCCCCACCCGCCAATATTCCCTTTAAACTTTTCCCCCTTCGCCCTTACCCCATCTTTTTCTTGTTTTTTCTAGTTTTTTTCCTCCTCTCGCACCAGTGGAAAAAGCCTGTTTGCATTCACTCTATCTATACCCATCATAATTTTATGCACCTCTATCAAATCTCCTCTCATTCTTCTATGCTCCAGGCAATAAAGTCCTAACCTATTCAACCTTTCTCTGTAATTCAGTTTCTCAAGTCCAGGCAACATCCTTGTAAACCTTCTCTGTACTCTTTCAACCATATTAATATCCTTCCTGTAATTAGGTGACCAAAACTGCACACAATACTCTAAATTCAGCCTCACCAATGTCTTATACAACCTCACCATAACATTATAATTGACTTTATTTTTGAGGTGATATCCTCTTGGCTAATCCTGATATATCCTAAGCATAGTCCAAAGATGTATAGGTTAGAAGGATTGGCCATTATCAACGTGTAGGGTTATGGAGATAGGACAGGGGAGTGGGCCTATGTAAAGGGCTCTTTCAGAGGATTGGTGCAGTTGCAGTTTTGCTTTGCAGTTGTTTTTAAATTGGCGCTGTGGGGCCAGCAAGTGCTAGCTTAATCATTGCTTCTAGCCTCTTCATCCCTGGTCATCTTCCACTGCAGTCCACCTCAAGGAGCTACCTGTTTTAATTGGCAAGGTAGTGACAGCCTCTAACGCTGCCTACCTTGTCATTTGCACTCTGGCCCAGGATTAGGACCTGGAATTCATCCAGGGTTCCCAACCTTACATTGAAAATCCAGCCCAATGTCTATTATTGTTACAGGGAAAAGAATTATTTCTGTATCACCACTTCAAATGGCCCTATTCAGGTGTATGATGGTTCCCCGGCTATGCAGCCTTTACAGCCTGCACACGTTCTCATTGATGTCATTATAGAATGCTACGCTCATCCTACCCATGTTGCTGCATGTACCAGAGAATTGACCTAGTCTATGAACAACTACTTCATGTGGCAGAATGGGTGACACAGTAGTTAGCATTGCTGTCTCACAGCGCCAGGGACCTGAATTTGATTCCTGGCTTGGGTCACTGTGTCTGCGGAGTCTGCATGCTCTTACCGTGTCTGCATGAGTTTCCACTGAGTGCTCTGGTTTCTTCCCACAACCCAAAAGATGTGCTGGTTAGGTGCAATGGCCATGCTAAGTTCTCCCTCAGGATACTCAACAGGTGCCAGAGTGCGGCAACTAGAGGACTTTCACAGTAATATCATTGCAGTGTTAACGTAAGCCTACTTCTGACACATAAATGAACATTAATTAATAAACTTTACACTTTAAAACGTCTGTGAATTTCTAAAAAATTAATTCTAAACAAAGAAAATACTACAGCATTACTTTTAGATAGTGATTAACAAGAAAAGAAACCAAACAAAAGCACTTCAAAGAGAAGGTACAGGGTTTGACTGAATCTCGGTCATTCACTTTAATAAATAAACAAACGCCGAGAACTTCAAAGAATGCACATGCTTGTAATTGGAATGTTTGTTAATCTGAAACTGGAACAGGTTTTTCCTGATTCTCAATTGTATCCAGACTTCACAAACTCTGAAAATAAAAGAGGGGCAAAGAGAAGAAAATTAAGAGAGGGATTAAGGGTTATGGGGAGAGGGCAGGAATGTGGAACTGAGCCACGACAGATCAGCCATGATCTTATTGAATGGCAGGGCAGGCTCGAAGGGCTAGATGGCCTACTCCTGCTCCTATTTCTTATGTTCTTATGTTCTAAGTATTTGAGGAGCTGAGGGAATTCTATCCATTGCATAATATTATTGGAATTCTGTTCAAGCTTCACCCTGACTTTCACATAAAAATCTGATCAGAAATTTTTGGCAAATGCTAAACTGCAATCCTGTCATAGTTTGCCTAATGTCCAAGACAAGCATAAAGTGTTGGGCCAAATGAAAGGATTAGTTTTGGACTAGAATTGTTTACTTTGAAACAAATTCAAAGTCGACAGAAGAGTTCCTGTCCAGTATGAATTATTTTGAAACAAATGTTTACAGATACATTTAGAGTCAAGTAATGAGTATATTTGTTAAATTGTCAGTCTTTTTCGATTGCACAGTTATACTTCACTTCTTGATCACATTCAATTTGCAAGCAAGTAAGTTTAGATCCATCAAATCTCTACTGTGCAGAAGGAGGCCATCTAGCCCATTGAATCTGCACCAATCCTCTGAAAGAGCACTTTACCTAGGCCCACTCCCCTGTCCTATCTCCATAACCCTACACGTTGATAATGGCCAATCCATCTAGCCTACACATCCTTGGACTATGCTTACTTATGAAGGAACATTTTACAATATTTTATGCAGTGTCACCCAAAGAATAATTGGGTATTTCGATTACAAACGTATTACATCCTAAACTTAAAGTACTTGCAAATTGCATGCGGACTACTCACTTTTCAGGCTGTGTGTCAGTGACAATTGGGAGAATTTTAACTCTCTCTATTACAGCAGAAACTGGAGGAGGCAGTTAAAATGGAATGGAAACCTGACCTGCAGCCCTGACCCCTGTGACTACTTTGCAATGCAGGCAGTAAGAGCACCAGTTCAAAACAAAGAGGTTATTTAGTATGTATGTAGATAGGGTCCAATAACATCACTGGGACTGGACTGACATTTTAACATTGGCGTAAAGGGAGAGTAGTTTTGGTTTTCCCAGCAAGTTGAAACAGTTCAGATTATCTGGAGAAGAACCCATTTACATAGGTGTTTGTCCCCTTGGCTCAACAAGGCAAGTGTCCATCTTCTCTGCCCCAGAGTCCTCCTCAGCTTCCCAAACCATGCCAACGCTGATTGCCGCAGAACTCATTCCTGCACTTAATTTGGGTCGAGCAGATGACCTCCAATGTGTCTGCACCAATTTCCGCACTGTTTGGGAGGTCGGCCAGAAGAGTACTGATAAGATCTGGTTGTCAAAAATTGGCTTGGCCTTCTATTGCAGCTCCCAAAACAACCCAGCCATTTGCAAGGCTATTTATCTTGGACTTAATTTTTCTTCAGTACATTCATTTGGGCTTGAAAGCTTTTGCACGTATCCTAAAGACAGTGTGCATTTAATTCTACGTATTTTACTTTATTGTTGAAAGAGCCTGCAAACTGGATGAAATCTATTGATGTCTTTTCCGATTTAAAATTGGTGTTATGCACTATAACAAGTCCACGTCTTGCTGCTTTGTTATGTGGGAACCTATTTCTTGAAGGAGGCCTAATATGGCTTGTTGCTGCAGGAGGAAGTGTAGAAAGGCTTTGTCACTTTTAGATCAAATATTCTGTTTTCTTCAGATGTCCAATCATGTATGTGGTGAGAATCCTATTTGAAGAATATAAGGGAGGCAGGGCACTCTTTGGCTCATGTGAATAACTCATGATAGCTTCCGACAACCTTCTGTTTCCTTCCGATGCAAGTAACTGCATTCACTGGGGATTGGGATTTTTTAGCCTCGAAAAGCAGCCCTGGGAAAATAATTACTTGGAATTATCATAACATGCGCTGAAGTCCTGCATCAACTTGAGGGAAGGACAGGAGAGATAAAAAAGTGAAGTTCATAATGGATGGAATGAAACACTTTCTAAACATGTAAATTAACAATTTATTGGTAGCATACAAGGATTACACACCCTGCTGACTTTTCACAATAAATCACGGTGGCATGGTAGCACAGTGGTTAGCACTGCTGCTGCACAGCTCCAGGGTCCTGGGTTCAATTCCTGGCTTGGGTCACTGTCTGTGTGGAGTTTGCATGTTCTCCTTGTGTCCATGTGAGTTTCCTCCAGGTACTCTGGTTTCCTCCCACAGTCCAAAGATGTGCAGGTTGGGTTGATTGGCCATGCTAAGAAATTGCCCCTTAGTGTCCAGGGATGTGCAGGTTAGAGGGATTAGTGGGTATAATATGTAGGGATATGGAGGTAGGGCCTGGGTGGGATCGTGTTCGGTGCAGACTCAATGGGTTGAATGGCCTCTTTCTGCATTATAGGGTTCTATGATTCTCATATTTCAACCATAATTTGCTGAATGGTTCTATAGCCGTGTGGGATGAATGCACCCCTGAGATTTTGTAGTGTAAGAACATAAGAAGTAGGAGCAGGAGTAGGCCATCTAGCCCTTCGAGCCTGCCC
The DNA here is from genome assembly GCF_965287045.1 of Carcharhinus amblyrhynchos. Taxonomy (NCBI): domain Eukaryota; kingdom Metazoa; phylum Chordata; class Chondrichthyes; order Carcharhiniformes; family Carcharhinidae; genus Carcharhinus; species Carcharhinus amblyrhynchos. The sequence goes on along the minus strand of NC_137324.1, from coordinate 60,704,019 downwards.
CACCATTCAATAAGATCATGACTGATCTGAAGTGAATCAGTTCCACTTTCCCGCTTTCTCCCCATAACCCTTAATTCCCTAGTGTAAAACAAATTTTATAATATACTGTATGTAATTTTATATAAGTCAGAACTGATCTTTTTTATAGCAGCTTTCGTCCTACTTTAGCCCACCCAACATTGCAATTTCAAATTTATTACTTCAGTTCTTTAGTTCAAATAGTTCTGGTGATTAATTTCATTGCAATAGTAAAACATTGTCAGGGAAAGCTAAACAGCATTAATAGTCAATGAGTTTAGAGCGGAAACTGCCAAAATATTTGACATTTGTACTGTGGCTTCGCAAAAGGTTGCAGGAAGACTAATAATAGACTAACTGAATGCCTTGCAAAAGAGACTTGACAGAAAGGTGAGACCCCAGCAATCTCTGAACTTTGAAAGGTTTCAGTTCATGCAACAGCAACTGCACTGTAATCAAGATGTTGCGGTTTGTGTGGTTTTTCATTGTAATATGCATACATTACTGATCTAATTTCTGAACACAAATTCATTTTGATTTGATTTATTATTGTCACATGTATTGGTATACAGTGAAAAGTATTGTTTTTTGCTATCAGTCTATAAGATGCTTATGTGAACTGTATTATCAGCGCTTGGGATATCGGTGACAAGGGTCTCTGCATATGTGCTGAATAAATACTTCTAATATGAGATGCAGGCATAGTTTGTAGTTTCTACTAATCTCTACATCACTATCTAAATTTAGATATTAGTAAGTTGACATAGGAGATAAGGGGCAGAATGCTTGCATAGTGAAATCTGATCTTGCGGTATATCTTCTGTGATCTACACGATATTTCACATTTACTTGTTGATGTGTGTAGATCAGGTCTATTTTCCCTTAAGTTTGCTGCTCACAGGCTGCCTTGATTGCCATTGTTCCCAAACACATGAATCACTTGTGCAGCCTCCCATCCTTCCTCCCATTTGACCTTCAGTCATCTCCCTGATTTCTGAAACTGGCCTCCTGCCTCCTTTCCTTGATCTACAGTCTCCAATCATTCAGCCCATTTCCTAATTTTCAATGCAAGCCCACTATCCTTCTTCCACAGGCTCCTGTCCTTCTGTCTCATCAATCCCTGTATTCCAGTCCCAATTCTGATCTTTGACTCCAAATTTAATTCCAACCCCAACTCCCAGCTTTGATTCTGATCCTGATTCCAATCCTAAACCCTGATGCTGATTCTGGACCAGATGCTTGGATCTACTTGTATCTTGTAAGTAGGTCAATCTTGTACTCCTTTCATTGGATTTGCCTTGGACATCTTCATTCAGGCAGAGTGCACATAGCCTGGGAGAATCCAAATTTCCAGACCGAACTCTTAACACCTCCATAGCACTGGGAGGCACAATCTTTTGGATGAAATGTTAAATCGAGGGCCCGTCTTCCCTTCTTGGGTATATGTAAAATATCTCTCAGTACCTTTTGAAAAAGACCTGCAATGTTCATTCTGCTATCCTTTAACCAACATCAGTGAATAAGTTATTTGATCATTAGTTCTTTCTTTGCAGGCCACATTTTTCCACATAGTAACAGTGACTTTCAAGGGATGTCCTGAATCCATAAAATATACAGTATACATGCAAGTTCATTTCTAAACTTCTTTCTTTCACAGAAATGTATCTTCTACTATTTTTGTGAATACAAGTCATAGAGTCATTGCTGTTGGCTCTTAACATTCACCACTTAAGCTGGGAGGATTAACTGACACACCCTGCTGTTGGTTTCTATTTCCTTTCGTTCAAAACTCTGAAAATTATTATAATCCAATTAAGGGCTATCTGGACTGTGCCAACTACATAATTGTTGTGCCAACTATGTAAACATTTCAAGCTGTGGTACTTCAAAAAGCCACAAGACAGGTTTTATGACCTTTTTATTCAGAGAAAGAGGAAATTTTTCTCTGTTCGAAGGGGCATGTCTTCTTGGTTTTAAATGTTAATATGACTTCTGACTTGGAGGAAGTATAACAAAGGAGACTCAAGGTGAAAGGTAAAGCTTAGTTAGAGGAATCAGAGAAAAGATTTTGAGAGAAAAAGCAGCCTCATTTATATTGTAGCATTAAAATTCTTGAGACTGTTAATTGTTATATCGTAGGATTTTTAGTGAATCTCTTCTGCAATGTGAATGTAAAAGAAAATTAAAAATAGAAAAACATGGAAATTCAAGCCAAAACTGCTATAATTAGAGAGAAAAGAGTAACAAAGCTAAAAATGTAGGAAAAAAGGTTAACGGTTTGTCTGGCATTTCTCATGAAATGTCTCACTACAAATATGGGTGGCACAGTGGTGAGTGCTACTGCTTCACAGTGCCAGGGACCCGGGTTCAATTCCCGGCTTGGGTCACTGCATGGAGCTTACATGTCCTTTCTGTGTCTGCATGGGGTTTTCTCTGGGTGTTCCAGTTTCCTCTCACAGTCTGAAAGACGTGCTGGTTAGGTGGCTTGGCCATGCTAAATTCTCCCTCAGTGTACCCGAACAGGTGCTGGAGTGTGGTGACTAGGGGGTTTTCACAGTAACTTCATTGCAGTGTTAATGTAAGTCTACATGTGACACTAATAAATAAACTTAAAAACAAATGGCTGGAGCTGCCTGCCACTGTACCTTGTCTCAAAAATGGAGACCATTTTAATTCGGCTCTGACAAGGCTGGATTATGCTTATGATTGCTTGGTTGCCAATAAACTAAAACATTCACATCAACTACAATCACATTTATTCTAGTAAACTCAACTGAGATCAGATTAAGTCTCTGTGAAATCAAATTTAATTTAGCAGAAGACTGTCACAGTGCAGATCAGTGAATTGCCAAATATGGCATGAAATATATCCTTATACAAAAAATGTAGTTTATATGGGCTAAGATATGTGGATTTTATGCAGCTGGTCATGTGCCAGATTCCTTCCTTCTTTGAAATAAATTATTTTTACATGCTGTGAGTTGTGTTGCAGAAAACCTGGGCGGGTTTCTCCCAAAAATGTTCGAAGTGTCAAATTTGCGCAAAAACGGGAGTAAATCCTGCTGTGTTTTTAAAAAAGAATCTCCCACACTCTATACACTGCAGAGTGCACAAGCATAAATCATGTTAAAATGCTGTGGGTGGGGCACGTCTCTGCTGGAGAGGCTGGCAGCGTAGTGCTTAGCGGGCCACTGCGCATCTGCCGATCTGTCAGTACTGACATCAGCGCATGGACAGTAGCCCCTCTCTGCTGGCCTCACAATTGCCGGACAGCCCCGCAACACTCACATCACTGTGTGACGGCCCGCACGTCCCGATTGCTGGTCTCCTGGACATATCCAGGCCAGCTTTGACCAACCCCCCCAGTAGCCCCAGTCTCCTGCCCTTTCCCCCACTGGCCGTCCCAAGCTGCCCCCCACCCACCCAAATGGTCAGCCCCGATCACTGGCTTCCACCGATTCCCGACTGCAGAGTCAGGTTACACCTGAACTGGAGGGGGCCTAATATCCTGGCAGGGAGATTTGCTACAGCCAATCGGGAGGGTTTAAACTAGTTTGGCAGGGGGGTGGGACCAAAAGCAGTAGGGAGACAGAAGACAAGGTTGAGGACAGCATAGAAGTTAAAGAGAACACATTAAGTAGTAAAGACAATGTCAGAAATCCTAGTACCAGACAGATCAGGCAAAAGCAAGGCAGAGAGCAAGGGAAGTCCATTAAATTGTATTTACTTCAATGCAAGAGGCCTGATGGGCAAGGCAGATAAACTCAGGGAATGGATGGATACGTGGAATTATAGCAATTACTGAAACGTGGCTTAAGGCAGGGACAGGACTGGCAGCTCAATGTTCCAGGGTACAGATGCTATGGGAAAGATAGAACAGGAGGTAAGAGAGGAGGGGCAGTTGCACTTTTTCACTTAGGGAAAATATCATGGCAGTACTGAGAAGGGATATATCTGAGGGTTTAGCTGCTGAGTCTATATGGGTAGAACTGAGAAATAAGAAAGGGGAAATCACTTTGATAGGGTTGTATTATAGGCCCTCAAATAGTCAGCGGGAAATTAAGGAGTAAATACGTAAGGAGATTACAGATAGCTTCAAGAAAATTAGGGTGGTAATAGTACAGGATCTTAACTTTCCAACATTGACTGGGACAGCCATAATATTAGAGGGTTGGATGGAGAGCAATTTGTTGAGTGTATTCAGGAGGAATTTCTCATTCAGTATGTGGATGGCCCGACTAGAGAGGGGGCAAAACTTGACTTCCTCTTGGGAAATAAGGAAGAGCAAGTGACAGAAGTGTTAGTGAGAGATCAGTGATCATAATTATATTAGTTTAAAGATAACTGTGGAGAATGATAATTCTGGCACAAAAGTTAAAATTCTAAATTGGGGTAAGGCTAATTTTGATGGTATTAGGCAGGAACTTTCAAAAGTAAATTAGGGGTGTCTGTGGGAAGGTAAAGGGACATACGGTAAGTGGGAGGCTTTCAAAAGTGTGTTAATCAATTCAGCACATTCCTCTTAGAGCGAAGGGCAAGGCTGGCAGAAGTAGGGAGCTCTGGGTGCCTCAGGATATCGAGGTCAAGAAGAAGAAGGAGACACATGACATGCATAGGCAGTTGGGATCAAGTGAATCCCTTGAAGAGTGTAGGGAGTGTAGGAGTAGAGTTAAGATGGAAGTAATCAGGAGGCCAAAAAGGGGACACAGGATTGTTTTGGCAGATAAGGCAAAGGAGAACCCAAAGAGTTCTACAAATATATAAAGGCTAAAAGAGTAACTAGGAGAGAGTAGGGCCTCTTAGAGATCAACAAGGTCATCTATGTGCAGATCCACATGAGATGGGTGAGATCCTAAATGAATATTTCTCATCAGTGTTTACTGTTAAGAAAAGCATGGATGTTAGGGAACTTGGGGAAATGAATAGTGATGTCTTGAGGAGTGTACACATTACAGAGAAGGAGGTGCTGGAAGTCTTAAAGCGCATTAAGATAGATAAATCCCCAGGACCTGATGAAATGTATCCCGGGACATTATGGGAGGCTAGGGAGGAAATTGCTGGTACCTTAGCAGAGATATTTGAATCATTGATAGTCATAGGTGAGGTGTCTGAAGATTGGAGGGGGGCAGATGTTGTACCTTTGTTTAAAAAAGGCTGCAGGGAAAAGTCTGGGAACTACAGGTGAGCCTCACATCTGTGATGGGTAAGTTGTTGGAAGGTATTTTGAGAGACAGGATCTACAGGCATTTAGAAATGCAATGACTGATTAGGGACAGTCAGCATGGCTTTGTGAATGGAAAATCATGTCTCACAAATGTAATTGAGTTTTTTGAAGGAGTAACCAAGAAGGTAGATGAGGGCAATGCAGTTGATGTTGTCTGCGTGGACTTCAGCAAGGCCTTTGACAAAGCACCGCATGGTGGGTTGTTGCATAATGTTAATTCTCACGGGATCCAGAGTGAGGTAGCTTAATGGATACAAAATTGACTCCTTGACAGAAGCCAGAGGATGGTTGTAGAGGGTTGTTTTTCAAACTGGAGGCCTGTGACTAGCAGCATGCCTTAGGGATCAGTGCTGGGTTTGCTGTTATTTGTCATTTATGTTAATGATTTGGATGAGAAAATAGGTGGTATGATTAGTAAATTTGTAGATGACACCAAGATTGGTGGCGCAGTGGACAGTGAAGAAGGTTATCTTGGTTTGCAAAAGAATCTTGATTAATTTGGCCAATGGGCTGATGAATGGCAGATGGAGTTTAATTTAGATAAATGCAAGGTAATGCATTTTGGTAGATTGAACCAGGGCATGACTTACTCAGTTAATGGTTTCCTCACTGGGGAGAGTTACAGAACAAAGAGATCTAGGTGTACATGTTCATAGCTCCTTGAAAGTGGAGTCACATGTGGACAGAGTGGTGAAGAAGGCATTCAGCATGCTTGGTTTCATTTGTCTGAACATTGAATACAGGAGTTAGAATATCTTGTTGAAGTTGTACAAGACTTTGGTAAGGCCACACTTGAAATACTGCATATGCAGTTTTGGTCAACTTATTATAGAAAGAGCATAGAAAAGATTTACTAGGATGCTACCTGGACTTGATGGTTTGAGTTATAAGAAGAAGCTGGATAGACTGGGACTTTTTTCTCTGGAGCATAGAAGGCTGAGTGGTGATCTTATAGCGGTCTATAAAATAATGAGGGGCATAGTTCAGCTAGACAGTCAATATCTTTTCCCAAAGGAGGGGAGTCTAAAACTAGAGGGCATAGGTTTAAGGTGAGAGGGGAGAGATACAAAAGTGTTGAAAGGGGCAATTTTTTCACATGGAGTGGTGAGTGTCTGGAACAAGCTGCCAGTGGTAATGTTAGAGGCAGATTCAATTTTGTCTTTTAAAAAGCATTTACACAGTTACATGTGTATGATGGGTATAGCGGGATATGGGCCAAATGAGGGCAATTGGGACTAGCTTAGGGACTTAAAAATAGAGGGTGACATTGACAAGTTGGGCCAAAGGGCTTGTTTCCATGCTGTAAACCTCTATGACCCTCTGACATCCAGTGTACTTGTATGAATATTCAGCCATGGACATCTCTTTCACATCAACTGTTCAACACTACAATTTTTTTCTTAGTTTGCTGTACGGTTGGGAAGCCTCAACTGCCAAGTATGTAGAGTGAGAAATTTTGAATCATTCCAACTAGCTTATCTCCACTCGTCTTAAGGGGAATAAATAGCCTTAAATTCCTTTTGCAAACCTATCATAAAAAAATCAGCAATGTTATTTGATACCTGTATAATTGTCAATACCGCTTTTATACTTTGGAAACTTGTCTCTGTTTCAGCTTTCCGTGGCCAAGTGATGGAAATCACATCAAAATATTTTAGCATGGGGTTTTCCAGCCCTTCCCACTGGCAGGATCTTTCTGCCCTGTCAAAGGCAACCCTCCATGGTGTGTTTTCTGATGGTGGAGGTGTTTTACCATTGGCCACCGGTGGAATTTAACTGTCCGACCATTTGTGGCATTTAACTGGGTTCGTCCATCTCGCTGCTGGGGAACCCACTGCAGAGGTGTTACTTTTAGTGAGACCGGATGAGCCCGCTGGCAGGAAGGGCCGGAAGTCATGCCCTTTGTGTGAGCATTCCCAGGGTTGGATTCTCCAGCCTCTTCCATTGTGGAGCCTATTGTGAGTGAGAAAAGAAAATTTGGCATTCCAGCCAAAGGTCCATTTACTCTCAACAGAAAATCCCAGCCATGAATGAGGATGGAAGATTTTGGCCCATGTTGAAAACAATGCTGTGTTTTCCTGTTTTCTGTTCTTCTACAAAAATAGTTTGCCAAACAGTTTGCATAAAGACAAAAAAAATTGTACACAAATATTAACTTGTATTGAGAGGACTTTCATTTATATTACACTATACGGATCTTCAAAGTGCCCCAAAGCACTTTCAGATGATGTAGTATCTCTGAATGGTTGTATTGTCAGAATTGCATCAGATAAATTGTTCGAAGTCCCACAGTTAAATAAAGGCCAGATAATCTGATTTAGTGCATATTGGCTGGGACACCAGGGGGAAACGATCCCTTGTGTGCTATGGGATCTTTTGTATCATTGTAAAAGGACAAATGACTCTTGGCTTTATCATCTAAACAGAAAGATGCCACATGGGAGAGTACTCCCATAGTATTGTAACAAACTAAATCAAATGGAACAAACTAGTCCTGGACAATGATTTGTGTGAGAAATATGATAAGGCTTCAAGGGTGGCAGATTTTCCACCATATACAAATGTTGTAAGAATTGAATTTACATCACTTGTTTACAGACTTGTAGTTAATATTTTATTTGGTATTGTTTGATAATGTACTTCAATAGCTTTGCAAATGATGCACACCTTGTTATTTTATTTCCTGTAGCCTAACAAAGACCATCAGAGGATGCAGCAGGATATTGATCAGTTGGAGACTTGGGCAGAGAGATGGCAGATGGAGTTTAATCTGGACAAATGCGAGATAATGCATTTTGGAAGGCCTAATACAGATAGGAAGTATATAGTAAATGACAGAACCCTTAAGAGTAACCCAAGGAATCTGGGTTTAAAGGCACACAGGTCACTGAAAGTGGCAATGCAGGTGGAGAAGGTAGTCAAGAGGGCATATAGCATGCTTGCTATGAGGAGAGGCTGAATAAACTAGGCTTGTACTCGTTAGAGTTTAGAAGAATGAGGGGAGATCTCATTGAGACGTATAAGATGATGAATGGGATGGATAGGTTAGAGGTGGAGAGACTCTTCCCGCTCAAAAAAGACAGTAGGACTAGGGGGCACAGCCTCAAGATAAAGGTGGGGGAGGTTTAGAACGGAGTTGAGGAGGAACTTCTTCACTCAAAGGGTGGTGAATCTCTGGAATTCTCTGCCCGTTGAAGTGGTGGAGGCTGCCTCGCTAAATATTTTTACGAAGCGGGTTGATGGGTTTTTGATAAGAGAGGGGATTAAGGGTTATGGGGAGAGGGCGGGAAAGTGGAACTGAGCCACGACAGATCAGTCATGATCTTATTGAATGGCGGGGCAGACTTGAAGGGCTAGATGGCCTACTCCTGCTCCTATTTCTTATGTTCTTATGTTCTTATGTTCATCAGCCGGGGCATTAAGTTTAAAAATTGGCAAGTCATATTGAAGCTGTATACCTTAGTTAGGTCGCACTTGGAATATAGTGTTCAATTCTGGTCGCCACACTACCAGAAGGATGTGGAGGCTTTGGAAAGGGTACAGAAAAGATTTACTAGGATGTTGCCTGGAATGGAGAGCATTAACTATGAGGAGAGGTTGGAGAAACTTGGTTTGTTCTCACTGGAACGACAGAGGTTGAGGAGCGACCTGATAGAAGTCTATAAGATTATGAGAGGCACGGACAGAGTGGATAGTGAGAAGATTTTTCCCAATCAATTGCTATTTAGCACAGGTTTAAGGTGTGAGTGGCAAAATTAAAGGAGATGTAAGAGGCAGATTTTTTTATGCAGAGTAATGGGTGCCTGAAACTTGCTGCTGGGGGAGATAGTGAAAGCAGAAATGATAGGGACTTTTAAGGGGCATCATGACAAGTACATGAATAGGATGGGAATAGAGGGATATGGTCCCTGGATGGGTAGGGGGTTTTAGTTAAGTCGGGCAGCATAGTTGGTGCAGGTTTGGAGGGCCAAAGGGCCTGTTCCTGTGCTGTAATTTTCTTTGTTCTTTGTTTTGTTCATCAAAGAACACTTTGAATTCAAAAACAATTCTGGTAAAAACTTAATTTTTCGTGGAAGTAAAAGAAGTCAAACTTAAGCTTATGAAGATCTTATTTTCAGATTCATTTTCAAAAATTGCACCTGTTAAAATTCTCTGTGTGTGTGTGTGTGTGTGTGTTTGGTTCCAGTCAATGGTAACTGGCAGGAAGTTGAAAACAGGAAGGCAGCTTATTATCTTCATGGCTATAGATTGAGGGACGGAACCTGAGTATTCTTGTATACACCAGTTGCTGAAAGTAAGTATGCAGGTACAGCAGGAGGTGAAGAAGGCAAATGGTATGTTGGCCTTCATAGTGAGGGGCTTTGAATATAGGAGCAGGGATGTCTTTCTGCAGTTATACATTACCTTGGTGAGACCACATGTGGAATATTGTATGCAGTTTTGGTCTCCTTATCTGAGGAAGAATGTCCTTGATGAAGTGGGAGTGCAGTGAAGATTTATCAGCCTGATCCTTGGGATGGTGGGACTGATATATGAAAGATTGAGTTGGTTAGGATACTATCCGTTCGAGTTCAGAAAGATTTCATAGAAACCAATAAGGAAAGAAAGTTTGGCCTGGAACTCTATCCTGAGGATCTGCCACAATGATATTCTGAGACTGAGATGATTAGCCTCCAACAACCACATCTTCCTTTAGCACTTGATGTGACTCCAACCAGTGGAAAGATTTCCCCCGATTCCCATTGACCTTCATTTGCTTTGACTTCTCGATGTCACACTTGATCAACATGCTGCCTTGATGTCAATGGCATCATTCTCACCTCACCTTTTGAATTCATTTTTCTGTCCACGCTTGGAAAAAGGTTGTAATGAGGTCTGAAACTGAGTAGCCCTAGCAGAACCCAAACTGAGCATCAGTGAACAGTTATTGCTCAGGAATTGATGCTTCATAGCATTGTTGACAACATCTTCCATCAGTTTGCTGATGATTGAGAGAACTGGTTAGATTGGATTTACTCTAATTTTTGTAGATGGGACAAATCTGATCAATTTTCCCCTGTTGTTTGTAATATATATATAAATGATTTTGAGGAGAATGTAGCTGGTCTGGTTAGTGAGTTTGCAGATGATGCAAAGATTAGGGGATCTGTGTATATTGAGGAGGATTGCCAGAGCATACGGCAAGATATAAATAGGCTGGAGATTTGGGCAGAGAAGTGACAGATGACATTTAATTTTGATTTTGATTTGATTTATTGTTGTCACATGCATTAACAATGAAAAATATTGATTCTTGCGCGCTATACAGACAAAACATACCGTTCATAGAGAAGGAAACGCATGAGTGCAGAATTTAATCTGGATAAATGCGAGGTGATGCATTTGGAAGGCCTAATGCAGGAGATAAGTATACAGTAAAAGCAGAACCCTTAGAAACATTAACATGCAGAGGGATTTTCGTATATAGTCCACAGTTCGCTGAAAGCTGCATCATAAGCGAATAAGATGGTCAAGAAGGCACATTGCCTTCATTGAGGCATAGAGTATAAAAATTGACAAGCCATGTTGCAGCTGAGTGGAACTTATTTAGTCAACAATTGGAATATTGTGTACAGTTCTTGTTGCCACACTACCAGAAGGATATGGAGGCTTTGGAGAGGGTACAGGAAAGGTTCACAAAGATGCGGCCTGCTTTGGAGAGTATTAACCATGAGGAGAGATTGAACAAACTTGTTTAGTTTTCACCTGAACATTAGAGACTGAGGAGGGGTGGTGGGGTGACCTGATTGAAGTTTACAAATTTATGAAAGGCACGGATAGAATGGATAATCAGAGACATTTTCCCAGGGTAGAAATGTCAATTACTAGGGACCATAGATTTAAGATAAAAGGGAGAAAATTTAAAGGAGATATGAGATGCACGTTATTTATATACTATGGTAAATTCTTAAAATGTGCTGCCAGAAGAGATGGTAGAAGCAGATACAAGAACACTGTTTAAGAGACATCTTGACAGACACATGAACCAGCAGGAAATAGAAGGATCCAGACTGTGTAGAGACAAAAGGTCTTTTGTTTAGAAAGGCATCATGTGTTGGCAAAAGCTTGGTGGTCCGAAGAGCCTGTTCCTGTGCTGTACTGGTCTTTGTTCTGTTTGTCAAGTAGATGCCAGTATTATGGCTGTCCTGGAATGACGTGGTTGAAAGTGCAGTTAGATTTGGAATACGTGCCTTTAGTGCAACAGCCAAAATGCTATTGGAGCCCACAGACTTTGTTGTGTCCAATTTCTTCAACAATTTCTTTACATTGCTTGGATTGAATTGAATTGAATTGATGCTGGGTACCTCAACACATCTCAAAATTTCATATTTTAAAACTTTCACTGTAACAGAAGACTAAAAGCAGTCTTCACTAAACACTGTTTTCTTTTTGTAGGCAACTGATACTTTCTGTTACAGAGAGGAACATTCCCTTTTATACTTACCAAACATTGCACTCTCCAAGTACAATGGACACTATAAACATCCTAGGATTACCACTGACCAGCAACTAAACTGGACTATCCATATCAATACTGTGCTTACCAGAGCAGATCAAAGGCTAGGAATCCTGCAGTGAGTAACTCCCCTCCTGATTTCTCAAAACCCGTTCACCATCTACAGGTGTTAGGGACCAGATCAGAAACACCAAAGTATGTTATGAAGTGAGACGCAACCCCAACTATTTTTGATTTTGGCATTAATATGGGGATAAGGAGTTTCAATCCGTGTGTGATTCTATTGACCTACTAAGAACCTTTTATCAAAACAAACTTTATTTAACAAGACAGCTAAACTATAACAAGAAGAATTAACATAACTTTTACCAATTTAAATAATTAAACATGACAAGATATAATTTTTAATTGCTGTTCTATCTCGATTAGTTCCAATTTAAGCAATATTCCTCATATAGGTAAACTCCTGCTCAAAATCCATGAGCAAACAATGGGTGCACATGCTGGAATGCAGGCTGTCAGTCCTCTAGTTTCCAGAACATGTCTCAACAGAGATGAACCATATGATTTCCAGAGAGAGAGAGCAGGAGAGAAAAAAGCTCCTCTTCCTTAAAGATCTCTGTAAGCCTAGCTCCTTTCATTATCCTATCCTCTCATCAATCCACCTAATTAAACCCTATTCTGAAACCCCAGTGGACAGTACAAAAATAAATAGAACTGTTAGCTCTCAAACACCCCAATATCTCAGATCAATTATTCTTCTACATTCTCAGCATGTGGCTGCCAGATTCATAGACAGATTGGCAGCAAGTAAAACAGAGCTGAAAGTTAAACATATATTTCATAAGAACCATGATATGAACACATTTTTTAAAGACACAGTATTGTCACATTAGGCAGAAGTCAAGATTATAATGGAATGCTCTTCCCTTGCCTGGATGAGCGCAGCTCCAACAGCATTCAAGAAGCTTGGCACTATCCAGGACAAAATAGGCCATATCATTAGCATTCCATCCATAAAAAATCACTACCTCCACCACCAATGGCATAGTGGCCACCATCCACTGCAAGAACTTTTCAAAACTCCTCGGACTTTTAATTCTAGATTTTTATTGAATTCAAATTTCACTGTCTGCCATGGTGAGATTTAAACCCGAATCCCCAGCAAATTACCTTAGGTCACTGGATTAATTGTCCAGAGACAATACGTCCTTTCCACTGCCTCCCTACTGATGTTAGGCTAACTGGTATATAATTCCCTGATTTCTCCTTCCATCCTTTTTTAAATGATGGTAGTTACATTTGCCATCAATCTGCTAAGACTGCTGTAGAATCTACAGAGTTTTGGAAGATGACAATAAAGCACCCACTATTTCCATGGCTACCTACTTTACTATCTGAGATATAGATTAGCAGGCCTTGAGAATTTATGGGTTTTCAGTCCCATTATGTTCTCCAGTGCTATTTCCCTACGAATACTAATTTCCTTCAATTCATCCTTCTCGCGAGACTCCTTGTTCCCTACCATTTCTGGGAAGTTATTTGTGTCACCTTCCGTAAAGACAGAACTAAAGTAGCTGTTCAATTCATCTGCCATTTCCTGTTCTCCTTCATAATTCTGCAGTTTTGAACAAAGAACAAAGAAAATTACAGTGCAGATACAGGCCCTTCAGTGCTCCAAGCCAGCATCAACTATGCTCCGACTTAACTGAAACCCCCTACCCTTCCGGGGACCATAACCCTCTATTCCCATCCTATTCATGTATTTGTCAAGAGGCCCCTTAACAGTCACTATCGTAACTGCTTTCCCTGGCAACGAGTTCCAGGAACCCACCACCCTCTCTGTATAAAAAACTTGTCTGGTATATCTCCTTTAAAACCTTGTCCCTCGCACTATAAATCTATGCCCCCTAGTGATTGACTCTTCCACCCTAGGAAAAAACTTCTGACTAGCCACTCTGTCTATGCCTCTAATAATCTTGTAGATTTCTACAAGATTATGAGGGGTTGGAGACGCCTTTATTGTTTTTGGTAATGAGGTCAATACTGGGTGGCCCTTCCTGTTTTTTTCTCTTATTTGACTTTCCTGTAGTGATTTGATGTGACTACATGACTTGCTTGATCATATCAGAGGGAAGTTAAAAATCAACCATCTTGCTGTGGGTCTGGAGTCACACTTGGGCCAGACCAGGTGAGGATGGTGGATTTTCTACACTTAAGAACATTAGTGAACTAGATGGGTTTTTAGACAATCTGGTGGTTTCTTACTGAGATTAATTTTTTTAATTATTCTGTTTGAATTACATTATATACAAAGAATGTCAGCATGCTGCCATCCACTGGAAAAATAACACAATGACAATCCTGTTCAGCATCTGAGATATTAATGAGTATATGAAGTGGCTGATTGGTAGCACAACTACAAAATGCAATTGAATCAAAATCAAATTGTATAAGTTCCAGGCTCTGTCTTACATCATGTTCCAAAGTTGCTTAATTCACTTGGGTGAATTCCATGGGCTTTCTGTTGTCAAACTTCCATAAACCATTGAACGGAAGGATAAAGTGACTTAGCTGCTTTGACAGATTAATCCCTTTAAACCGCACCTTCTGATTAATCACAAACCACATTTGAGAAGAGTGTATGCACAAAAACATGGGTTTGAATCTCTGCCCATTCAGGGAAGAGGTAAGCAACATTTCTGAGGAAGTAAAATATATTCAAAAAATATCAATTCAAAATTGCATTTTCAACTACAGTCCTGACTTTTATATTTACTCTGGCACAAACAGAACGTGGCTGCTGATAACTACCACAAGTATTTCACTTTTCGTTTGTTCCAACTTTTTGATAATGGCATGTGATCCAAAAGCACCAATTTAAAGTTCTAAATTCTGTGTCAAATGCAACCTTAGAGCAGCACATGAATGTATCTGATATAATGGCATGGCAGAGAACATGCTGACTGGTTTTGAACTGCCCAGGCATGAAAAAACAACCAGTCATAAGTCACTTGGCTAAAAATGGGATCATTCTGATTTTTAGCTAATGTGCAGACATCAGGCAGCATACAGGACTGTAATGTGTAGCCCAGTGCCAAATTGCTGTATGTCAGCAGGAGTCCTTGGTGTGTGCATATGTGAATGCATGCTCCAGTGTGTTTGCGTGTTTGTTTGTGTGTGTATGTGTGTGTGTGTGGCTGGCATACATTGAAGCTGTAGTGAACCTGTAATTCTTAAGTGCAGCCTCTTAAAGGGAACAACAGGAAAGCAAAATATTGTGTCCGCTGGAAATCTGAAGCAAGAACTGAAAATGCTGGAGTTACTCATCAGGTCTGGCAGCAGCTGTGGGGAGAGAAGCAGAGTTCGCATTTCAGGTCTTAGCCTTCCGTCTGAAAGGGGCAGTGTACTCAGGCAGCTGCAACTAGTGAAACAATTTGCAAAAGCGTTTCTGAGAAGGAGTAAGAGTACCAATGGAGCTGCAGGTTACAGAGAGGGCTCCCATGTTCACCAATGCAGCATCGAAGATGGGAAGGAGGGTGGCATGGTGGCACAGTGGTTAGTACTGCTGCCTCACAGCTCCAGGGTCCTGGGTTCAATTCCTGCTTTGGGTCACTGTCTGTGTGGAATCTGCACGTTCTCCCTGAGTCTGCGTGGGTTTCCTCCAGGTGCTCCAGTTTCCTTCCACACTCCAAAGATGTGCGGGTTAGGTCGATTGTCCATGCTAAGTTGACCCTTAGTGTCCTGGGATGCATAAGTTAGAGGGATTAGTGGGATAAGTATGTGGAATGATGGGGATAGGACCTGGGTGGGATTGTTGCTGGTGCAGACTCAATGGGCTGAATGGCCTCCTTCTTCATTGCATGATATAGCTATGAATGAGGTCATGTTTTGGAGGAAACCTCAAGGCATACATAGCAAAGAGGAAGTGGAGTAAGCTACCTAAGGAGAATAAGGAATCTTGTCCTAAAAGTTTGGATGTAATGCTGGGAAAATGTTCAATGATCTTACACTCTTGGCCAAGGTCTGTGAATACATCTACAAATGCCACCTCTTATCCACCACACCACCAGCCTCTCAGTGTACCACCGCCCCATCAATCGCTCATCGGCAGATTTTAGCAACGAGCATTCAGCTGCTTCCTGATAAACTTCGTACAGTGGGAAACCTTACATCTCCGCTTTCATATCTTTCCACCTATTTAGACATGACAGTCACACCACCCAAACATCTTGGAACTCACTCACTGATATTCTTTTCTTTCTCTTGCAGGCTAATGTGGTACATAACATGAGGGAACAGCTGAGACACAATGTGGCCAGGCACATATGTATCACCAGGACCCCTTGGAAGGGACCATACTGCAAGTTATCTGGCAGCAGTGACTGAGGCAATTGCAACCATTATTGCTGAGAAGAATGGTTTGTCCCTTATTCCCTTCCTGAAATCCCAGCTCACTCTCATCCTGCTATCCAACATGAAAAACAAACTAACTGTTTTACCACAGACCTCTCGCTTTCCACCCCACTCACTCTTTCCTCACTTCAACCCTCTTCTGGTGCATTTTCCCTTCAGAACTAAAGAATAGTTGCCTTGACAACCCATGCAGCCTCATGAAGCGTATAAACAAGAGCACATAAACGTACAAACATGAAATAAGCAGAAGTAGACCATTCAGCCCCTTGAGTTTTTCTATCACTGAATAAGACAAGAGGTCACATGACACCAGGTTATAGTCTAACAGGATTATTTTAAACCGCAAGCTTTCGGAAAATCCTTCTGGTAGGAAAGTATATTTTAAAGAGGCAACATCCTTGGGAAGGGTGTGGGGATCCCACAGCCAGGATTGGGGAGGGCGGGGAGGGTGGTTGCAGGGCTGGCCAGTGATCAGGAGGCCTGCAGTGCAGGGCGACTGAGCA
The DNA here is from genome assembly GCF_965287045.1 of Carcharhinus amblyrhynchos. Lineage (NCBI taxonomy): Eukaryota > Metazoa > Chordata > Chondrichthyes > Carcharhiniformes > Carcharhinidae > Carcharhinus > Carcharhinus amblyrhynchos. The sequence continues at coordinate 60,687,362 of NC_137324.1, read as the reverse complement.
TGCGCTGATCTCACCAAAAGGATCAGTGATGGAGGGAAGGGGTGCGTGCGATTAGGGATGCTCATTTGGATGGGGGTGGGGGGGAGAATTGGGCAACTGGGGAGAGTTGGGACTGATCATTGGTGGAAGGGAAGAAGTCAAAACTGTTGGGGGTGTTAGGGAGATCAGGGCTAGCATGGGGGTTTGGGGGGAATGTCAGGGCTGGTTATTGGGATTGGGGGGTGCGGTGGCTTGAGATTGACGAGGGTGGTCGGTGTGAGATCGGGCTGGCCAGTGTGGGGGTGTTGGTTGGGAGGGAACATAGGGGCTGACCAGGGGAAGACTGGAGGGCCAGTGACTGGGGGTTGGGGGGGGGTTGGTGGGGGAAGTTGGAAGGCCAGTGATGGGGGGTTGCAGGGCTGGCTAACAATCAGGAAGGCCAGTGATTGGGAGGCTGGTAATAGGCTGCGCACGCGCTGACCTCGATGCTGACGGATCAGCACGTGCAGTGGCTTACTCGGTGCTATGCTGCTGGCCTCTTTAGCAGAAATAGGCCCCACCCACAGTTTTCAGTGATGCACAGAATGTGGGGGATCTATTCTGGTAAGTACGTTTCGAAACACAGGGGATTTACTCCCATTTTCCTGCACGTTGGGAACTTAGAATTTTTTTGGGAGAATCCTGGCCAATCTATGAATATTTTCAGAGTCTACTAACATCACTCTGCAAGTGAACGAGTTGGGGGAGAAAGAGGATGTATACCAAACAGGTTCCGTTAAAATTATATCTTTATGAATTATAACAAACACAAACCATGACCGAAATTACAAAATTGCTGTCAGGCATGACTGATGGGAAATCACCCAAACATTTCATCCCGACTGTGCATCATGAAAGACAGCCAAATATTTACTGGAATGTTATGAACCTCCATTGTCTCAAGCTGACATGGTATGTAAAAAAACTTTACCCTGGAATGATGCTTTACCTGAATATGCTCCATATTCCTGGGAGACTAGTCTTGTGGAATTAACTTCTGTGAAGTGAACTTAACTGACTGTACTGTCTGAACTTGCTCCGAGGCAGGATAGTCCAAAATCCGGAAATTTGAAACAGACATTGCGTAAAATGAAGTACCAGCTGAATCAACCACAAAGGGCAAGGACACAGTGATGCAAAATAGTTTCAGCATGTTATCAGGACGCTTTATCCACTATTTATATACACACCAGACAGTAATCCAGCTGTGTAAACTGTGAGCAGCACCCAAGCTGTATGAGTAAAGTTCCCAACAAAAAATGAGAATAGTGTCTAACAGTTCAATATCTGCTAATGTAAGATGCTATTCTAATTTTCACAGTATCCAAGTTATTATTTTGTGAATGAAAGTACAGGAATTTTACCAGCTGCCCATTTGATTGCCATAAGAGGTTATATTTCATTCACTGTTTGAAGAGTTAGTTTTTACTGATGGCATTATGGTAGGAATTAACCTATTACAGTCCATTCAACACACGTATAAGCATAACATATATTCCATCTTCTTTAGAAGTGTTTCAACATTTTAAAGCTTTTACTAAAAGCAAGTGGATGTTCGTGGGAAATTTCTATAATGCTGCCTAAAAGGTTACAGGAATCAAATACCATTCTACCACAATCAGCGATAACATCCTCACAGCTGCCTGCATTTCTTGATATCACATAGTCTGCAATTTGTGCTGATGCTTTCAACTGGAAAAGTGATACAGTAAGCAGAAAAATGGAGTGGATCACGCCAATGGCCCCGGCTTAATTTCTGACCAAATCTTGGAACCTCATTGACAAAAGATTTAATGACCATGAGAATAATGCCATGCCTGCAGTGGCCTCCCTCTGATTCACCTGCCATGACTGAACATAATTGTGCCAATCACTGCTGCATATAAATGGCTCTCCAGCACCAATTCCACAGATACTGCAGGGGATGGCAGCTAGGAAGCCTGCGCTGCAATTCTCAGGAAGCCCTAAGCAGACTTCTCGCTGGAGAAGAGCAGAAGCGGGATGTACTCTACTCTTGCTCCAGGAGAAGGCCTCCTACCAAGGTCACACTCCTGCCCAGGATGTAGTGGCAGCTCTGGCGAGTGCCAGCTCGCTGCAGAAGAGGGCGTGGCAGCAGTGCCACAAGAAGATGAATGATCTCCTGCGCTCAGCCAGGGTGAGTGAGCCCCATGCAGTCATTTTCTGGACACCCTTGCACATCCCTCCCAACTCCACATTCATCTCTCACTCAGCCAACTCCTATAAGGAAGCTCTCCCCCCTCTCCCCTAATTGCCATGCTCCTCCACCCCCCTCTGCCCCACCCTGCCACTATTCACTGCCATGCTCCTCACACTCCAGCTCCAGGATGTATAGGTTAGAGGGATTCATGAGGTAAATACGTGGGGTTAGGGGATAGGGCCTGGGTGGGATTATCTTTTGTGCAGGCTTGATGGGCCGAATGGCCTCCTTCTGCACAGTAGGGATTCTATGATTGAGCTGCCCAGGGAGGAGGAAGTGTGTGCCTGCGCTAATGATGAAGTGGGGGGGAAGCAGACAGATGTGAGGATCTTCAAGACATACTGTCGTTCCTCAACTCTCAATTCAGTAATCAATGTTCTCTCATTTATCCCATGTAATGCATTAATGCCATCTCCCTTCTGAGTGCCCCAGGGGTCGGTGCTGGGGCCTCAGCTATTTACCATTTATATAGATGATCTGGAGGAGGGAACCGAGTGTAGGGTGTCGAAATTTGCTGATGACACCAAAATTGGTGGAAAGGCAAATTGTGCGGAGGGTGGGGAGAGTCTGCAGAAGGATCTAGATAGGCTGGGCGAATGGGCCAGGAAATGGCAAATGGAATTTAATGTTGGCAAGTGCGAGGTGGTCCACTTTGGTAGGAATAATGGTAGGAAGGATTATTACTTACGTGGAGAAAAACTGCAGCAGGCGACGGTGCAGAGGGACCTTGGGGTCCTTGTGCATGAGTCGCAAAAACCCAGCTTGCAGGTGCAGCAGGTGGTCAGGAAGGCGAATGGGATGCTGGCCTTCATCGCGAGGGGGATTGAATATAAAAGTAGGGAGGTCTTGCTGCGGCTGTATAGGGCATTGGTGAGGCTGCAGCTGGAGTACTGTGTGCAGTTTTGGGCGCCGTACTTACGCAAGGATATTTTGGCCTTGGAGGGAGTGCAGAGGAGGTTTACTAGGCTGATGCCGGAGTTGAGGAGGTTGAGCTATGAGGAGAGGCTGAATAAACTGGGCTTGTACTCGTTAGAGTTTAGAAGAATGAGGGGAGATCTCATTGAGACGTATAATATGATGAATGGGATGGATAGGATAGAGGTGGAGAGACTCTTCCCGCTCAGAAAGGATAGTAGGACTAGGGGGCACAGCCTCAAGATAAAGGGGGGGGGGCGGTTTAGAACGGAGTTGAGGAGGAACTTCTTCACTCAAAGGGTGGTGAATCTCTGGAATTCTCTGCCCGTTGAAGTGGTGGAGGCTACCTCGCTAAATATTTTTAAGACGCGGGTTGATGGGTTTTTGATAAGAGAGGGGATTAAGGGTTATGGGGAGAGGGCGGGAATGTGGAACTGAGCCAAGACAGATCAGCCATGATCTTATTGAATGGCGGGGCAGGCTCGAAGGGCCAGTTGGCCTACTCCTGCTCCTATTTCTTATGTTCTTATGTTAAAGGGTGAAAAGCTGCAGCATGCTACGGTGCAGAGGGACCTGGGGGTCCTTTTGTATGAGTTGCAAAAACCCAGTCTGCAGGTGCAGCAGGTGATCAAGAAGGTGAATGGAATGGTGGCCTTTATAGCGAGGGGGATAGAATATAAAAGCGGGGAGGTCTTGCTGCAACTGTACAGGGCACTGGTGAGGCCGCAACTAGAGTACTGTGTGCAGTTTTGGTCGCCGCACTCACGCAAGGATATTTTGGCCTTGGAAGGAGTGCAGAAGAGGTTCACTAGGCTGATACCGGAGATGAGGGGGTTGGACTATGAAGAGAGACTAAATAGACTGGGCCTGTACTCGTTGGAGTTTAGAAGGATGAGGGGGGATCTTATAGAGACGTATATGATAATGAAAGGGATGGATAGGGTAGAGGTAGAGAGATTCTTCCCGCTTAGAAAGGATAGCAGGACCAGAGGGCACAGCCTCAAGATAAGGGGGGGGGGGAGCAGTTTAGAACGGAGTTGAGGGGGAACTTCTTCACTCAAAGGGTGGTGAATCTCTGGCATTCTCTGCCCGTTGAAGTGGTAGAGGCTACCTCGCTAAATATATTTAAGTCACGGATAGATAGGTTTTTGACAGACAGGGGAATTAAGGGTTATGGGGAGAGAGCAGGAAAGTGGAACTGATCTTATTGAATGGCAGGGCAGGCTCGAAGGGCTAGATGGCCTACTCCTGCTCCTATTTCTTATGTTCTTATTTCTTGCAGGCAAAGCAGTAGAATGGGCCATATCATCTTTCAGCCCCCTGGACTCACCAGGCAAGCTTCTGGGTTAGTCACTCAAAAAAATCTAACTGTGTGAAATACTCGTTTCCAACCTGTTTGACCTGCTCAGTCATACAGATGGGCAGCACAGAATGTCAATCTATATGTCTGAATGTGCTGATGCAGCATCATAAAATCAAAACCGATGTTGTAAAGTCAAAATGAGATGCAATTTATAAAGATTGTCTTTGCTGTTCATTGTATGTTTAGCTTTGTACAGTCAAGGACTGCCTATACTTAGCATAAAGTCTTTGTATTGTGGCCAAACAGGCCAACTAAAATGGTGATTTGTAAAGCACTCTGGGACAATTGGGCAAAACTAAACTGACAGGCTGCAGTTTAAAGACAAACAGGCTGCAACCCTGACGAGTGAATAAACAGGATATGTGTCATCTCCAAGATGAAAGAGACTTTCTGGTCACACTGGGCTGTGTACCAGATATAAGGGCACTGTGACCCCTTATTTAAGAGGGAGATATGTGACCTATGTGCCTCCAGCACCTGCAGACACGGCTGTTGGGGACACACCCAGAGGTCGGTGTGGTAGCACCTGATTGGACTCTTATCGATCAGAGGGATCAAGTCCTGATCGACTGATTGGCAATGGCCAAAAGGGGCATGAAACCCAACAGGGTATGAAGGCTGCTGCGCAACCAGGATTATCTCTCCCTGTATCTGACCCCATGAACGGATTACAACAATGGTGACCATCGCCAGTGATGACCAGCACGAGGAGAGACACCATACCCGAGAAGGATGGAAGGAAGACCAGAGCCAAAGTGCCAGACCAGACCAAAGGACCAGACTATGCAGACGACTACCGAGACCGATGCACAGATAAAGGCCAATATCTGCTTGGGTACTTGCCAGTCATGCAAAGTTAAGTCAAGGTCTTGTATTGGGCTTGAATTCTAGTATTTTCTGTAAGATAATTTATTGTTGGTCAGGTGGGTGATTATTGATTGTGTGGGTTTAAATAAATATTAGTTGTAGTAACAAGATGTCTATGCAGTTATTTGTCCATTGTATAAGGATTAAAACAGACTGTGCGGCAGGCAACAGTATATAGTGTAAATAAATAGCTTGAAGAAAAGCTATATGCCGTTTATTTCCACTCATTCATTGAGTAAGTGCAACCTCAACACAACATCATCTGCAAATTTAACCACGGGCTTGTCACTCCTAGTTTTAGATTATGAAGTTCTTAAACAAAAGATGTCTCCCTCTGTGGGATTGTACTGGTAACATTCACCCAGGCTAATGGCAATCCTTGTATCACCATGCCAGGTTCTGTTGTTCGACCAATTATGCACCCATTATAAAATAGTTTCATTGATTCTCCCTTTATTTTCAATCCAGCATTTTGAAAGGAACTACATCAATGGTCTTGTTAGTATGAAAGTATATTAAACTTGTTACCCGTATCAAACTCCTATAACATTCCCCCCAAAAAACAGGAGATCAGATCAACAAGACCTCCGCTTCATGAATCCATGTTGGCTATCTTTTATGATTTTATTTCCATCCAGATGCTCCATGACTTTTACCTTTAACAAAGCTTTCCATAATGTTACTTATAATTGAGGACATAAAGCTCCTTTAGATGTATTTTGTTAATTGCTTCCTTTTCCTTCCTTTTCTCTGTGTCTATTCCCATCATGTGGGTATGCCGGCGTTGGACTGGCGTAAACACAGTAAAAAGTCTGACAACACCAGGTTTTAGTCCAACCTATTTATTTGATAAACCTATTTATTTGATAAAAGCTAGTGAGTATATTATCAAATAAATAGGTTGGACTAAAACCTGGTGTTGTCAGACTTTTTACTCTATTCCCATCCCCACCACAAGTGAGGATCCCCAAGGCACTGCATTGGCACAAGTTGGCAATGCTAAGTGTGCTGCCAACCTAGCAAAGCCAACCTGTACCGGCAGCAGTGCCAGAGTGTAGGGCCAGGTCACCACTACCTGACCATGTCCCTTTCCCCCAGGGGCTCATAGAATCATGGCCTCCTTCCGCACTGTAGGATTCTATTTGTCCCATCGAGTTTGTACCCATCACAATCCCACTCAGACCCTACCCACATAACCTTAGCTCGTCCCCCTGATATGAAGGGGCAATTTAGCATGGCCAATCCACCTAAACTGCACATCTTTGGACTGTGGGAGGAAACAGGAGCACCCAGAGGAAACCCATGAAGTCTTGGGGAGAATGTGTAAACTCCACACAGTTATTGCTATACTGTACTTTACATTCCTGGGGGTATCCCCACGACAGGTTCATGTCTGGGTGAACATGTTGTAAACCTTGCCAACCATGATGTCATGTTGGCAAGATAGAAATATCTTGTGAGTGGGGACAACCTGGCAAGGGTGGTGGTGGGGCTGATCTTTCATTTGATTTAAATTTATTTAAATAAATACCCATTCTAAACATGAACCTAATTCTGTCACTGGTGAGAGGCAGTGAAAATCAGAGATTGCAATCTTGCTGGTGAGATTTTCGATTTTCAGTTTCGTCAGATCCTAAGCCCCTGTCAGTGATTACAAAGACGGAGAGTATGAGCTCAACAGCGCCCCGAATATTGCAAAATAATTTTTAGCCCACAATCTTTCACTGCAATTTCTTGCTCAATTGTCTTAATTAAGTAATTCAGCACAGAATCTGAGTAACTACTGAATGATAGGCTAAAGTGCACTAATATTGTTTTCAAACCCATCCATCTGTATTTTTCAATGGGGCATTGGGAAATGATTGACTATTGCTACATCTCAAACAAAATCACATGACTAGAGAATCTAAATATAGATTACAAATTATGTAAGCAAATATTCAAAGGTCAATCTTTAAAAAAAAATATGATTAATCTCATCCAAAACCCTGCTTCCAGTGTTGTTACTCACACCAAACCCTGTTCACACATCAGCCATGTGCTTATAGACCTATACTGGCTCCTGGTAGAAAAGCATTTCAAATTTAAAATTCTCACCCTTGTTTCCAAATCCCTCCATGGATTCAGCCCCATATTTTCTCTCCTCTAGCCTTACAAACCAACGAGATCTCTCATTCCTTATTTAAAAGTGCCCTTAAAATGTACCTCAGATTTCTCTCTTAATATCTTCTCAAGTGGCTTTGTATCTTTTCTTTGATGAGGTTCCTGTGAAGTTCTGTTCGATACTTCAGCTCTACCTAGTGCAGTTTTCGTTGTACTTTTTGCGGTTGCTAGTCTCAGCTCAGGAGTGGAGTCTCACCTCACATTTTCACACCCCATTTCAGCAACATAGAACATAATCTCGACTGACAATCTGAAGTAATACCAAGAGATTATTGCAATTTTGCATCAGTTGCCTTTCAGATGCAATTCCACACTGCGGTCCTCTTTACCCCTCGAGGTAGACAAAACACATTGCAAATCACTGTTTGAAGAAGAGCAGGGGAGTTCTCCTGTTCCTGACCAATATTTGTTCCTCAACAAATATCAAAGTTTAAATGATCATTACTTCAGTATTGTTTTGGGGAGTTTGTGAGCAAATTGGCTGCTGTAGTTCTATATAGCACCACAATCACTACACTGAAAATGCAAATCATTTTAGAATGTCTTGACGTGATGAATGGTGCTATGTTAATGAAAACTGTTATTGGTGACGTTGTGCATATCTGATTCTTGTAGTCTTCGCTATTGACTGTTTCTTCTATGGCATAACTGGGATAGTGAGAAATTAAACATTAATTACTTACTTTTTCTGTTTCTCGCTTTCCAATTGTGATGATGTGAAGAACTGCAAAAGAATGCCTTCTATAAAGTTTTCTTTGGGGGCAAGCTTGTTAAAAGACTAGATAGCACCTTTTTCAAACAGAAAGAGAGAGAGATTCATGCACAAAGCATGATGAAGGCATGTTGCAGTTAAAAAAATACAAATGCCTAATAAAGGTTTCCTTTCTTTGTCCAATTTCCATGACATAAAATGTTTTAGAGTCATAGGAGCCGATTTTACCTTTTTTTCAAAGTGCTGTGTGGACATGAAACTGGGAGAGTTTCAAACCCATCTTTTGGGTGGGTTTCAGGTTCCCCCATTTGTACTCTGCCTGCAAAATTTTGAGCAAGTCTGGTGCTCACTGCAGAAGCCTGTGGGTGGGGCTGAATATGCTTGAAAGCCTGCAGAGGGAGGTAGTGTGCATGTGCAGGCCTCTGATGCTGCACATGCGCATTAGCATTAGCAGAGGTCTGACAGAAAAGAGAGAGCTGCCAGGCCCCTGCTGGTGCAGGCAGTGTGAAACAGCTCCTCCCTCCTGCCATTGCAGGAGCCCACGACCCGAGGTACAACTGTTGCTGACCCCTCCCCCCACTGTCCAGACCAGTTGTGAACCCCTTTGCAGACCCTTCCCCACCGATCACAGACCCGCCACGCTCTCCCCAATGATTTCTGCAAAGTGGCAGTGGGACCCCTCTTCCTCCTTCCCTCCCCCCATTGAACCCTGCAGAGTGACAGTGGGACCACTCACCTCAATAGCCCCTCCCCATTAGCCGCTCACCCATTAGCCCCACACCCACTGTCCCCAGCCCCCATTAGCCCATCCCATACTAACCCCACCCCCATTTGGTCCAAACCCCTGGCACTGCCCAGTGGGCATTGCCCTGGTGTCAGGGTGGCACTGCCCAAGGGGCACCCCCTTGCCCTCTGCCTCCCAGGGGTGGAGGGTGCAATGGCTTCCAGTTTCAGCAGCAAGCCCAAATTGATTGTTCCCCGTTCATGGGGAGCATGTTTATAGGACCCTTGTCAGACCCCACTTGGAGTACTGTGCGCAGTTCTGGTAGCCTCACTACAGGAAGGATGTGGAAGCTATTGAGAGGGTGCAGAGGAGATTTACAAGGATGTTGCCTGGATTGGGAGGCATGCCTTTTGAAGATAGATTGAGGGAGCTGGGACTCTTCTCCCTGGAGAGACGAAGGTTGAGAGGTGACCTGATAGAGGTTTATAAAATGTTGAGAGGTATAGATAGGGTGGATTCTAAGAGGCTATTTCCCAGGGCTGAAATGGTCACTACAAGAGGACACAGGTTTAAGGTGCTGGGGAGCAAGTACAGAGGAGATGTTAGGGGTAAGTTTTTCACTCAGAGGGTGGTGAGTGAATGGAATTGGCTGCCGTCGGTGGTGGTAGAAGCGAACTCGCTGGGGTCTTTTAAAAGACTTCTGGATGAGTATATGGGATCTAATGGGATTGGGAGTTACAGATAGTTCTATTGCTTAGTAGGTATAGATGTGATTGGCGCAACTTGTGGGCCGAAGGGCCTGTTTGTGCTGTGGTGTTCGATGTTCTATGTCTATTCCTCGCCGGCAAGAACCATTTCCAACGGCTTCATAAAGGGGGTCGAGCCCAGACAATTTAGCGCCAGGCTCACTAAGCAGCTGTAAAACAGTATTAAAATAAATTTGCATATATTAACCACTTCTCGCCTAAGAGGCTGACCTTGCTGGAAATCTGGCGCTTGTAAAATGGTGCCAGTCACAAAAACTAGCTCAATGTCTTACGCCCTACTTTACCACCACGTCGCACCTGAAAACGGGCACAATGTGATGGTAAAACTGCCCCTGTAGAGTTCTGGAGATATACAGTGCCGAAAAAGGCCCTTAAGCCCATCACATCCGCGCTGGTCAAAGATAAACCACCCTATTATTCTAGTCCCATTTTCTAGCATTTGTCCCATTGCCTATATGCCTTGGCATCGCAAGTGCACACCTAAATACTTCTTAAATGTTATGAGGGTTTCTGCCTCCACCACCCCTTCAGGCAGTGAATTCCAAACTTCCACCACCCTCTGGGTAAAAAAGTCTTTCCTCACATCCCCTCTAAACCTCCTGCCTTTTACCTTAAGTCTGTGTCCACTGGTCATTGATCCCTCATGAAAGGTTTCTTCTTGTCTAACCATACCCCCTCACCATTTTAAACATCTCAATCATGCCCCACCCCTCAGTTTCCTCTGCTTCGAGGAAAACAACCATAATGTGTATCCAATCTCTCTTCATAACTAAAACTCTCCAGCCTGGGCAACATCTTACTGAGTCTCCTTTGCACCTTTTCCAGTGCTATTACACCCCTCTTGTAATGTGGATTCCAGAATTATAGTTTGTTTGCCAAGGTAATACCTTGCTGTCAAACTGTTTATTCTGAGACTGATAGTAGCAGAATGTTTTGTTTCTTTTGTGCACTTTTTGATGGAGTATCTGACTAATGACAAATGTTCTATTGCTCAGTCAACCTCTGAGGGCTTTCACAAAATCTTTGTTACTTTGATATGATGAGGTGGCAGTATATCTTTTCGTATCTTTCTATCACCAGATGGCAGTGCTGCACTGCGCTGTTGGTCAATGTTTGCAGCGGAAAATCATCCAGTTATTGCATTATATTTGATTACATGAAATCCACTGCAGAATAATTTTACCTGCTATGCATGAACAAAACACAGTTTGAAAACTTATGCCCAGAAATCAAAAATCTAAAGGCCAACTGCCTTGCTGCTAATAATAGAAAATAGGTAATTTATTGAGCAGCCTATGAATATTACTCATATTTATGGAACTGATTTTGTGATGGATAATACATTAATAAAGTGGTTAGTGTAGCAAATCATTTTATGCATGCACCACAAGCTAGTACAGTGGTGAATCCACATCCACAGTGGCTGGATATATGTCAGAATCAATCTTTGATAGGCTATTAGTGGGACACATGGAATCAGATCTCAGCATCTCCCTGTTGGAATAGAGATGAGAAAAATCAGAGGGAAAATAAAAGTATGCATCTATGATTTACCTTAAACCATCAGCAAAGGAATACAAGAAACTGAATGCCTATTTTATGCTACCCAAAAAATAATTGCTTTGAAATTAGACTTTTTCGGTGTGCAGTTAATTTGTGCCCCTTTTTCACTCCCAAATTTCTTTGCCAATTACTGATTTCACACTCTTAGTGCACGAAAATGAACCAATGAATGCCTCTGTTAAAACAGCAGAACAATAACAATAACACATTGGTCAGCTAATAATCAAGAATCCTAATTTCAAGTGAATTGTGTGGAAAGAGCTGGAACCTGACAAGGAAATAAACATTAAAAATAACCTTGGCCAGGAATTTCCAGTCCTATGTTGCTGGCAGCATGGAAAATTTGATAGACCAGCCAAAGGTCTGTTGAATTACGGATCCCGTGGTGGGCAGGGCTGGAAAATCCCAATCATTGATTGCTAGCTTTAAAATATACTTGTACACATTAGTGGGTACGTGCATGTACTTATCAGTCTATGGCGCACTCCAATGCTATGAATAATCCATTGTTGTTTTCATTTTGTACTCATCAAAATATAAGAATACCATGGACTGGCTATCAAATAAAGATGTCTCAGTGTAGGGGCTGGCCTGAGGAGAGGGATAACTGGCTGTTTATAATGAACTGTCCATTATACAACCCTTTAAAACTGCAAATGGAGCCCGGACTTGGGTATGCAGTGTGGGGTGGAACTTTTGTTACCTTCAAATATTTCTATTTGGCCTGGCCCACAAGCAGTGTTGTAAAGAAGAGTAACTTATAGATTCACCCTTTCTCACCTTCTTTTATCTGCAGATTTCCTGAGACCTGAGCAACCCAGCTGGCTGTGGTTAAAAATGGAATCACTGTTAGAGGGGAGATGTGTAGTCTCATTAAGATATTTCCATGAACAATCTTTCTCCTGCAAGCAGTTTGCTTGCTTTCCCCCTTATTCTGTCTCCATTAAAACTATTACTTACGTGGCGAAAAACTGCAGCAGGCGACGGTGCAGAGGGACCTCGGGGTCCTTGTGCATGAGTCGCAAAAACCCAGCTTGCAGGTGCAGCAGGTGGTCAGGAAGGCGAATGGGATGCTGGCCTTCATAGCGAGGGGGATTGAATATAAAAGTAGGGAGGTCTTGCTGCAGCTGTATAGGGCATTGGTGAGGCCGCAGCTGGAGTACTGTGTGCAGTTTTGGGCGCCGCACCTGCGCAAGGATATTTTGGCCCTGGAGGGAGTGCAGAGGAGGTTTACTAGGCTGATACCGGAGTTGAGGGGATTGAGCTATGAGGAGAGGCTGAATAAACTAGGCTTGTACTCGTTAGAGTTTAGAAGAATGAGGGGAGATCTCATTGAGACGTATAAGATGATGAATGGGATGGATAGGATAGAGGTGGAAAGACTCTTCCCGCTCAAAAAAGACAGTAGGACTAGGGGGCACAGCCTCAAGATAAAGGGGGGGCGGTTCAGAACGGAGTTGAGGAGGAACTTCTTCACTCAAAGGGTGGTGAATCTCTGGAATTCTCTGCCCGTTGAAGTGGTGGAGGCTGCCTCGCTAAATATTTTTAAGAAGCGGGTTGATGGGTTCTTGATAAGAGAGGGGATTAAGGGTTATGGGGAGAGGGCGGGAAAGTGGAACTGAGCCACAACAGATCAGCCATGATCTTATTGAATGGCGGGGCAGGCTCGAAGGGCTAGATGGCCTACTCCTGCTCCTATTTCTTATGTTCTTATGTTCTTAAAACTGGAATTGGGTGGCTTCATAATGGGTTAGGCTACTGCTTCAGATGTCCAGCATTTTAACATCCTACCTAAACTGAACTCAACTTTTTCTGCAGGTTGAGACTCTTTTATTGTTATTCATTTCAAAATTAATCTGCAAATCAAAGTATTTAAATATATGAAACATAAAAACTTAGAAAATAGAAGCAAAAATAACCATTTGGCCCTTCGAGCTTCCTCACATGTCCATCATGATCAGAGCTGAACATCAACTTCAAAATCCTGATCCCACCTTCCACCCACCACCCCTTCCACCACACCCCTCCCCCACCCCCCACATCCCTTGATCCCTTTAGCCCCAGGAGCTATGTGTAATTCATTCTTGAAATCAGACAATGTTTAGGCTTGAAATAATTTCTATAGTAGTGGATCCCACAGATTCATCACTCTCTAGGTGAAGAAATTTTTCCTCACCTCTGTCCTAAAAGATTTCCTGCTTATCCTCAAGCTACGACCCCTGGCTCTGAACTGCCCCATCATTGGAAACATTGATTCTGAATCTACTCTGTCTAATCCTGTTAGAATTTTATTAGTATTTATGATATCCCCTCTCACTCCTCTACACTCCAATGAATATAATTCTAACTGACTTTGTCTCTCCTCATATGACAGGGGCAATGGCCGAGTGGTAATTTTGCTGGACGATTAACCCAGAAACTCAGCTAATGCTCTGGGGACTCAGGTTTGAACCCCACCATGGCAGATGGTGGAATTTGAATTTTAAAAAAACTACCTGAAATTAAGAATCTATCGATGACCACGAAACCACTGTTGATTGTTGGAAAAACCCATCTGGTTCACTAGTGTCCTTCAGGGAAGGAAGTCTGCCATCCTTATCTGGTCTGGCCTACACGTGATTTCAGAGCCACAGCAATGTGGTAGACTCTTAACTGCTCTCCGAGGGCAATTAGGGATGGGCAATAAATGCTGGCCAGCCAGTGATGCCCATGTCTCATGAATGAAGGAAAAAAGACCTAGCATCCAGGAATCAGTCTGATAAAACTTCACTGTACTCCCTTTATAGCAAGGACATCCTTCCTCAGATAAGGACAGCAAAACTGCACACAACACTCGAGGTGTGGCTTCACCAATGCCCTATACAACTGTAGTAAGACATCTCTATTCCTACATGCAAGTTCTCCTTGCTGTAGGTCAACATACAATCTGACGTCTTTACTACCTACTGTACCTGCTTGCTTACTTTCAGTGACTGATGCACAAGGACAGCAAGATCTCGCTGAGTATCCACCTCTTAATTTACATCCATTCAAATAATCTGTATTTCTTTCATTGCTATCAAACTGGATAACTTCACATTCATCCACATTGTACTACATATGCCCACACACTTAGTCAGTCCAAATCACGCTGAAGCATCTCTGCATCCTCTTCACCACTCACCCTCCTACCCAACTTCATATCACCTACAAATTTGGAGAATATACATTCAGTTCCCTCTTCCAAACCATTGATTCTGGCTCATTTTAAGTATATTATTGTGAAGATATATTACTTTCATTCTTATTATATGTTACAATCTACATTTTGAGTTTTTGGAAAAGAGAATTAACAGAGAGATGACCTTGCCAAAAAAAGCTTTAAAATATTTAAGTTATTACATTTTGGTCAGTTTTCTTACCTGATGCAACAAAAAGGATTTGGAAATTCCTAGTGAGTTAGTTGATTGGTTTCATTTTACTTTTCTTTTGCAGGATGCCTGATCTAGAATGTTTTGATCACCAACAATGAAACAGTTACATTGGAAACCCTGGTACCTGAGATCATTTTCTGATCAGCAATATTTTAATAATTTCATTTTTTTGTGTAATTATCGCTGTCCTTTGAGCAGGGATTTGAATCTCTCTGAGCTTTCTCAAACACTTGAATGCTGGATTGCGCAGAGGGCAATATCTAGGCTTCTGCACGGGGATCAAATAGCACTCTGAAGAGTCAACTAAAATCAATTGTTTGCCACTGAAATGGGTCAATAAAAGATATACCACAGTAGTTTCAACAACTTGTGATAGATTTGCCCATCGTAAGTGAGAGAAACACTCTATATTCACAACAGGTAGTCCACCAGCTTAGGTTTTGTGCAACTTCATGTGGTTTTGGTATGAATTGATAATTTGATTGTAATTTGTATGATTTGCAACAACTCTAGCTGAAAGCAAATGAATCTTAATTACTGGTCTCAATCCTGATGATGTACGTATAAGTGGAGGGCTTTTTAAAAATTAATCTACGAGATGTGGCCATTGGCTGGGCCAGAATGTATTGCCCATTTCAGAGGACATTTAAGAACCAGCTATACCACTGTGGGTCTGAAACCACATGTAGGCTAGACCAAGTAAGGATGGCAGATTTCCTTCTTTCAAGGGCATTAGTAAAAGGATGAATTTTTACAAGAATGGTTTCATAGTCATCATTAGGCTTTTAATTGCAGATTTTTTGTTGAATTCACACCCTTCCATCTGCTGTGTTGGGATTTGAACCCAGGCCCCCAGAAACTGGGTCTTGTCCTAAATCTCTGGATTATTAATCCAGTGACAATATCAGTACACCCCACATCCCATGTAGACATAGGTAGATATTTAAATATCAGAAATGAATAGTGAAACTGAAATGTGAAATGCAAGGTATGTACTTTGTTTTTCTAATCCCTTGGGTACAGATTTATGAAAACGTGAGCCATATTGCTAAAACTGTGCTGCCTTCAAGGTTAAGATTTGTCATATGTCTGACACTGGGAGTTTTCACAGTAAAAAGTCTGACACACCAGGTTTAAGTCCAACCGATTTATTTGATAGTAAACCCACAAGCTTTCGGGGTTAGTCCCTTCGTCAGGTGAATGGAGAGTTCTGGCCTCAGACAGAGCATATAAAGCACAGACAGTTTAGAGATTACTGATTAGAATGCGAATCTTTACACCTAACCTGCTGTTCAAGTCTTGAAGTGGCCAACAATGTGAGTGGAAGGAGCACTGATCACAGGTTAAAGAGATGTGTATTGTCTCCAGACAGTACAGTAAGTGAGGTTTTGCAAACCCAGGCAAGTCACGGGGGTTACAGATAGTGCGACATGAACCCAAGATCCCTGTTGAGACTGTCCTCATGTGTGCGGAACTTGGCTATCAGTCTCTGCTCAGTGACTGCACTGTCGTGTGTCGTGAAGACCGTTTTCATTCTCCGTAAGCATTCTCCAAGGCGGCCTTCACAACACACGACAGCGCAGAGTCGCTGAGCAGAGACTGATAGCCAAGTTCGGCACACATGAGGACAGTCTAAACAGGGATCTTGGGTTCATGTCGCACTATCTGTAACTCCCGTGACTTGCCTGGGTTTGCAAAACATCACTTACTGTACTGTATGGAGACAATACACATCTCTTTAACCTGTGATCAGTGCTCCTTCCACTCACATTGTCGGCCACTTTAAGACTTGAACAGCAGGTTAGGTGTAAGGATTCGCATTCTAATCAGTAATCTGTAAACTGTCTGTGCTTTATATGCTCCGTCTGAGGCCAGAACTCTCCATTCACCTGACAAAGGGACTAACCCCGAAAGCTTGTGAGTTTACTATCAAATAAATCGGTTGGACTTAAACCTGGTGTTGTCAGACTTTTTACGTGTTTACCCCAGTCCAACGCCGGCATCTCCACATCATGGCTGGGAGTTTTCACAGGTTAAACCAAAAAAATTATTGACAGGCCGAACATTTCATGTGCATTGACATGTGCATTGACAATAAAAAGTTCATTCATTTCAATAAACACAAACTTCGTAAGCATCAATTTGCATTCATCTATGACCATTAAAAGACAAAAATGTTCCAAGACACTTCACAAAAGGTGAATCAGGTAACAATTGATCTCAAGCTAAAGAAGGAGGTATTAGGAGGGGTGACCAAAATCCTCATCAAAGACGTGAGGCTTTCAAGAGAATCTTTGAGATGGAACAGTTTAGGGATGAAGTTCAGAATTTAAAGATTAACACATCATCAGGTCATACATCAGGTATAACCACCATTAATGGGGTAAAGGAGTAGAGGGATTGAGATTTCACAACAGGTCATGAATGGAAAAATGGAGAGTTCTGGATGTGCAGCCATTTTCCCAGCTTTAATGATACACGCCAGTGTAATTATCTTGCCATATGGGCTAGAATCTTAGGTTCACCCACAGATTGGGGGGGCAGCATGAAATTGACAGGATGGGATTCCCTTCACCCCAACTACAAAGTAAGTTTGCGATTGGCTGGGATGGAAAGCCTGCCCTATCCCCAGTTGAGGTTTTAAGTGGCAAATAAGGGTCATCTCCCGCCCGGTCTCAATTTTTAGGCTGATGGCAGGATTGACCTCAAGTGGGAGAAGCCTGAAAATCAATGGACTTAGATTCTGGACGGAGGGACAGGCGGAAAGCAAAATGAGACAGAAAGGTACTTCTATCAAAAGCCCCCTTCTGAAGTGGGCACACCCCTCCATTAAGATTCATCTTCGTCTCAGGCATTCTCCAGCATTTCTTCTTCTGTCTATTACAGCGCTATCACTCTGGGGACTGCAAAGTTGCCAGTCAGATTGCTCCCTTTCCCCTACCAATGAAAGTTGTACAGGCAAGTGCTGGCAAAGGGTCTTCCATATCCAGGTTCCATCCACCATTTTCAAAGGCTTCTGGAGTTGGCTGGACTCTATGAAAATCAAGCCTTTTGTTTATCTTATCAACAGATCATTGCTCTGCTACTTGATTGAGCATGATCTCAAAGAATACCAGCTCTGTTGGTGATCCTCCTTTTCTTTCTCCAAAAAGGAGAATAATTTGGTACATGTGGTTGGTTTTAGTAAACTCTGGTAAAGCTCTGATAAAATTCTCACTGGATGTACATAACTGCCAATCAAAGTAAGTGTCAAGCACAAAAACCCTCGTATACCAGACTAAGAAAATTAACGTGAAGAATCAGATCAGAGAAACTGAAGACCCAGTATTATTTTACGCATGCAGCTAACAATGATAGTGCATTCAATCAGCTATAAAACATTTGTAGGCATAGTATTTCACAGGATACATTGTCATAAAAATATGTTGTAGTTCAATGGCACAAAATAAGCGCTTTTCCAATGTATATTTTGCTTCTTCCAGAATAAGAGGGTATACAATTGAACATCGAGGTAACTTTACTTGAAGCAGTCATTGAATGTAGTTGATGTGCCAATCCTTCATGAGGGTGTATGCTGTGTACCACAATATTGGGAATGGCCACAATTTCTTTTGAGTCACAATGTCACATTGAAATTGCTGTCACAAGTAACAACATTTTCTGGCTAATATTCTGACTATTTATGTAGCAGATAATAGATGGCATAATGAAATAAATGTTTTGCATTTATACGGTGTCTTGTACAGCTATGCGATGCTGCAAAGCAGTGTGTAGTTAATGTTCTTCCATAAGCAACTGTGGGAGTGATAACTGTGGAATTGAAAGGAAAGAAGTATATCTTTCAACCAACATATTGTCTTTGGCTCCCATTTAGAATAGAGGTAGAGTTCTGTTTCTATCATTCCCAGTTGATCACAATTACAGCTATTTCTTGAACCGCTATCTTTATTTTCTTTTTTTTGCAGATTTCAGAAATCAGTGCCTTAAAGTCAACCATTAGCAGAGATCTTTCTATTGCGGAGATGCTAAAGAGTCAGATTAGCTGACACCTGTCATCTGTTAACACATTTCACAAGGGCAATTTAATCAACCTGGCTGTCTTGGCTCATGGATAAACACACAGTATTCAGTCAGTTAGCATCAAATAGCATGAACTATTAAATACTTCTAGAACATTCCATCGGATTATAAAGATTAATGAAATCCCCAAAAGTTTAAAAACACATACTGTCAGGCACTGATCATTTGAGACACTACATGACATTATTTTAATGTACAGGATTAAATTATCTCACCATATTTTTGTTACCAGGGTTTTCATGAATTCTTTTAACATTCAATTATGTTGGTTCTATGAAGATGATTTGTAAAATATTGTTACACGATTTACTGCCATGATTATTCACTATTCATCACATTAAAACCAATTTCTGCAA
Source organism: Carcharhinus amblyrhynchos (assembly GCF_965287045.1). NCBI lineage: Eukaryota > Metazoa > Chordata > Chondrichthyes > Carcharhiniformes > Carcharhinidae > Carcharhinus > Carcharhinus amblyrhynchos. The sequence continues at coordinate 60,668,203 of NC_137324.1, read as the reverse complement.
AACACATCAATGCTGGATTTTGGCATTTTGATAATTTGGACATTAATATGGAAAGTTTATTTGTTTCTACAACCATTCCATACATTGAGAGTCCACAACACCCAACATAAACTCAGTAGGCATTTTCATTGTTTGGCATTATTTTGAACATTTAGCCTAAATTATATTTATGAAATAGATGTTTTGCAACATATTGTGCTTAATTTAAAATGCATTTAAATTACATTGATGTAATTCATGTAAATCACACAGCATTTTGAACATTAGATTTCAAAGTTTTCTAACGCATACTTATATGTGTATATGAACTCTCTACAGATCCATACATGAAAACTGCCATTGTTTTCAAAGTCTGTGAAGCCACTGGTTTCAGTATGTTGAGTTGAAGCTGGTAGATATATAACTTTTATAGTTCGAAGATTGGACGGTGGAAAGTTAACCAAAAGCATTCTACAGCCTTTAACAAACATTACAGTTACAGTTTAACTTTGAGAGTGTGATGAATCTTGACAGTATCACTAAATTCTGAAGTCTATTCAAGTAGCAAGAACGATGGTTGAACAGGGGCCATCACACGAGCGCAGCACGATGCCCGGTAGTCACCTCACGTCGCACATTATTGAATGAATCTTCCTTGACTGTGAGCAATTTTTGCACTTTGGAACATATTGATGCATGCCATGGTCGTGTCATTGATTTGAACTTAATCCATGTGTCGCCTGGTTATTGTGTTGCCATGATTCATTTAAAAGCAAACGTTTTTTATCACGGCTGGCTGACTTTCACGATAGGGTGGGCAGACATTGAAGGCAGATATTTCCCCTGTGCAGTTTTACTTATTGCTGGAAGGAAAATGAATGAAAACATTAGTCTTTGGTGCCAGTCTTAGTTTTGACAGTTTTAGCTAGGGGGTTTGGATTCTTGATCCATTTACTGCTTCCTGTCCAAGATCTAGTTGGTGCATTATGTTCCATGTCTCTTTCAATTTACTGAGATCTATATGATGTCCATTGAGAAAGACAGAATATATCAAGCCCTTTTAGCAAGAAGAAAATGAATATAGGCTAGGAGTCTCGCATTGTGCTCTATTGGTTTTCCTCCCCATTATATTTGATGCCTGCAGCCTAGCTAAGTTAAGGAAAGTGCTTTAGAAAGCTCCAGATGGATTTTTTGTGTGCAAACTGGGTGATTCTGGGCACCAAAGGCAGTCCATGTTGCTTGAGGTAGTGAGAGCTTTGAATTACCTCTTTTTAGCAAGTGATAGAAAAATCTCATATAACCACTGAACTACAACACATCATGAAAAACGAATAGAAATGGATTTAAACCATTTATTTTTGTTGCCGTTTTATTCACATAAATTAAGATACCAATTCCAACTAAGTTTTGCATTAAGATACCTTGGCTGTGGTTTTCAGTCTTCTTTAGTCTATTTGTAACAGTGTGAGACATTTCTCCCACTGCTGCTAGTATTAGTGGAAGGCCTGTGCTTGTGGCAGTGAAGCTTCACAACCCCATCTGTACCATTGCTAAGGACTTTTCAGTGCTATCATCACACAGGAGGTGGACCAGATAAATTCAGGACAGGCTGCATGATGCTGTGATATTTTCTTATATCTGCTCTGAAAAACAGATATGCTGAGCACATACAAGTTATTTGCTGACAAATTCCTGATTTCAATCAGAAGCCAGCAACTCAGGAAGGAAACCATACCATTTAAATCATAAACTTTCCAAAAGCCTTGTATTACAAAAGGTGGGTCCTTGGAGTCAACATGCCATATGTATAGCTCATCTGACGCTTGTTTGCTCCCGCACCAAATCCTGGAATTCCTCCCCTAACACACATGGGGAATAACAGGATAAGCATGAAAGGAAAAGAGAAGATGAAGGAGTGCCAGAGCTTGGCATAAGAGGCATGAGGGGAATGCGGGGATGGGTGGAAGGGCAGTGCCTGGCATATGAGGCATGAAGGGCCTGAGACTGTTGACAGGGGGCGCATAACATGGCATAGCAGTCATGAAGAGGATTTTTTAAACTACCTTTTAAAAGTTCTCCTCATGCACACAAGAGCTCTTGACTCCTCTAAGAGGTTGTGAAATACAATTCCTTCAAAACCTGGTCAAACCCCATCAAAATTGTGGACGAGTAGTGGCCAGTTAATGACATAGGACATAGAACATTACAGCACAGTCCAGGCCCTTTGGCCCTCGATGTTGTGCCGAGCTATGTCCAACCCAAGATCAAGCTATCCCACTCTCCATCATTCTAGTGTGCTCCATGTGCCTATGCAATAACCACTTGAAAGTTCTTAAAGTGTCAGACTCCACTATCACAGCAGGCAGTCTATTCCACACCCCAACCACTCTCTGAGTAAAGAATCTCCCTGAGCCATCCCTCCTTTATCTCCCACCATGTACCTTATAGGTATGCTCCCTAGTAACAGCTACATCCACCTGACAATTTAAGTTCCTCATCCCATTGCTGCTGGTATTAACCCAGCTTCAGGTGACCCTGTCACCATTTGAGTACTTGGCAGCTAAGAGTGTGCGGCTGGCTTCTCACTTTCCAGGGGGACATCCCTCAACCAGAGGCAATCAGTGGCAGATCGAGGGCCTCAACATTGGGTGCACTGCAAACCAGACCCCTTGCACCACCCTACCCCAGTTCTACCTTCTATTCCCTCTGTAGTCATCTCCCCCACAACACCCACCTTGTGAAACGCCCCAGCCCCAAAACATTACTTAACTGTGGCCTGTGTCGCTCCGTAACCCTGAAATTCTGGCAGCAGCCAATGCCTCAGGGTGCTTCTTGTCAACTGCTCTCAGTAGGCAAGACTTGGGGTCTTGATTAGAGGGAAGGACCCACTGCTGCTTCACAACTGCTTTACAAAGAACAAAACAAAGACCAAAAACAGCCCAGGAAACAGGCCCTTCGGCCCAACGAGCCCACGCCGCCATCTCAACACCACCAGTCCCCCTCTCCACCCATGACCCTTGTCTAATGGTTTATGTTTTGACGAGTGTGTGGTCCGGCAGACCTGCCCCAAAAGAAGCAGTGCAGATCTCTTTTATTGGTTTTCCAATCGGCAAGTGAGACTCCTGATGCCTCAACAAGATTCCATCCATTGTGTTTTCAATGAACTCAGGAGCCCCTTTGCTATCCTATATCTAGAGGAAACGTAGAGTGTTGAAGTGGCCAATGCCAACCCTTGTTATGCATCTTGCATACAGTCATTTTCAATGTCTGCTCCACGCGTTCTCCTACAAACTAGAGCAAAAGTGGTCCAGTAAGATAAAACCAATTGTGAACTGACCACGTGGTTTATTTTGCATGCAATATGTGAATGAACTGAATATAGTTTTCAGTGAGATTCAGTTAACTTCCTATCAGCCTTCTCACCATCTGAATGATAAAAATGAACAACTTTGCTCTTTACTGTAGACCCAATTAATTTTAGAAGTCAGTAATCTCCAAACTGATCGTCATTAACCTTCAGGAACTTAGGTTTTGACACCTCACTTTGAATGCTCTACACTCCAACCTGGACAAGGCTGTCCCAGTAAGAGAAAAAAGGAATGCTTGAAATTTGACACTTTCCATGTTCTCAGTGCAGGGGATGACTCATCAAGCTGCCAATCAATGCTGCCACCATGTATGAAGATGCTCCTTCATTGGTGAAACATACTGGGCTAGATTTTGTATTTCCCTGCCAGGGGTTTTGAAGGTGAGGACTATACAAAATTTAAGTGTGGCCTTCCCACCAACTATCCACCTGTCAAACCTGTTTTACAGAGCAGCCCTGCCTGCCCTTGGGCTCATTGAGGCCCTTAGTGGCTAATTATTGGAGGCTTCATTCTACCCCTGCTAGTATTTTACTCATGGCGGAGGGAGGACTACACTTTGCAGAAGGCCCAGCAGCTTTGGCTGTGTGAGTAGGTGTTGGACAAGTCAGGGGACCTTGTGGGTCCTCCTATCTTGTCTAATATCCATTTACACAGCCAAATCCATCTACTTTTGATCATTAACAAAGTGATGGAAAGTATTTCCAACAGTGTTATTGAGCAACACTTACTTAGCAATAACTACTCACTGATGCTCAGTTTGTGTTCCACCAGGACCTTCTGATCTCATTAAAGTCTTGGTCCAAACATAGACTAAAGAGCTGAACTTAAGAGGTGAGGTGACTGCCCTTTGACACCAAGGCCGCTTTTGACAGAAAGCATCAAGGCATCAAGGAGCCCTAACAATACTGAAACCAATAGGGATCAGGAGGAAAACTCTCCACTTGTTGGAGTCTTATCTAGTACAAAGATTATAGTTATTGGAGGTTGATCACCTCAATTCTGGGACATCACTGCAGGAGTTCCTTAGGGTAGTGCCTTAGGATATTCTTAAGGTTGACTTTTCCAGGCCACATGTTTCTATGGAGTGCTATCCTATTGACCAGTATAACTGGTGGAAAGCTGCTGAATTATACAGGGGGAGACTAGAGACTCCTAGTAGGCTGTCCTGGAGCAGACTTGGGCTGAGAAGGCCTGACTTCGTACCACACCATCTTGGCATGAGTGGGGCAGTCTGGGTTGGCTGGCTGATTGAGAGGCATCAACAGGACCACTGGCCGAATGGCAGTAGTGGGGATACAAATGCTGACATCCTGAGAAAGCTTAGCTTTGTGCATAGAACTGTAATTAAGACAGCAGGATTACACTTATTATTGGATAATTAAGGTTGATTGATTTTTAAGAGGCAGCAGATTTTAATTTGGAAACATTAATTAAGACATACTGTGTTCATTCTTAGGTAGTAGAAAATAATATTTGCTGCTGTTTAACTATTTTTATCATCCTATTATTGGGAGCCTCTGCTGTCTCAGTTCTTGACAAGTACTATAGAATCCCTACAGTGCAGAAGGAGGCCTTTTGGCCTATCAAATCTGCACTGACTCTCAAAAAGCACATGTTACCCAGATCCACTCCATAATTCTGCACACTTACCTGCATCCCTACGAAATATGATGGGAACCAGAACATTCAGAGGAAACCCACATAGAGAGTAGGGTAGCCAGGAATTGAACCCAGGTCCCTGGCACTGTGAGGCAGTAATGCTAACCACTATGCCACCATGCCAGAGCATGAAAATTGGTTTAGTCAATTCTATAAATCACTGACTGTGCCTCCCCACGCCTGCCCCAGTATTCACCTTGCATTGGGATCATGCCTGCTTATTTAGTAGGACTGGACGAAGACACTACTGGGATTATCGAACTGCTGGGATGATGGCTGTCAGCTCACGAGGCAGGACCTCTCCCCAGATAGTTAACTGAATCATTAACTTCTTACTGGATAGATAGGGGAAGACAGTAGTATATCAATATTGACATTGGACTGGTAGTCCAGTGAGGCAGTGTTATGGGACCCAGGAATTCAATAAACAGAAGTTTGGAATAAAAATTCTAATGAAGACTATGAAATCATTGTTCATTATTAGAAATCTCACCTTATTTGCTAATATCCTTCAGGGAAGGGGATCTACTGTCCTCACATGGGTTATGACTCCAGATCTACAGTTTTATATCTTGGAGAATTGATGCTCGGAAACACAGATGGATCTTTATTTACAGGGTGCTGTTCACTACATGGCTGCTTCTTCTTTCTGAAAGACAGGTCCAGTCTATGTAAGGATCGTGGTAGGAACTAATTTCTCTCATGTGGAGTAATTCCTATCCAAAATTCCTTGTCCTTGGTGGAAAATACAATATTTTGTTTTGTTTCCCATTGTTCTATAAGTACTTGCTGCTTTTGTATAATTTATTTTATTTTCAGAAGTTTCAACAAGTTGAATGGTCATTAGTTATCCAGGAGAGGCATTGATCATAGAGGCATTCCTATACCTTAGCAGGAATTGGTTAAGATATTTGATCAGCAAACCTTGATTCCTGGTTGTCCTCAATGTATGTTTCATGGTTTGGACAAAAATCCCTGCTGGTCTATTCATAATAGGAAGATGTGGGGCAGATCTAATGAGGGCGATTCTCCCAGCCCACTGCACTGCTCCATGGCCCAGATTTCCGTGCCGTCGGCTAGCCCAGAGACATCTGGGAGGCTAATGATCAAGGTAGTAGGGGAGTTCCATGGCCAGTGATGGGGGAGGAGCGGGGTTACAGTGCTGGCCAGTGATCGGTATGCCAGCAGTGTGGAGCTATTGCGCGTGTGCTGATCTCCGCTATGACAGATCAATGCATGTGCAGTGACCCACTCAGTGCTATGCTGCCGGTCTCTCCAGCAGGAATCTGTCCCACCCACAGGTTTTCAACGTGAATCTCGCTCAGGCACTCTGCAGTGCTCAGAGTGTGGGAGATACATTTTAAAAATCATGCTAAAAATACCAGCAGGAGTTTCTCCCATTTTACGCAAATTCGGCACTTAGGATTTTTCCTGGCAGAATCCTGGCCAATATACTAAATATCATTCTCTTTCAATAAACTTTTGAATCCTTGGGAAACAAACTGAGGTCTGTTGCCACTTACCAATTGTTCATGGAATCCAAACCTATTAACCTCTTGATATTTTTTCCAATGAAGTAGATTTCATTATAGCAACGTCTGACCAATTTGAATGATTATCGACCATTCCTAGGAACATACATCCCACAAAATCTACGTGCACTTCCTGCCAATACTCTTCTGGCCATTCCCATGGATGCAGTGATGCTAACTGTGACAGGTTTCTTACCTTCACTCACGAAGAACATGGTCCAACTTTCTCTTCATTTTCCATGTCCAATCCAGGCCATTTCCTTCATGCATACAATTCCACAATAGTGCGTGTGTGACTTGTCTAACACTTGTCTAACAAATAAGATATCTTGACTATAATGATAGTTCCAATCTTCTAGAGGAGTGCGGTTTCAAGTTGGGTGTTAGTTCTGTGATCTTAATAGTCAGAATACAATCTCCATCACTTCTGACAGTATTGGGTTATTCTATGTACTTCCTCACTTGTCCAGATGTTCCTGTTGTACTGTTCACCTGCTCTAAGTGGAAGATTCTTTTGTTTGAGTGGTTTGACGAAATACTAGCTGACAAATTATTTGGTAGTGGTAAACTTGACAGTCCATCGGCATTACAATGTAGATTTGATTGCTGATGCTTGATTATAAAACCACATGCAGGCAATAGCAATGTGCATCTTTGCATTCTACTTGTTGCCAGTGATGGAATTCCTGTGTGTGTTCCAAAAATGGTTGTTAATGGACGATGGTCCATCAGCAGTGTGAGGTTTTTGCCATACAGAAATTGATGTAATTTCTTTACACCACAGATAATCCCTTATGCTTCCCTTTTAATGTGTGTGCAGTTACCTTCAGCCTTGCTCAATGTTCGAGATGCAAAAGCAATGGATCTTCACCCAACAGCATGATGTGGGATATCATCACTCCTATATCATAAAGGGATGTGCCACGTGCAACTGTAGGGTTAGGTAGGATCAAAATACAAAAGCACTTCAGATTTGAGCAACACTTGTTTGGCTAGTATTGATCTGACCACTTCCACTTGTTCTGGCATAAGAAATTATGCAATGGTATTAAAATGGTTGAAAAATTTGGAATAAATCTTCCATAGCAGTCCAAGGAAAGATTGCAACTGGTTAACATTCTAAGGTGCAGGCAACTGTTTATAGCCTTAAGCTTTGAAGAAGATTTGTGAAGGTCCATGGCATCAATCACATATCCCAAATACTAAATGGATGATTGGAAGAACTCACAACTGTCCTTGCAGACTCGCAGTCCATAATATTCCAATCTCTGAAATGTGGCATCCAAATTCTGAAAATGATCTCTTTCATCTCTTCCATTGATTAGGTTTTCATTGGTCCCTGTTCAGTCCACTCAGGATCTAATCCATCGCTCTTTGCTTTGAATCATTATTCACAATGAAGAATCAGATGTGATGCCAAAAGGCAATCTTTGATACCAGAACAAACCTTTATGTGTCACTATTGGTCAGAAATTCCTGTGATTTCTTGTCTACATTCATCTGTAAGTAAGCCTGGCTTAGGTTGATTTTGCTAAAGTGTTGGCCTCCAGCCAATCCCGTAAGCAGATCCATGATGTGGAGGCATGGGAACTGTTCCACACTGTATTTAGGGTGACTTTGAAGTCTCTGCAAATCCTTTTGGATTCATCCTTCTTGTTGACTGGTATATTGGTGTGGCCCATTCACTAATGCCATTAGGTTCCAAAATTCCCATCTTTACAATTTGTTCCTTCCAATGACCGACATTGCCTTCAGGCATTTTGCTTGGCTTCTTTCTTTAATCTTCAGTTTAACTGTGATGTATTTCATACTCCCAAGTTCTCCATCAAACTCAACTGTGTGTTTCTTTGGAATTTTTATGTGACCTGATTTTCCATTCGTCATCAGGTTGACTTTGATCCTGTTCAGTCAAATCTTCTCTAGCCATGTTCGATCCAACAATGCTGGATAATTGCCCTTTGCTGCATAGAATCATAAAATCCCTACTGTGAAGAAGGAGGCTATTAGGTCCATCAAACCTGTACTGACAATAATCCCACCCAGGCCATATCCCTGTAACCCTATATATTTACCCGACTAATCCTCCTGACACTAAGGGGCAACATAGCACGGCCAATAAATTTAACCTGCACATCTTTGCACTGTGGAAGGAAACTGGAGCACCCAAAGGAAAGCCGCACAGCCATGGGGAGAATCGGCATAACTCCATGCAGGCAGTCACCTGTAATCAAACCCGGCTCCTTGGTGCTGTAAGGCTGCAGTGCTAACCACTGTGCTACCATGCTGCCATGTTGAGACAAATTTGCTGTTTGTCCATTAAGTTGCACAGCTACTTCAATGAGGTCCTTCGGTGGATACATTCCACCTGTGTATATCTTTAACACTATTTTTGATGATTTCAAGGAAATGTGTCTTAAGTTTTTCCTCATGGCATCTGGCATCAGTGAGACTGTTGCCTCAGGACTTCCATCTTGACTGGCTGTCCACTCAGTAGTGGAGTGACCCAATATCTATTCATAACATAAGCAATGGCTAGCACACTCAGTGATAATTCGTCCGCAGACTGTAAGTTGCTTTATTTCTCTTTATCCTTTTACCCAGCATGAACACTTTATTCTTTTATTCGATTTACATGCTGTTTTTGCTTGTTGTGGCTTCTTATTATTTTTACTCATAGCATGATTTTTCTTCCAGCAGGCACTCTTTATGTGTCCTTTTCTTTACATAGCTTCTGCATACTGTGCACATTGGTGACTTGTACAAGTGTCAAAACTCTTCGATGTCAATTCAGCTGACATTTTGTGCATTTGAGTCTACAAACTCAGTTGCTGAGCTTCTTTTGGAGCCAGGTCCAATGAAACAACAATTTTCATCATCTTGTTCAGGCAAAAGTTTCTGTATTGCTTCACATCACAAACCACAGACAAATCTGTCCCGAATTGTGTCATTCAGCACATCATCAAACTCTATAATATTCTGCAAGTCTTTTTAATGCAGCTACGAATTGTGCTATTGATTCCCCTCTTCTTAATTTCCTTTGTGGAATCTGAAGCGCTCTGCAATTACCAAATGCTTTGGTGAAAAACGTGCTTGCAAAATACTTACGATTTATTCAGATGTTTTATTGACTGACTTCTCCAGTTGCAGGAGATTAAACACTACTCCTTCACATCATGCTCAGGAATGTGCATCGGTAGCCACAAAGGAAAGGGATATGTTGATTGATGGTGTCTCAGAGGGGTATGTAAACCCTCTAGGGTAAGTCATCATTATGAGCGAGGAAGAGTTAGGTGTATTAAGGAAGACAAATCCCCAGGGTCAGATGGCATCTATCCCAGATTACTGAGGAGACAAGAGAAGAAATTGCTGGGCCTCTGACAGAAATCTTTATTTCATTGTTGGCCACAGGTGAGGTCCCAGAGGATTGGTGGATAGCGAATGTTGTCCCATTATTTAAGAAGGGTAGCAAGAATAACCTGGGTAATTATAAGTGAGCTTAACATGATAGAAAAATTGTTGAAGAAGATTCTTAGGAATAAGATCTACACACGTTTGGAACTGAATTATCTTATTAGCGACAGACAGCATGGTTTTGTCTGAGGGATGTCGTCTCACTAATTTGATTGCGTTTTTTGCGGAGGTCACAAAATGATTGATGAGGGAAGGGCTGTGGATGTTGTCCACATGGACTTTATAAAACATGGCAGGCTGGTGCAAAAGATTAAATCAAAGGGATCAAGGGTGAGCTAGCTAGATGGATTCAGAACTGGTTTGGCCAAGGAGACAGAGGGTAGCTGTGGAAGGAAGGTCTGTAACTAGTGGTGTTCTGCAGGAATCTGTTGGGACCTCTATTGTTTGTAAGATCTATAAATGCTTTGGAAGAAAACATAGATGGTCTGATCAGCAAATTTTCAGATGATCCCAAGATTGCTGGAGTTGTGATTGTGAATAGTGATGAAGATTGTCAGAGAATACAGTAGGATATAGATAGGCTGGAAAATTGGGTGGAGAAATGGCACTGGAATTTTGATGTATCCAATTCAGGTAGGAATGCGAAAATAAATGACAGAACCATCAGGAGCATAGACACACAGAGCGACCTGGGAATACAGGTCCACAGATACTTAAAAGTGGCAGCGTAGCTGGAAAAGGTGGTGAAGGAAGCATATGGCATCCTTGCTTTCATCAGCCAGGGCATCAAGTATAAAAGTTGGCAAACTATGTTACAGTTGTGTAAGACATTAGTTAGGTCACATTGAGAACACTGTGTCCAATTCTGGTCACCACACTACCAGAAGGATGTGGAGGCCTTGGAGAGAGTACAGAAAAGGTTTACCAGGATGTTGCCTGGAATGGAGAGTATTAGCCATGAAGAGAGATTGAATAAACTGGGATTGTTCTCCCTGGAAAGATGGAGGCTGAGGGGTGGCCTGATAAAAGTTTATGAGAGGCACAGATAAGGTGAACAGTTGGAAGCTTTTTCACAGGGCAGAAATGATCTGGGGGCACAAGTTCAAGGTAAGGGGGGAAAGGTTCAGTAGAGATGTGCGAGGGAAGTTTTTTACACAGAGGGCAGTGAGGACCTGGAATGCACTGCCAAGTGAGGTGGTTGAATTAGTCATGTTAATGACATTTAAGACTTATCTGCATAGACGCATGAGCAGGCAGAGAATAGAGGGATACAGGCAGTTGGTCTAGATAGGACAAAGTGATCGGTGCAGGCTTGGTAGGCTGTGGGGCCTCTTCCTGTGCTGTACTGTTCTTTGTCGGCATTCTAATATCTTCTGCTATTTTGTTTGCCTGCATAAAATAGTCAAAACACTCAGTGCAGGAGCTCCATCGCTCCACATTTTCATCAAAGGGACCCACAACATCAAAAATTCGTACCATTTTCTTACTAATGGAGGTCCCTCGTATGCACACTTTACAAGATACTTCCAGCAGCTACCTTGATTTTATTTTTCTTTTAAACAAGGCAACAACCCGAATTTCAGCCTTTTTTTAATCACACCTAGCTCTCGAATTGCTGTGTAGAGGATTGTTACTTGCGTCCAGCTTGCCTGTTATGTCCAGAGCACATGCAAGAAACTTTCTAAGCCTTTTTCTGACTTCTCCGTAAACTTTCCTCTTCATTGGTGGCTGGCAAGTGTCCTTTGAAGTCCTTGAGGGGAGAAGTGACAGCAGACAAAGATTATATTGTAAATAGCTATGTTCTGCTGGAAGGGGGGAACGTTTTCCTTTGAGAAGAAAGGGGGAATGATGCGTGTACCTGCATGCCATTGCAATATAAATGTGTTCATGAGGGACTGGAGAATAGCACTACCAACATTATGTCTAGAGAGTCACATGGTAATAGTTTCAGAGATCAGTCCAGATGGAACTTGCCTGGGAGCAGCACCATGCATGGCAATAATTGGAATTTGTACATAGTTAAGGAATATCGATACATGGTTCATGGTTAAACATGTAAATCACAAGATCTCATTAAATGAGACACAAAATGAGCCCATAACATAACAATCACCAGAGAGATCAGCAAGTTTAATTCAAAGTTGAGTAATCTTACACTGAATGGTAGGTCATTGATAATATTCTTGGTGTTCTGTGAACTTTTGTGACACAATTTCAGCAAACAGGAGACATTTCAGTTGGATATGGATTGGTAGAAACATTGGCCAGGATAGATGGTAGCATAGTAGTAATGTCACTGGACTAGGATTTCAGGGGCCCAGACTAATGCTCAGAGGACATGTGTCTAAATCCCACCAAGGCAGCTGGTGGATTTTAAATACAATTAATAAATCTGGAATTAAAAGCTAGTTCCATTAACGGTGACCATGAAGCTATCATGGATTGTCGTTAATGTCTTTCAAGAAAGGAAATCTGCTGTTCTTAACTGGTCTGGTCCACATGTGACTCAGGACCCTCAGCTTTTTGATTAGGCCAGAAGCCTGTCCACCATCCTTATTATGGTCCCCCACCATAGGCAGCTAATTCAGATGCCACTGTTGGTAAAAGTGGCGAGCAGGTCCTACTGTCACCAACTGCGCACACCAGAGACTTGGGAGCAGGACCTGATGCCCCTTGGAAAACTTAGTCCATCCTTCCTTAAAAAAAACACTGATCTACCTGGGGGAACTTACTAGCTGATCACAAACAAGCAACACGGTTCCAACATGAACTAAGGCACTGTGCTGTGTGTTGAAACTGAGGACGTTTACCAGTGAGCTCCATGTTTTTAGGCCTCACTTGAAGCAAGAGACTAGGATAATATTGCGAATAACAGCTTTCAGGCAATTTAATAAATTGACGCTGACTTCAACTGATGTATTTGTTGGACTGTCATAAGTTTCTGTTTATATTCCAGTTTATTTCATAAAGTTATCAATATAATATAAAAACTGATATTTGGCAGAGTCGTAATATGATATAGTAGCTGTAAGTAATACATGGCACTGATATTTAACATAATGTTTCACCTCTTTTCTTTCCCCCCTAGCAGCGAATGAGATCAACATATCTATTCCACTTTGACTTTGCCGAGCGACATTAAACTGTCAGATTTGTGGAGGTCTGATGTTCCATTAAGTAATCAATGCGGATTACTGACTTTTAGATAAATGCTGCTCAACTGTGTAAAGTCAATATTTGTTAGTTCATTGGCAGAATGATTAATCAATCGATACACAAAAAAACTGGGGTCAGAAGCTGGAAAATTGCAATGTTTACTTCTGCAGGCTCCTGAGTTTTACTTTTGGCTCAAACATCTTTTAAATTAATAGTATGTTATTCTCTTTTTTTTGGTCTGTTACTGTTGTCGGTGTGAGCAACTCCATCAATGCCACTGTCCACATGATTTTAAAAGCATCTTGGTGCAATAGGGAAACAGAAGTTGGAGTGGACAGATCATAGTCGCTGCCATGAGGGGAATTTAGATTGTTCACTATCACCTAGAGTCAGAGGGCAGGATGTTCTTGTCCTGCCCACCATGGGAATCGTAACGATCTGTTGACCTTGGGTGGGAATTTCTGGCCTTGGGTCGTGTGCAGCCGAAAAATCCCACCCACAGAGTCACAGCACATTAAGAGACCGTTCGGCCCTTCATAACTGTGCCGGCCATCAAGAAGAAAGCACTGTAGATACATGGGTTGTAAAGTCCTTGTTGATAATAGAGGTGGGGATTGGATTTTTTAAACTCCGGTTTCCCTATTTTCCTTTGGATAAGACTGAAAATTCAGGGGTTTGTTAGTTTTGGTAAACTTAAGGCTGAAAGCTGAGCCTTGGGTGCAAACTTTATAGGAACTTTCAAAGGTAGGTTTATTAACACAGGAACAGGAATAGACCATTCAGCCCTTCAAACCTGTGCTGCCAGCCATTGGATCATTGCTGATCCATATCTTAAGTTAATCCACCCACCTTCATCCTATAGTCCTTAATAACCCTGCCAGACAAAATATATCAATCCCAGTTTTTTTACATTTGCAATTCGCCGCAAGCATTTTTCAGAGGGAGAAAATTCCAGATTTCCACCATCCCTTGAATGAAGAAGTGCTTTCTGATATCACCCTTGAATGGCTAAGCCATTTTATGGTTATGCTGCCTTGTTCCAGTCTCTCCCACCAGAAGACTCTGTGACTCTAAGAGATAATGTATACCTCTGCAATCAAATCCTTTAGTTATCCAAAAGACCTCAATTAGATCACCATTATCTTCAATACTAAAAAAAATACAAGCCTAGTTCGTGCAACATTACCTCATAACTGGACATTAAAGTTTGTTGGAACAGTAGGATTTTACCAAATTCAGACATAGGTTATGTGTAATTTTTTGTCCATAAAATGGTAATGTGTGAACAGGTGTGGGTACCTTTTGCTTGAATGCACAATGCATTCTCATACCTGGCAAATTCATATGCCCAACAGCTTAAAAAATCTTAAAATGTTTCTATTTTTAAGATAGACATATTCTTCATCGAAGTGTTTGATAAACACCTTTCCCATTTGCAGACCAATCCCGAAGGTTCTGAATTCACAGGTAGGCTAAAAGCAAAATACTGTGGATGCTGGAAATCTGAAATAAAAACAGAAAATGCAGGGAAATCTCAGCAGGTCTGGCAGCAACTGCTGAGAGAGAAATAGAGTTAACATTTCAAGCCTGTATGGCCCTTCTGCAGTGCAAAAGAGGAGACATGTGATAGATTATATTCTATTTAAGAGGGGGTGCAACAAAGTAAAGAATCAATGATTAGTATAGGGTCATTATCATTGAGGTTTACAGCATGGAAACAAGCCTTTTGGCCCAACTTGTCCATGTCGCCCCTTTTTTAACTCTGAAGCTAGTCCCAAATGCCTGCGTTTGGCCCATATCCCCTTATACCCATGTAACTGCCTAAATGCTTTTCGAAAGACAAAATTGCACCCGCCTCTACTACTACTTCTGGCAGTTCATTCCAGACACTCACCACCCTCTGTGTGAAATAATTGCCCCTCTGGACTCTTTTGTATCTCTCCTTTCACCTTAAACCTATGCCTTCTAGTTTAAGGCTCCCCTACCTTTGGGAAAAGATATTGACTATCTACCTCATCTATGCCTCTCGTTATTTTATAGATCTCTATAAGATCGCCCCTAAGTCTCCTATGCTCCAGAGTAAAAAGTCCCAGTCTATCCAGCCTCTCCTTATAACTCAAACTACAAGTCCTTGTAGCATCCTAGTAAACCTTGTTTAAATCCCCCAACACCTTTGTCTGACAGATTAGTGCAGGAAGTCCAGACAATTTCTTCTTAAATGTTTGTACCATCTCAGAAGACTAAAACACATTGAAATCTCAGTCTCTCTGAGGCACTCAAGGCCAAACCCGAGCCTGCTCCTAATCAATAACAAGGAATATACAGTATGAGCTAGGGGAGGTTGGGCAAAGATGTTTAAAGCACAAAACAAAGGGAGTTTTAAGAACTGAAGAAGCTGTATAAAGGTGGGATATTAGAAGGTACTGAGGGCTTAATTTCAGTGACTGATGCATAAAGATACCAAGGTCTCACTGAGTATCCATCTCTCTCAATTTACACCCATTCAAATAACAGTCTGCTTTCTGATTTTTGCTACCAAAGTTGATGACCTCACATTTCTCCACATTATACTGCATCTGGCATGCATATGCCCACACAATCAATCTGTTCAAATCTCGCTGAAGCATCTCTGCATCCTACTCACAGCTCACCCTCCCACCCAGTTTTGTGTCACATGCAAATTTGGAGATTTAGTCCCCTCATCCAAATCATTAATATATTATGTGAACAGTTGGGGTCCTGGCACAGATCTCTGGGGTAACCCATGAGTGACTGCCTGCCAATTAGTCCCATTTATTCCAACTCTTTTCTTATTGGCTGCTAACCAGCTTTCTTTCCATCTCAAAACACTACCCATAATCCTACGCGATTTAACTTTACAGAATAATCTGCTACGTGTGACCTTGTCGAAAGCTTTCTGAAAATCTAAATAAATCACATCCACTGGTTCTCCCTGGTCAACTCTACTAGTTGAATCTCCAAAGAATTCCAATAGATTTGTCAGGCATAATTTCCCTTTTGTAAATCCACCCTGACTTTGTTTGATTTGTTGGACTTCCCCTTCACTGTGGAACCTCCTCCTCCAGTCAATTGTTTCATCATTCACCATTCATGACTGGATGTGGCAGGACTGCAGAGCTTAGATCTGATCTGTTAGCTAAAGAATTGCTGAGCTCTGTCTATCTCCTGTTGCTTCCTTTGCTTGGCGCAGAAGTATTGATGTGTTGTAACTTCTGCAGACTGGCACCTCATTTTTAGATATGTCTCTTGCAGCTCCCATGCCCTCCTACACTGATCCTGAACTAGTATTTGTCTCCTGGTTTGATGGTAATGGTCGAGTGGAGATACTTCAGGAAATTGGGTTATAGATTTTTTTGGGGGGGACGGGTGGGGGGAGTTCTCCCATCCCACCCACCACAGGAATCGTTGCGAGCGGGGAGACAGACTATGCAAAGGTCCATTGACCTCGGGTGGGATATTCCGGTTTTGGAGCAAGCACAGTTGGAAAATCCTGCCTGTGGTCTTTTACAGCTCTGACTGTGCTGATGGCCCACAGTACCTAATGAATTCCCAGTTTGAGTTGTTAGATGCTTTCAAAATCGATCACATTTAGCACAGTGATAGTGGCACAACATAATGGAGGGTATCCTCAGTGTGAAGATGGGATTTCCTCTTCAGAATGATTATGACGTGGCTACCCTTACCAAAGCTGTCATGGACAGATGCATCTGCAGCAGGCAGGTTGGTAAGGATGAGGTCAAATATGTTTTTCCCTCTTGTTGGTTTTCTCACTGTCTGCCACAGTCTCAATCTAGCAGCTATGCCCTTTAGGAACTGGCCAGCTTGACCTATGGTGGTACTACCGAGACACTCTTGGTGATGAGCACTGAAAACTCCCACCCAGAGTACAGACTGCATCCTTGCCATACTCAGTGCATCCTCCAAGTTGTGCTCAAGATGGAGGACTATTAATCCATCAGCTGAAAGAAGGACAGGGTAGTGGGTGATAACCAGCAGGAGGTTTCCTTGTCTGTGTTTGACCTGACGCCATATGACTTCTTGGGGTCTAGAGCTGGTGTTGATGGCCCTCAGGGCAATACCCTCCTGATTGTATATCATTTTGCCGCTACCTGTTCTGGGTCTGTCCTGTTGGTGGGATGGGACTTACCCAAGTATAGTGATGGGTGGTGTCCTGGACTTTGTAAGGTATGATTCCGTGAGTATTTTTAATGTCAGGCTGAGACAATTGGTTAAAGAACCATAGGTGACATGAGGAAAACTTTTTTATGCAGTGAGTGTCTAGGACATGGAAGATGCAGACTTAGGGTGTGATGTTGGCATTTTTAGCTGTGGTTTTCAAAAGAAATTGAAAATTTACCTGAAAGAAGTTCTGTGCTATGAGGAAAGATCTAGCTGAGTAGCTCTTACAGTTTCTGCTCTAAAGAAGTGTCATAAGAACCTGAAACATTAAGTTTGGTTCTCTCTCCACAGATGCTGCTAGGCTTACTAAGATATTCCAGCATTTCCTGTTTTAATTGAAATTCTTACAAAGAACTGCACTCTAACAATTTTATTATTCCACATGCATCTTATCTTACATTCAGCCATAAAGATGACAAATAATCTATGCACGCCATCTGTATTGCTGGTCGCTCTAGGTGAACTCCCAGTGGACAGCTCTTGTCACGGGACTGGAACAGGAAGATGCACTATAATTGAATAGTACGTCGATACCACTCACTTGCTGCCACTCACTTGTTTCTTGCTCACTGCCCCTTCCTTACCATTTTGATCACTGCCTCCCTGTTGCCCTGCTTGCCACCTTGATCCTTGCCCACCTCACCACTTTGCTTACTGCTCTGCTTGTTGATGACAAGTGAAGCATTGAGCGGGACAGTGAAATGGGGAGGCAAGTGTGACGGCAGAGGTTAGGATTGGGGCAGCAATCGGCAGGCATCCAAAACACTGCGTGGGATTTTCTGGCCACACTCGCCCCAACACCAGAAGATCCTGCCCAAGGTCAATGGATGTTTGCATGGTCTGCGTCCTGCCCACTAGGACGGGAAAATTCCACCCATTGTTCCTTGTTGCAAGCAACTACCTGTAGCATCGCTGACAGTGACAGGTATACATAGCGAGTTCACCCTCTCCAATTGCAATGGCAGAAAGAGTCATGCAGAAATTGTCCTGTCAAACAGCATCTCAATTAGTAATGGCAAGTCATATCAAAATGCCAGTTCTGATACTGACCTATTAGACCATCGCACATAGACTACCATGAAGCAGCAAAACAGGCTCATTGTGCTTGTGGAATTGGGTAAATTGATAGTGAGTCAGGCACAGCACCTCTTTGTTACCATGGATCAGCTATACATTTCCCTTCCTGCAGGATACAATTAGCAATAAATGTTGCCAAGAAAATTTCCTTGGCCTCTACTTTCTCAGGAGGCTAAAGAAACTTGGCATATCTGTTGCAACTCTCACCAACTTTTACAGATGCACCACAGAAAACATTCTTTCTGGTTGTTTCACAGCTTGGTATGGCTCCTGCTCTGACCAAGACCACCAGAAACTACAAAGGGTTGTGAATGAAGCCCAGTCCATCACACAAATTAACTTCCCATTCATTGGCTCTGTTCACACTTCCTACTGACTTGAAAAGCAGCCAGGGTAATCAAGGACTCCATGCACTCTGGATATCTTCCACCTTCTTTTCGGGAAAATAATACAAGAGTCTGAGGTCACATACCAACTGACTTAAGAACAGCTTATTCCCTGCTGCTGTCAGAGTTTTAAATGGAAATTAAGCTATAAGTGTAACACTACATTCTGCAGCCTCTCCTTTCCTTCTCTATGAACAGTACGTTTTGTCTATCTAGCTTGCAAGAAACAATACTTATCACTGTGACAATAATAAATCAAATCAAATCAAAGTTATATTATTGATGAGAAGCAGCAGTGTCTAACATATAAAATTTACGGTACCCCGATTTGTAATTAAAATTCAACACTGGAAAAATCAAGACAAAGATGATTCAGGCATTTTCTGTATTCTTGAATCCATGCTTTCTTCAGGCAAAGCTTCACAACAGCATTTCTTGCTCACTATTTAGCCTTACATATTTATGAAATGTTGCTCAATGACTGTTGTGAAGCTTTTTGTTTTTTTGCTGCAGGTCGCTGGCTCATCGACTGTTGCTTTCGTTTGAAGTGCTTGTGCTGCTAATTCACTGATGGATCATTCCTGATTTTGGCGAAGAATTGTGCTTATGATGCAAGTTTTATCAGTGCACCATGTGCCACTGTAAATCATTACAAGAATGAAAAATACCTCTTAAATGAATGTTCCCATTACAGGCTTGTTTAGTAACCTGCATGAATCGTATTCAGGATCTAATCAATCCGTCTTCCGTAATATCACCCATATCAGTTCTGGCCGTCTGACCATCAAGGTTCAGGCAATTCCATTTTATTTACCGCTATATTTCAAACACACTCGTTAAACTAATTGGACTTCGTGGGTCTGAAGATTTAGATGGAGTTGTTTCGACACTACTGCCTCATTACTTGATAAATTTGAATACGAGGAACTGGAGTAATGTTAATAAAAAAAATCTTTATTTTTATCCAGAATACGAACATAAGCATCCCAGTAAGACAAGAGAACTACCCGAACAGGCACTGCAGTGTGGCAACTAGGGGATTTTCACAGTGACTTTGTTTCAGTGTTAATGTAAGATTACTTGCGACAATAACATATAAACTTAAAAACTTAAACATGTCGGATTTGGGCCCAGGGATTAGCTCAAAAGCCATTTAAAAAATTTGGAATCTCCCCTATCTCATAGGAGAATACAGAAGAGTCCAGCTCAGTGACAACTACTCTTACCTTGTGGAGTCTGCTCCTCATGGCCCAAGAGGGAAAATAAATATAATACCATCAATGGCTTTTTCTGCTTCAGGATCCCCTTGCTAAAGGCTTCACCTGACTGAAGAGCTCCCAATGAACCCCCTCAGGTGAGAGTTGAAGCTGTAATCAGACACTGATGATGTCATCTCCTATGGTTAGAATCACCCTCAACAAGACTAGAAATCTCCAATCTCACCTGTGTTTTGTTGCATATTTTTAATTTATCACATCCAATATTTTAAATTCATCTCCTGTATGTTGTCAGTAACCATGAGAAGCTGGTAGTGTACCTTCTTCTTGAAAGGCTGCCGCTGTATGGTGAGGTAATTCTTTGTACAAGTTCAAAGTATCAGACAACCTTCAGAGGGAAGTAAAAAAATTAAGAGTCAAACATTGATTTGGGTCTAAAGTCACATATAGACCATATAGGTGAGGTCAGAAGACTTCCGACCTTGCCCATACAGGACATTAGTGAACCAGTTGAGTTTTTACGATATTATGACAGCTTCATGGTCATTTTTACTGATACTGATTTTTATTTGCAGATTTTTAAAACTGAAATGCTCAAACATGTTGTGATTTGTATTTGAGGCTGGAATTTTAACATCAGATAATGACAACAGTTCGGGCGATGGGAAGGCTGGGAAAATTACTTGGGAAAGCAGTGGGTGGGGGTAGGGCATGAGGGTGGCAGGCTAATTGGGATGGGGGTGGGGGAGGTTTGCTCAATGTCTTCCATACAATTTTGCCAGCAGTAGAAAAGTTGGTTGATCTGTTGAACACAAGAACCCTATTGAGCTGCTTAAGTGCTCAATTACAGGTCCCTTCCTGCTTCTGTAATCTTTTTGCCCAGGTTAGGAGCCTGCTGCCACATGTGGAAAACTGCCTGGTGAAATCTGGTATCCTCTCATCTGGTTCTGGACAGAGGGGTCCTCCTATGGCACCAAAAGGGCCCACCAGTTGGCAATAGTTGCCCTCACCACAACAGTGATGACCTTCCTGGTCCTACGTTCCTGGTCCTGGCATTCCCCCAGTCCTACTTACCCACCTTCGAGGGTGAACAACTATTCAGGCACCTTCACCCTGCAACTGCTGCCTCAGCAGTAGCCACTGCTAATGATGGTGTTGCTGAGCAATTGGCTCTATGATTAGGCTGGCAGTTCTAAGCAGCGTGCCGTCATCTTTAATTAGTTTGGTAGCCCTGGTGGTGGCCACTTAATGGGTAACCCCCAGGAATCCCTTTGCCAGCTAAGGCAGTTCATCTCCCACTTTGAACTCCAGCAACTTGCACAAAATACAACCACGTGTTTCTGGATAAATCACCCAGGCCACTGCTTCACCAACCCTTTAATGCACTGTGCTCCTGTAGTCCTGTAAAATTACAAACAGAAGCCATGATGGCTATTTATATGTGTTACACAATTGAAAGCATATTCAGATGTTTCTGAGTACAAATGAAATCAATGTTTTATTAATTACGATGAATGATCAACTATCAACTGATAATCATGTGAATAATTTTAAAACATAAATACAATAGATTTGTCAAGATGTGTGTCCAGAAGTGTAGATAGTGAGAAGCCAGTTCTACTGACAAGACGCTTCATAACCAAAGCTCAGAAATTTCAAATAATTTGGAAATAATTGGGGAGGGACAAGAAACTTTTCTTTAAAACTGGAAAATTAATACAGGGTGGGATTTTCCGGCCACGCTCATCCCAATGTTGGAAAATCCCATCCAGGCAAATGGACCTTTTCATGGTCCATGTTCCACCCGCTATGATTCCCATGGCGAGCAGGATGGGAAAATTTTGCACGTGATCTGGCATTGGAAAGGATGTCGGGAGCAGATTTAATTGTAACTTTCAAAAGGGATTTGGACATGAATTTAAAAAGGAAAAAAAAATTGTAGAGCTCCTGTTAAAGAAAAACAGGAGTTTAAAATTAATTGGATAGGAATTTCAGGGGCCTGACACGAGCGTGATGGCTTGATGGCCTCCTTCTGTACGATTCCACAGTCTAATCTGATCATTTGGGATTTACATGCACATGTACTTTTACAGGCTCCAGTTTAAAGCAAAATAAATACTATAGTCAATAAACTAAGAAATATGTCAAATATAATGAAGAAATATGCAAATATTTATATGAAGCAGACATAATACAATCATTCAATACACAGAAAGGGAATGGACAGAATTTTCCAGTGTTCCTGTGATGAGTTTAATGATGGGTGGGGGAAGGTGTTGGGGGTACAATGTGGTGGGATCCAAAAAGTTTGTTTCCTGTGTGGAATGATGATGCATACTCCCATGTTTCATGGTGGGTCACCACACCAACCAGAGGCTGACATGAAACGATTCTGCATCTTGTCATCCTGTTAATGGGAAGCAGATAAAAGCCTGACGCTAGTTTTCTATGTGACACACAGGAATCATTACTAGATGGAGGCCACCCGCCAACCTCTGCATCACTGCAAGCTCAGACTGTTGCCTGCTGGGCTGCCACCTCCCCTTGAATTTGGTCAGGTTCTTGATGTCAGACCAGCCCCCTCCCATCTTCTCTCACTCCCTCCTATTGTGCCTCAACTTTTCCTGCGCATGGAAAGATGGGGTGGAACGCAATTGAGTTTCATGTATCTTTTTCATGCTACCAGTCATACAAATAACCCACTAGATTGTGTGCCATGATCCAGGATAGATTATCCAGAAGGGTTCTGGGGCCGCACCCTTCAGAGTGGCGAGCCATGCAGAAAGATTCACAGAGGCATTTCATTAATGAAGCTTGCTTGTTGCCCTTAATGCCTGACCCCCTTCTCCACCTGCAGACCAGAGTGGCTACGAGGCAGCACCTTATTACATTGGGCTCTTCTATGCATGGGCTGTACTGGGGACCTTGTCCACTTGATGACTCAGTGAGATGAGCATTCATGTGTTTGTGGCACTGCAGGGCAGTCCTCTGGAGGAGGCTGTGGGCACTGACCTCCCCGAAGACCTCCTCCCTTGCTGGGTTGGTGTGATGGCTTGGCCTCCTCCTTCCATCCTATGGGGTAGAGGATGCTCCTGCTAACCTCTTCTGCATTGAGAAGGACCTTCAGGGACGTGTCAGTGAATCTGGGAGCCAGAAGTCCATGTGAGCAGCAGGGCATTTCTTCCTTCAAAGGTGAGTAAGAGTAACATCCGGGCACTTTTTAAATATGGTGTCCGGATATGAAGGCAGGAGTGTGCCATCCAGCCCGCCCTTCTGCGAAAAACATCAGGAATCTCTGATTGTATCAGCAATGAGGCTGGTATCGCATAATCTGATCACAATTGCTAAATGCATAAATTTAATGTATATAACACTCAACACTAATTTAATAGAATTATCGAGAACATTAATAGGATGCACAAAAAGGTTGCATAGCACAACGGAACTTCTGAAATAAAAACTTATTTGTAACTCGTTGATTTGTACCAGATCACAATTATGAAAGAACTGGTGAACACTTTTCAACTTAAGGAATTAAACTAATTGAGCAACTCTTTATCTTTAATTTTATCTCTGGAAACACATGTATTGCGGCAGGAATGATATATTGCACTGTAGTACCTCTCTTTTTTGACTTATGTCACGCAGTGTTTCCTTTCAAGGTGATTTTTGCCTCTATTTTCACTAACTCAACAACCTTCATTCAGGATGCAGCACCATCAATATAAAAAGAAAAGCAAATATAGATCATTCACATTTCCCCATTTTTATGCCAGATCTCGACTTCTGTACATGGTTATATTAAATATTTCTATATATATTACACACCAGTGGAGAATATAGATTAAACAAGACAGAAAATGCTTTTACTTTTATTAAAGTTTACTGACTAATATTTGTAAGTGCATCATTTCAGAATTGTGTTTGCACTGTGGAACTCCATTCTCAGGCTGTTAGCCTTTCTGCAGATCTCAGCCGATGCTTTTAGGCAGGTTGCTGTGATAGCATGGGATCCACAGCTGGTAATACACTGGAGATCTGTAACACTCAGTCGACCATCTAAGTGTTACCCAACTTAGCACTGAATGGATAAAGAGCACTATAAACAGAAAGTGAGAGCTGCTGTAGGTGCGGTTGCTTTATTATGCAGGTTCTTCCGGTTCACTACCATATCAGAAACAATTACAAAAAATCTCTTTGATTTTTACGAGTATTAATGTTTTTAAAAAATGCTCAAGAATATAGTGAAGGAGCTAATAGGTTGTGGGCTCTCAATGTATTTCCAAATCTCTTTTAAACTGGAGGAGATTGTTCACCTGACAGCATATCATTAAAAGATTGAGAAGAAACATTTTAGTTAGCAAAAAGGTTATAGGCAAACCACTTTAGGCAGTGGTGATTCATCAATGATTGCATTCATTGGGTTTGTAATATGTGATATTTACTTGTAGTTTTCCGGATTAATGTTTCATGTTAATGTTAGCTTCAAATTTCTTTCATACATTCTCAAATTCTTTTACTGAAACATGAATTTCAATTTGGATGGAGCCGAATAGTTGACTTTTGTATCTCTTACTCCAGGTGACCTGAGACCACTTGGTTTGGATTATGATAAGTAACTAATGCAAATATCAAAATATAACATTAAATCAAGTTCACATGACAGCTACTGCTTTATTCTGATTACTTCAGTTCATGTTACTTCAGTTATTAGACATTGTATTAAATGTTCTGGAATTGAAACCAGACCTTTTCAGCTTTATTCATTCAAATACTAAGGAAAGGAGAAAGGAAATGGGGGTCACTCAAATATTACTGATTATGCTATAAGATACACTACAAATGTTTAAATAACAGGACAACCAATTTTAATTTGTCTTAAACATTACATTTGAATGACCAATTTGCAGTGTAACAATCAGAGATCATAGAAGCATAGATTCAAAGGATCCCTATAGTGCAGAAGAGGCCATTTGACCAATTAAGTCTGCACTGACTCTCTGACAGAGCCTTACCCAGGCCCACCCTTCCCCTGTCCTGTCCTCATAATCCCATGCATTTATCCCACGAATCCCCCTAACCTATACATCTTGGGACACTAAGGCGCAATTTAGTATGGCCAACTCTACCTTAACCCTGCTTTATGTCTGTACAGACTTGCATGTGAGACTCCCTGCCTCCCTGAAACCGATGCAGTGCTGCCTGATGTTGATCCCTGTGATCACTGTACAGTGCAAGGTTTGCAAACTCACGTTGGCATCACAAGCAAAGTGCAGGCCAGCAGTTGCATGTTTTTTGAGTCCTGTTGTGAAACACATCATTCTAATTCCAAGCCGAGGTGGGCTCTTGATTTGATGTGGTTTGATTTATTATTGTATGAGTATACAGTGAAAAGTATTGTTTCTTGCGCTCTTTACAGACAAAGCAAACTATTCATCGAGAAGGAAACGAGAGAGTGCAGAATGTAGTGTTACAGTCATAGCTAGGGTGTAGAAAAAGATCAACTTAATGCAAGGTAAGTCCATTCAAAAGTCTGACAGCAGCAGGGAAGAAGCTGTTCTTGAGTCAGTTGAAACGTGTCCTCAGATTTTTGTGTCTTTTTTCTGACGGAAGATTGTGGAAGAGAGAATGTCTGAGATGCCTGGGGCCCTTAATTATGCTGGCTGTTTTTCCGAGCCAGGGGGAAGTGTAGAGAGTGTCAATGGATGGGAGACTGGTTGATCCAGTGCGGAGGGCCAATTTGGTGAGCAGGTATTGTAATGAGATGCTGATTCATGCTAATGATGTTTTCAACTTTCAGCAGTGGGAAATGTGGCCTGCCATTGCAGCACACAATCTCTTTAAGATAAGGTAAAATACTGTGGATGCTGGAAAATCTCTGACAAAGAGTCATCCTGACTCAAAACATTGGCTCTATTCTCTCTCCACAGATGTTGTTAAACCTGCTGAGACTTTCCAGCATTTTCTGTTTTTGTTGCACAATCTCTTTCCTATGTTATGTTGATATAAAACCAGTTTTGGGCCTTGTCGTGAGATTTAGCTCACTTGCCTGTGAAGAAGTACAATTGGGAGTGGGAAATCCTAGCCTGCGTTCCTGGGTAAACTTGCTCCACAAGTAGATGGTGTCTTGTGAGTGCGATCCTAGCAAAGGCCTTCCCTGTGACACTGAGGAGTGATGTGTCCCTGCAGTTGGTTCAATCTCCTCTCTCTCCTTTGTATAGTGTGATGAGTTTTGCATGTCCTATAGAATGGAGCCTATTTTTTGTACTTGAGTAATTCAGCTGTGGTTCCATCCTTGGTAAGTAGTCTATGGCATTTCCGAGTTCAAGTAATGGGGCTTCTTCATCCCACTCATCAATGACAAGGAGAGTATTGAGCATGGATTGGGAGCTAGCTGTCTGTCTCACAGGAGTACAGCTCACAGTCATGTTCACCTCAGCGAAACATTTCTTCACTTCTGTCGGTGAGTACTTCACCACCTGCTAACATCAGTTCTTGGAATGCTGCCGGGATAGTTTCCTGGAACAGTGTGTGTTGGAGCCGACGAGGGAGCGAGCTATCTTGGATCTGGTGCTATGTAATGAGGCAGGTAGAATTAGGGACCTTGCGGTGGAGGATCCTCTTGGGGAGAGTGATCATTGTATGGTGGAGTTTCTGGTGCAGATGGAGGAGGAGAAAGTGGGTTCCCGGACACGTGTACTTTGTTTGAATAGAGGGGAGTACGGTAGGATGAGAGAAGAATTGGCGAATGTGGACTGGGGGAGCGCGTTGGAGGGAGGGTCTGTTGAGGAGCAGTGGAGGATCTTTAAGGAGATCTTTCTTGGTGCTCAGCGGAAATTTATTCCGATGGTCAAAAAGGGTAGTAGGAGGAGAGGTAATAAGCCGTGGATAACGAAGGAGGTGAAGGAAAGTGTTAAATTAAAAGCGGAGGAATTTAGAGTAGCTAAGAGTAGTGGGCGAGAAGAGGATTGGGAGAGGTTTAAATGTCAACAAAGATTGACAAAGAAGTTGATAAAGAAGGGTAGGAGGAACTATGAAGCTGGGCTAGCGCTTAATATAAAAAAGGATAGCAAGATTTTTATAAATATATAAAAAGGAAGAGGCTGGCTAGGGTGAACGTTGGTCCTTTAGAGGATGAGAAAGGGGACCTAGTGGTAGGATCTGGAGGAGGGAACCGAGTGTAGGGTGTCGAAATTTGCTGATGACACCAAGATTGGGGGAACGGCAAATTGTGCGGAGGGTGTGGAGAGTCTGCAGAAGGATCTAGATAGGCTGGGCGAATGGGCCAGGAAATGGCAAATGGAATTTAATGTTGGCAAGTGTGAGGTGGTCCACTTTGGTAGGAATAATGGTACGAAGGACTATTACTTAAGTGGCGAAAAACTGCAGCAGGCGACGGTGCAGAGGGACCTCGGGGTCCTTGTACATGAGTCGCAAAAACCCAGCTTGCAGGTGCAGCAGGTGGTCAGGAAGGTGAATGGGATGCTGGCCTTCATAGCGAGGGGGATTGAATATAAAAGTAGGGAGGTCTTGCTGCAGCTGTATAGGGCATTGGTGAGGCCGCAGCTGGAGTACTGTGTGCAGTTTTGGGTGCCGCACCTGCGCAAAGATATTTTGGCCTTGGAGGGAGTGCAGAGGAGGTTTACTAGGCTGATACCGGAGTTGAGGGGGTTGAGCTATGAGGAGAGGCTGAATAAACTAGGCTTGTACTCGTTAGAGTTTAGAAGAATGAGGGGAGATCTCATTGAGACGTATAAGATGATGAATGGGATGGATAGGATAGAGGTGGAGAGACTCTTCCCGCTCAAAAAAGACAGTAGGACTAGGGGGCACAGCCTCAAGATAAAGGGGGGGCGGTTTAGAACGGAGTTGAGGAGGAACTTCTTCACTCAAAGGGTGGTGAATCTCTGGAATTCTCTGCCCGTTGAAGTGGTGGAGGCTGCCTTGCTAAATATTTTTAAGACGCGGGTTGATGGGTTTTTGATAAGAGAGGGGATTAAGGGTTATGGGGAGAGGGCGGGAAAGTGGAACTGAGCCACGACAGATCAGCCATGATCTTATTGAATGGCGGGGCAGGCTCGAAGGGCTAGATGGCCTACTCCTGCTCCTATTTCTTATGTTCTTATGTTCTTATGTTATCAGCAGGGCAACTCTGGCGATGGTACGACTGAGCAAACACTTGATCCCTTCAATGCAGATGGGTAGATTGGCGCAGGCAGTTTGGACTCCTTGTTATGAGCTGATTCAGTGTTTGTTCGCACAGCATCTTCCTGGCCAGAATTTTACATTTAAATTTGGCCTGATTTGGAATTGTGTAAAATTGTGTGGTAAGATGCCGGGCACACGGCAATATTTTGGCCAGCTGGCACATGCTCACATAGGAAGCATGCCTGCCAATAATTAAGAAGCTAATTTAAATTAATTAAACGCCAATTGTCTGGGATTTTACGTAGCACGTCTGTCTTTATGGTTGGTGGAAGGGCTAATTGGGAAGGTGACCTTTACATTTTTGCTGCAAGCTCGATCCAGGGTGGGATGAAAGATTAGGGCTCAAATAAAATTAACAGTATTTGACCAATACGGCATCAAGGAGCCCTAGCAAAATTGTAGTCAATAGGAATCAGGGGGAAAACTTTCAACTGGTTGGAGTCATGCCTGGCACAAAAGAAGATGGTCGTGGTTGTTACTGGTCAGGAATTGCAGTTCCAGGTCATCACTGCAGCAGTCCCACAGGGTGGTGCCTTAGCCCCAACCACCTTAAACTGCTTCATTAATGACCTGTCTTGCAGGTCAGCAGTGGGGATGTTCACTGATGATTGCGCAATGTTCAGTACCATTTGTGATTCCTCAGATACTGAAGCAGTTCATTTTCAAATGCTACAAAACACGGACAGTACCCAGGCTTGGGTTGACAAGTGACATATTATATTCGCAGTACACAAGTGCCAGGCAATGATCATAAGACCATAAGACATAGGAGTAGAATTAGACCACCTGGCCCATTGTGTCCAACAAGAAAGAATCTAACTATCACCCCTTGACATTCAACCCCTTGACCTTTGCTGAATTCCCCACTTTCAATATCCTGAGAATTACCATCGGCCAGAATCTCAACCTGATTAGTTATTTAAATACTGTGGCTACAAGAGCAGGTCAAAAGTTTGCAATCTGCACTGAATAACTCACCTCCTGACTCCCCAAAGCCAGCCTACAATCTCTCAAGGCACAAGTCAAGAGTGTGATGGAGTACTCTCCTCTTACCTGGATGAGTGCAGCTCCAAACAACGCTCAAGAAGCTTTGCGCCATCTAAGACAGAGCAGCCCACTTGATTGGCATTCCTTTCATAAGCATTCATTCCCTCCACCACTGATGCACAATAGCAGCTTTGTACCATCTACAAGATTAACTGCAGAAATGTAGACAGCCCCTTTCAAACCATGACTGCTATCATATAGAAGGACGAGAATATAGGGAATTAGGAAGCAAGTCGAAAACTAGGACCTCAAAAGTTTAATGTCAGGATTACAACCAGTGCCACAAACTAATCAGAATAGAAACAGAAGAATATTTAGGACAAATATATAGCTAAAAAAAATAGTGTAAGGGGGAGGGTTTCAGATGCCTGAGGTATTGGGACCAGTTCTGGGGGTGGTGGGATCTGTACAAACTGTGTGCAGGATAGGGACTGATGTCCGGAGGGTGTGGTGGGGGGAGGGGGGGGAGGGTGGTAGGTGGACGGGGGCAGTGTGTGGGGGGTGGTGGGTTGCGGGGTATTTGATAGAGTGATTGAGGAGGAGTTAAACTAATATGGCAAGGGACTGGGAATCCATAGTGAGTGGGGTGGGCTGGATACTTACTGGAGTGGTTGAGGAGGATTTAAACAAATATGACAGGAGGATGGGGAACCTATGTAAGGATTCAGAGCAGGGGGCAAATCAAAATCAAGTCGAAAAGACAGCAGGGAGAATAAGAAAAGTGAAAGGCAGAGAAATTAAGGGTCAGAGTCAGATAAGGACACAGCAGAAAAGGAATGGGATAAGGAACATTAAAAGGACTAGCCTTAAGGTTTTGTATTCGAACGGTTGGAGTATTCAGAATAAAATGAATGAATCATTTGCACAGAAAAGGTGTAAAGGGGCATGATATAATTGGAATTATGGAGACATGGCTCCAAGTTGACCGTGGATGGGAACTAAACATTAAGGGTTATTCAGCATTTAGGAAGTACAGATAGAAAAGAAAAGGTGGTGGAGTTGCATTGTTGACTAAACAAAATATAAATAAAGTTTACTAGTCACACGTAAGGCTTACATTAACGCTGCAATGAAGTTACTGTGAAATTCCCCTAATTGCCACACTCCGGCACCTGCAAAAGTCAATGCACCTAACCAGCACGTCTTTCGGACTGTGGGAGGAAACCGAAGCACTTGAAGGAACTAATACAATATTGGGGAAGTTTGTGTGGAATTTGCATGTTCTCCCTGTGTCTACGTGGGTTTCCTCCAATGTCTGGTTTTCTCCCACAGTCGGAAAGATATGCTGGTTAGGTGCATTGACCCAAACAGGCACTGGAGTGTGGCGACTAGTTGAATTTCACAGTAACTTCATTTCAGTGTTAATGTAAGCCTTACTTGTGACAAATAAATAACTTTAAAAAACTTAAAAAAAACATTAGTACAGATGATGTGAAATCTGTATGGGTCAAGTTAATAGAGTCATAGAATCATAGATGTTTATAGCATGGAAACAGGCCCTTTGGCCCAACTTGTCCATGCCGTATTTTTTTTAATGACTAAACTAGTCCCAATTGCTCGCATTTGATCCATATCCCTCGATAGCCATCTTACCCATGTAACTGTTTAAACGCTTTTTAAAAGACAAAATTGGACCCATCTCTACTACTTGCCACTCTGCATTTGGGATCAGTGGCAGAGGGAGGAAAGAGGCTGTTTGGGGCTGGCCATCGGGATGGGGGCAGGAGAGATTAGGTCTATAAGGAAGAGTCAGGGAAATCAGGGCTGGCCAGAGGGTGGGGGACATTGGGGCTGGCTTGGAGATATCCAGGAGGTCAGTAACTGGGGATTGATAGGGCTCTACAAGCCAGTTTGCTGTGTTGGTCACCAATTGGGAGGCCGGCAGTGAGCATGCACCGATCTCCATTCTGACAGATCAGCGCATTCACAGCAGCCTGATCAGTACTATACTGCTGGCCTCTCCAACAGGAATAGGCTCCACATACTGATTTTTAACATAAGCCTCGCTTGGGCGCTTTGCAGTGCTTAGAGTGTGGGGGTCTCATTTTGATAATTCCACTGAAAAAAGACCAGTGGAAGTTACTCCAGTCTTTATGTGAATCTAGCACTTCAATTTTTTTGGGAAAATCCCAGCCCTAATTTTACCTGAGTCTAGCAAAAAATTGGGCCAAACCTGTTTCTCGCCAGCAGGGGGAGTGGGTAGGTCCTAGCTAACAGCAGCAGAGGGCACAATTGCACACGTTCATTCATTCTCTATTGTCATTCTCTGTCCACTACCCCCTCCCCCCCCCCAACTGTAGCTGGCCTTCTGACTCAAATCACATCCCCCCCATCTGTACTGCAGTCTGCAAGACCGACTGCCACCATCCTCCTACCCAGACCGATTGCCTCCCCACACTCCTGCCTGGATCAATCGTCTTCCTCCCCCCCGACATCCCCCCACCGCCCCCACTCCACCCCCCTCCCCCCCCAATACTGTGGGGGTCCATGGCTGATCCCCCCAACACCCACACAGACCAATCATGGCTGAACCACTCCCTTACACGGACCAGCCGATCGCCAGTTGCAAATTGCACAGTGGATTCCACCCCCTACCCTGATTGACCTGTTCCCACCTGGCATGACCCTGTTCCAGATGGGCACTGCCATGGTCAGTAGGCAGCCTCAACAGTAACAGGGTATCAGCCTGGCAGTGCCAGACTGTCCCTCCCAAGGGGCACCTCCCACTCTGCTCCTAACTTCCTGGGAGGGGGATATCAATGACCTCCACTCCTACTGCAAGGTCATCACATCTCATACCTGTTGATGGGGACTATATGTGATCCTCGCCAGAGAGAATCTTCACCGACGAGACCAGAGAGGCAAATGAACCCAGACGATTTTGTCCCATGCTGACTTGTAATAGATGGTCATTGACTTCAGGGAGCATAAAGGAGGATATGCTCCTGTCTACATCAACAGGGACAAAGTAGAAAGGTTCGAGAGCTTCAAGTTTTTAGGTGTCCAGATCACCAACAACCTGTCCTGGACCCCCATGCCAACACTGTAGTTAAGAAAGCCTACCAATGCCTCTACTTTCTCAGAAGACTAAGGAAATTTTGCACGTCAGCTCTGACTCTCACCAACTTATACAGATGCACCATAGAAAGCTTTCTTTTTGGTTGTATCACAGCTTGGTATGGCTCCTGCTCTGTCCAAGACCGCAAGGAACAACAAAGGTCATGAATGTAGTCCAATCCATCACGCAAACCACCCTCCCATCCATTGACTCTGTCTACACTTCCCACTGCCTCGGCAAAGCAGCCAGCATAATTAAGGATCCCACACACCCCGGACATTCTCTCTCCCACCTTCTTCCTTCAGGAAAATGATACAAAAGTCTGAGGTCACATATCAACCAACTCAAGAACAGCTCCTTCCCTGCTACTGTCAGGCTTTTGAATGGACCTACCATGCACTAAGTTGATCTTTCTCTACACCCTAGCTATGTGTAACACTACATTCCACACTCTCTTGTTTCCTTCTATATGAACAGTATGTTTTGTCTGTATAGCACACAAGAAACAATGCTTTTCATTGTATGTTAATACATGTGACAATAATAAATCAAATCAAATCGAACCAAAATTTAAATGTTATTTTAAACTGTATTTAAATATCAAGATCAGCTTTGTGCCCTTTCTAGATGCAAGGCTGATTTCTCTGGATATCTAGTACCAGTAAGATAGTGAGAGGTGAGAAGTCAGGCATAAGTCAGATTTCTCGGATCTTTCAAGATCTTATCAGTTTGCCCTATCCACCAGCAGACTGCGCAAGAAGGCAACATTGCCCCCCATCCCTCAAAGGATTGATTAAGAAGGGGAAAATAGAGTATGATAGTAAATTAGTGGGGAACATAAAAACTGACTGCAAAAATTTCTATAGGTATGTAAAGAGTAAAAGATTGACAAGAACAAATGTAGGTTCCTTGCAGTCAGAAAAAGTACAACAGACATTAGAGAAGGTAAATTGTGTATTAGCCTTCATAACAAGAGGATTTGAGTATAGGGATAGGGATGTTTTGCTGCAATTGTATAGTACATTGGTAAGGCCACAGTTGGAGTATTATGTGCAGTTTTGATGTCCTTATCTAGGAAGGACATTCTTGTTATAGAGGGAGTGCAGCAAAAGTTTACCAAGCTGAATCCTGGGATGGCTGGACTGTCATATGAGGAGAGATTAAGTCAGTGATGATTGTATTCACTGAAGTTCAGAAGAGTGAGAGGGGATCTTGTAGAAACTTGGAAGATTCTAACAGGATTAAACAGGGTAGATTCAGAAAGAATGTGGTGGGAGAGTCCAGAACCAGGCGTCCTTATTTGAGGTTAAGGAGTAAACCTTTTAGAACTGAGGTGAGAAGAAATTGGTGGTGAAGCTGAAGAATTCACTACCACAGAACGTGGTTGAGGCCAAAATATATGATTTCATCCACTTTGGTAGAAATAATAGTAGGAGGGAATATTATTTAAAGGGTGAAAAGCTGCAGCATGCTACTGTGCAGAGGGACCTGGGGGTCATTGTGCATGAATTGCAAAAACCCAGTCTGCAGGTGATCAAAAAGGTGAATGGAATGTTGGCCTTTATAGCGAGGGGGATAGAATATAAAAGCAGGGAGGTCTTGCTGCAACCGTACAGGGTACTGGTGAGGCTGCAACTGGAGTACTGTGTGCAGTTTTGGTCCCCTTATTTGCATAAGGATATATTGACCTTGGAGGGAGTACAGAGAAGGTTCACCAGGCTGATACCGGAGATGAGGGGGTTAGCTTATGAAGGGAGATTAAATAGACTGGGCCTGTACTTGTTGGAGTTTAGAAGGCTGAGGGGGATCTTATAGAGACTTACAAGATAATGAAGGGGATGGATAGGGTAGAGGTAGAGAGATTCTTTCCACTTAGAAAGGAAAACAGAACTAGAAGGCACAGCCTCAAAATAAGGAGGGGGGGGCAGTTTAGAATGGAGTTGAGGAGGAACTTCTTCACCCAAAGGGTGGTGAATCTCTGGAATTCTCTGCCCATTGATGTGGTGGAGGCTACCTTGTTGAATGTATTTAAGTCACGGGTAGATAGATTTCTGATAGACAAGGGAATTAAGGTTTATGGGGAGAAAGCGGGAAAGTGAACTGATCCACTTCAGATCAGCCATGGTCTTATTAAATGGCAGGGCAGGCTTGAAGGGCTAGATGGCCTACTCCTGCTCCTATTTCTTATGTCCTTTCTTATGTTCTTATTTCAAGAATGAATTAGATATAGGTCTTGGGGTAAAAGGGATCAAAGGATATGGTGAGAAGATGGATGAGTGTCCTGAATTTGATGACCAGCCATGATCAGAGTGAATGGCGGAGCTGGCTTGAAGGGCCCGGTTATATTTTCGATGTAGATTGGAATTGTTCTCCTTGGAGTGAAGAAGGCTAAGGGGAGAATTAATCGAGGTTTTCAAAATCATGAGGCGGTTCAAATAGGAAGAAAACTGTTCCTGGTCGTAAAAGGATTGCGAATAAGAGGGAACAGATTTAAAGTGATTTGTGAAAGAAGCAAATGTGAGGTGAGAAAAAGTCTTTTCACACTGAATGTTACAGGTCTGGAATACACTGCCAGGAAGTGTGTGGAGGTACTCAAGAGGGCATTAGATAATTACCTGAATAGAAGAAAACATGCAAGGGTATTGGGAAAAGGTAGGAGAATGGCTCTCAGTCCTAATACTCATTTGAAAAATCAATGCAGACGTGATGGGCCAAATGGCCTCCTTTTGAGTTGTGACAATTCTATGATTCAATGACCAACTACCAAGATGAACAAACTAGGTTCATCTAGGTTCAACTAGGTTCAAAGCAGGCAGCAGAAATCCAATTTCTTCACTATGTTGAATATTTGGGGACATGGTTAAATATTACGAAGTTGGACAAGTGATTGGCAATCATGCAAAATAAGATACAAAAAGAGTTGTAGAATAACTTATCAAGAAGAACCTTGAAAAATATACCAGACGTAGATCAAGAGATATTAATTTGATGCATCTGTGGAGAGATGAATTCAAAGGACAAGGGAGCATAATATTTTTCAAACCCAAAACCAGCTTCACTGAAATTTTTGAAACATCAGAATGTATAAAATTTCTTAATAATTAAAATGGTCAGCAGTTTGTGCACAGGGGTTAGCACTGCTATCTTACTGTGGGATCCAGGTTCAATTCTGGCTTTGGGTCACTGTCTATGCGGAGTTTGCACGTTCTCCCTGTGTCTGTGTGGGTTTCCTCCAGGTGCTCCGGATTCCTCCCACAGTCTGAAATACGTGCTGCTTAGGTGGATTGGGCATGTTAAATTGCCCCTTCGTTTCCAAAGATGTGTAGGTTAGGTGGATTAGCCATGGTAAATGAGCGGGGTTATGGGTATAGGGTGGAGCAGAGGGCCTGGGTGGGACACTGTTTTCTTGGGTCGGTGCAGATTCAATGGATTGGATGGCCTCTTTCTGCATTGTAGGGATTCTCTGGTTCTGTGGTACTCATAGTATATAAAATAGTTAGAAATGTTGTAAACATGAGCAAGTGACCTGATATTTTGGTTGATTCATTAAAGATCTTTGGCTTTTACATGCATCAGGAAGTTCAACCAGTAAATTTAATAACAAATATTACTGGCTTTGGCAGACTTAAATAGAAGCGATGACTCTAAAGAGTAAAAGGCGATTACACTAAAGCATAAATGGAGCATTAACATTTTTAAAATCCTCAACAGTTTAATCTAATCTAATCTTAGCCAATCCATTTTTGCTTTGTAAATGTAGGCTAAAGTTTGAAGTAGTCATTTGTATTGCGTTCGGCAGCATTTGTTTTGATGTGTTTGTCACATGTCCAAATTAAAATGTATATCAAGATGGACTCATCAAATTCATTGCTGCAATATATTGTTTGCTTGAAAAGTTAAATAAAATTGCAGGCATTCTTATTCGGGAAGCTTTTAGAATTTTCATCAGTTTATGGTTTGAGTAGAAATTGCTGAGAAATTGAAAGTGGCCTCATTACCGGGCATTTGCAATGTTTCTGAGGGGGTCGGTCTTCTCATTTGTGTGTCTCCAGGATCGGCACGTTGCATCCATGAGCACAGAGAGTAAAGGGGGGGGGGGGTGGGGAGTGTGTGTGTGTGTGTGTGTGTGTGTGTGTGTGTGGGGGGGGGGGGTGGAGGTGGTGGGGGGGTGGGGAGAAGAAGGCAAGCAGCACAAATAAATATAGTTTAAAATAACCGTGTTTCACATGAAATGATTTTTGTTCAGGAAGAAGGTAAATTGGCGAGCAGCCTTTTGAATCTGTGACCCATTGGCTGATGCGCACACTTTTTTACTGATGAAATGATTTCTGGAGAAACGACCACATGCTGAGCTCTGTTTAAGCAGCATGAAACAATATTCTGAATTGAAAATGGTTGGCCTGTCAGGTTTAACTGTCTGCTAAGAAGATTTGTGTGTAAAAGAGAAACTTGCAGCTTTATGTAAATTATGCAGTGTGTTGTGGATGATGACAGATTGTACTTTCACTGACTTCTAAGCAGATTTTACAATGAATTCTAACCAGGATGTTGCCATTATCTTAGCATTTTTAGTAACAGGTAATATAGTACAGTGCAGTCTTATTTTCCGAGATATATAAGCTCCATTTAATTTGGAAGCAATATCAAAATGACATTAAATATTTTAAATTATTCAATGCAATTTCTAATACTGCATTCGTCATAATCTTTTCAAAAGTACTGAGCAACTTATACAAAAAAAATTGTTTTAAATCTGAACATTTTGGAAAAACATTTACATTTTCAAGATGCAACAAGAAAGGTTTATCGCATGTGAGAAATGCTTGTTAGCCGAAATATGCCTGTCACTCAAGGGCTAGTGCTCATGTTGCTATGGAAAGCATTAAAGATGCATTTGTCTTCCTTTGACAGGTGTATCCAATAGTGTGCCTCACTCATGGAGGTGGGGGGTGGGGGTGGTGGGGAGTTTGCAATAAATTGTTTCACTTTTGTAAGAGCTAATCAGCATTTTTCCTTTCATTTGGAATTACTGTAAAACCCGAAGTATAAGTCAGACTGCAGTATTTTTATTACATAGCCACCTGGGAGTATGACCTATGTATCCACTTTAACAATATATTGTTGCCTTTCTTTCCATTTAGCAATATGTATTCTTTCAAAAGGCAGCTCATCAATTTTCCTTCTTTCTGAACAGAAATCATTTCATGTGAAACATATTTATTTAAGCTATACATCTTTATGTTTCTTACTCTCTTTTTTTTACCTTTTGTTTCATGGGCTCAAAAGACACTAAGACATACGAGCAGAATTAGGCCACTTGGTCCATCGAGTGTGCTCTGCCATTCAATCATGGCTGATTTTTTTCTCATCCCCATTCTCCTACCTTTCCCCATAACCCCTGATCCTCTTATTAATTAATAACCTATCTACCTCCGTCTTAAAGAGACTCAATAACCTGGCCTTCACAGCCTTCTGCGGCAGAGTTCCACAGATTCACCACTCTTTGGCTGAAGAAATTCCTCCTTATCTCGATTTGAAAGAATCGTCTCTTTAGCCTGAGGTTGTGCCCTCTGGTTCTAATTTTCCCTACTAGTGGAAACATCCTCTCCACATCCACTCTATCCAGGCCTCATAGTTTCCTGTAAATTTCATTAAATTCCCCCCTCATTCTTCTAAACTTCAATGAGTTCAGATCCAGAGTCCTCAATCGTTCCTCACACAGTTCCTCAAAAGAAACATAAAGGCTCAATGTCTCCCAGAAACATTGCTAGTGCTTGATTGTAACAGGGTTACTTTCAGTCTTTAATTCAGTAATTTATACTTAACTGACCCTTGCACTAATGTGCAATATATACGGGTCAGAATATCCCAACCTTGTTCATGGCTGGGATTCTCTGGCCCTGTTGCAGTGAATGGGGATGTGGTTGATCGCCAGAGGTTCTCTCTGGCAGTGGCGATGAGGAGAAAGAGCTTAAAGAATCCCGGCCACAGACTTTATTTGAACATTTTAGAAGGGGATACAGCTATAATAGGATCCTGAAAGAGAAAGTCTGTACAACACGTAAAGAGGTTCCTGCAACCACATGATCCAAACCTCTAGTCACTTTGGCCGCAGTTATTATCTACTCTGACTGGTCACGATGAACTGGTAAAGGCAATTGGGTGGATTAAATCACCTCTCTATGATTATAACACATCAAAGAACATCTGGATAGAAAGTATTATATACCCAGCAGGAAAATATCAGTTTGGATCAGTATTCTTATTTCCCAGTATTTACTGTTTTTCTTTCTGGGTACCCAAGCAGGAGTTTCCATGAAGTTGTACCGATTTACCCAGTGCAATTTACCTGAAATTTGCCAATCCAGTGTGAAAAATCAAGGAATTTGAAGGATAATTTACCTTCAAAACAATCCTGTTATCTTTTATGATAGATTAAAATGCATCATACTAGAAGTTGGTCCTTTACATGAGACTTTCTGTGCCACCATATCAAATTCTGCTAATTCTACACGTATGTAGGCATTTGAAGAGACTCTTAAAATTAATTTGTTTTCCTAAATGCAAGGAGACTAATAAACATTTAATGTGCACTAATGCAACTGGCTTTATGTTTTTTTAAAAACTTATTTTTAGTCATTTAAAACCAAGTTCCTCACAGTTGGTGGATGGGAGACTGATTAAAAATGCTTATTTTTGTGATAACTCCTTCTCCAGCTTCATTAACAAAGCTGCATCAGGTTACCACTCTCAAACTACATTATGGAACATTTCTAAATATATTTATTTTTAAATTACATTCCAACATTCTATTACATTGTACTGTTTCAGCGACATGCACATGAGTTAGACCACAAGTTTGAGCAAAAGACACACTTCTGTAAACTGGAGCAAATTAGACCAGCTTTCATATCTGAGTCTCTAGTTGTGCTCAAAGTGGAAACTCTAAGCCCTCATACCACTTCCAGTAGTAACTCCCAGGAGTGTTATAAGGTGGGGAAGAGCTGTGAAAAATAATGACCACTTGATTTTCCTCCCATAAGTATCAAGGCTACACAAAAACTACAGTGGAACAGCACAAGAAAATCTGTATCAGTGCATTAAGTCAGAGAAGCAAGATAGGATATAGTGGGGCAGAAATTTGCCCATGTCCACTTTCATACATGGAAGCAGTGATGCAGCAAGAATGTGCTCCTAATGCTGGAAGACCTATAGGCAGATTGAAAATTGAATTTCAGGCCTTATATAAATAATGTTGGTGAGCTCAAATTTTGGAATTCCAATCTTGCTGTGTCAAGACGTATTGTGGAAACCGGCTGGATGTGAAGAATTCTAGCCAATATTTTTGGATTGTTAGCATTCCACAGTGTTGACACCATTGACGCAATGGAGCTCAATTTCAAAGCCATAGGACAGGATTTTCCAGCCCTTCCTGCAAGTAGCATTTTCTTGATCTGCTGAAGGAGAACCCTAGTGGCGAGACCCCCGGTGGCACAGCTGGCAAGCAACGCAATTGACTATAGAATTCGGCAGGACTGGAAGATTCTGTCAGCAGCCAATGATGAGCCACTTCCACTACTAAAAAATCTAGGTCTTAATGTCTGTTTTTAATGTGCACACTAGGGATGCGTGAAGCGCCTGCCAGTTTTGAGTTGCATGTTGTTCAAGTGTCCTTAGAGTGCAGAATATTGATCCTTGAAATTAGGCTTCTTTGCACCCACAATACAGCCCTAGAATGGGAATAACTGCTTCCAGTCTCTAATCCAGTATATTGAGCAACATAGTATGACAGAATCAAAGATGATTAGCATGGATGTGTGAAAATCAGGTTCATAACTACAAACACTAATACAGTCTTTGAAAAGAGCACAATTGATAGATAAAGGGCACTGCCTATATACAGAGCACAGAAATTTTCTCAAAACTTTCAAGGAAATGTCTCACATGTGGGAAAAAAATCTTACATGTGATGCAAAAGGAAATATAATAGGAAAAGAAAAATAATGTGCTTTTCATGACTGCTGGACATCCCAAAGCACTCTAAGGTAATGGAATACGATTGAAGTATAGTTGCCACTTTAATGTAATAAATGTAGTGGTCGGTTTACACATCAAAAAATGGTAAAGTTATAATGGCCAGACGATCTGTTTTAGTGAACATATTGTTGGTCTATGCATCTAGGGAAAGGATCATCCCTGGGAGCACAAGTCAGGAAAATGTACCCTATTGCAAGACTTTAGCAAGTTGCAGATGCATATCATTAAGCAAGACTAAAGTCAATCAGCTAAAATAAAACAGAATGTCAATTAGATAGCATTGTCACTGGGTAATAGTATACACACTTTTGCCATCTAACAGAGCTTGAGAGAAAGAGATACAACTATTCAAGTAAAGGCCAAAGAGAAAATAAAAGCAGGTTCTCCAGCTCTAATGCAGTTATATTAGGTCGACTGACGTCCAAATTGCCAATTGACCTCCACCAGGAGAGCTTATAAGTAGGTTCCTTTCCCTATTGCTTCTATGCTTTCCACACACTAATGCAACTCCATCTACAATAGCCCTTTAATTACCTTCTTATCTGCACTGTGGGATACAGGTACAGATTGTCTACGTATGCTCTCTGGCATTTCTACATCAGTAAATGGGTTAATCAGCATCTTATTCTGGAAATTATGATTGAAGTGTCTCTTGGTATTTGGAAATACTTATTCGTATGCCGATAACAAACCTGTAATGCTTTATAATATTGTTTCCTTACATCCTTAATAGTTCCAGTGTTGCTAGAACATTGCAAATTGAGAAGAGATTGTACAGAAAAATGAAGTGCAGAAGTCTTATAATTTGC
The DNA here is from genome assembly GCF_965287045.1 of Carcharhinus amblyrhynchos. Taxonomy (NCBI): domain Eukaryota; kingdom Metazoa; phylum Chordata; class Chondrichthyes; order Carcharhiniformes; family Carcharhinidae; genus Carcharhinus; species Carcharhinus amblyrhynchos. Next base: position 60,627,059 of record NC_137324.1, on the reverse strand, counting down.
TTATACCTTTTTTCATGCATTTAGTATTTTGCAATGAAGGATGCCATTGTTATAGAGCAAGTACCCTAACATCACTAAGAAATTCAAAGTTAGCATAGTATAGATTGGATGCAGGTTAAATCACTGCCTTTTCTTTACTCTTGAGAATAGCATCTGTATTGTACCAATGTAGCATTTCTCATTTCCAATCCAAACTATGCTCCGCTGCCCTGTGTGAAATTGCCAATCCCAATATGGGGCAGCTTAACATTGTAATACTCTGCTCATTAGCAAGTTGAACTAGCATTAGGTTGGCACAGTGGTTAGTAATGCTGCCTCACAATGCCAGGAACCTGGATTTGATTCCTGGCTTGGATCACTGCTATGCAGAGTTTGCATTCTCCCTGTGCCCATGTGGACTTCATCCGGGTGCTTCAGTTTCCTCCCCCAATCCAAAAGACGTGCTAGTTGGACGGATCGGCCATGCTAAATTCTCCCTCAGTGTACTCGAACAGGTGCCAGAGTCTGGCAATGAGGGGATTTTCACAGTGACTTCATTGCAGTGTTATCGTAAGCCTTCTTATGACGCTAATAAATAAATGTATGCACAATCTCAAGATACAGGATAAGCCATTGAGGACTGTGATGAGGAGAAACGTCTTGAACCAGTGGAATCCATGATCACAAAAGGCATGGAAGCTAAGCCGCTGAATATATTTAAGAAGGAATTCAATAGATTTCTGGACTCTAAAAGGCATAAGAACATAAGAACTAGAAGCAGGAGTAGGCCGTTTGGCCCTTTGAACTTGCTCTGCCGTTCAATAAGATCATGCTGATCTTTTTCTGGATTCACTCCACTTACCCGCCCACTCACCATAACCCTTAATTCCTGTACTGTTCAAAAATGTATCTATCCTTGCCTTAAAGACATTCAATGAGGTAGCCTCAACTGCTTCACTGGGCAGGGAATTCCACAGATTCACAACCCTTTATGTCCTCGACTCAGTTCTAAATCTGCTTTCCCTTATTTTGAGGTTATGCGTCTTAGTTCTAGTTTCACCCGCCATTGGAAACAACTTCCCTGTTTCTATCTTATCTATTCCCTTCATAATCTTATATGTTTCCATGAGATCTCCCCTCATTCTTCTGAATTCCAATGAGTATATTCCCAGTCTTCTCAGTGTCTCCTCATAAGCCAACCCTCTCAACTCCGGAATCAACCTAGTGAATCTCCTCTGCACCCCCTCCTGTGCCAGTATATCCTTTCTCAAGTAAGGGGTATGGAGAGAGTATAGGAATATGGCATTGAGATAGAGGATCAGCCATATTGAATGGTGTGCAGGCTTGAAGAGCCGAGTTATCTAATACTGCTCTTATTTTCCATGTTCATATGGTTAGAATTTTATGCTCCATCACCCACCCACCACACCACCCCCCTCACCTCCCCCCCGCCCCCTCCACCACCCCCTCACCCAAAGGTGATCTTGAGAGGGGAACATAAAATTGTATGAATGGGACTCCCCTCAGAATCCCACCCATCTCATCCCCGATACAATTTCAAGGTTGTGTGGTTAGGGCCTGCTTTTCACCTAAAGGACCTTAAACGGCTACTTAATGGCCATTTAAGGAGCTATTCAATTTTGAGGCTGGCAGGATTGGGTGTGAAGAAGATGGGAAACAGAGGAATAAACTTTTCTCCATCTCAGGCAGAAAGGGTGGGGGGGATGTGATTTCAGATTTGGGGGGATTTCTCCTTCAGGAGCTTAGAGCTCCAGGTTTGCCTCCCCCCAGACTCAATCCCTGATGCTGTGATCGTTTTCTTCCTGTACCCCACCCCCCCTCTCCCTCAGGGTAACTCCTATCCTCCTAAACCTAGGACTCCCAGGATTTACCTTGAATACAGTCCAAGGAATTCGTTCCAGGCTGAGCACTGCAATGCCTCTTCTAGCCAATGCAGCACTGTGACTGGATAGGTTGGAGAGCCGCTGGCCAATCTGATTGCCAGCTCTCATAGGCTGGACTTCCTTTCAAGGGTGGCTGGAACTCATGCCCACTGCCAATCAATGCTGAAATGAATGTTAAATAGCGGCAAGTTTCCAACAGTTGGTGGTAATATGTAATGCATTGACTTTCAGGTTGGTGAGCGTCGACTGTTCGCCATCCTTAAAATTCTACTGTACAGTGCTCAAATAGTCATCAGTTCCTTTCAGCCAGATTAAGAATCCAAATTATTGCAACAATATTTCCTCATAGAATCATAGAACCCTACAGTTAAGAAAGAGGCCCTTCGGCCCATCGAGTCTGCACCGAACACAATCCCACCCAGGCCCTACCTCCATATTCCTACATATTTTACCCACTAAACCCTCTAACCTACGCATCCCAGGACACTAAGGGGCAATTTTTTAGCATGGCCAATCAACCTAACCTGCACATCTTTGGACTGTGGGAGGAAACCGGAGTAAACCCACACAGACACGAGGAGAATGTGCAAACTCCACTCAGACAGTGACCTAAGCTGGGAATCGAACCCTAGTCCCTGGAGCTGTGAAGAAGCAGTGCTAACCACTGTGCTACCGTTTGTTTATTTTGCAGTTATACAATGTTTAAAGCACAGATTTTGCTTAGTGTAATAAAATAAATCTTAATATGCTACATTTGTCAAATCTGGGTTCTTTTCTCAGGTTTGCAACATCATTCAAACATCATTGCCCTTAGCGTGCATATGGAATCATAAAATCCCTACAGTGCAGAAGGAGGCCATACAGCCCATCAAGCCTATACCAACAACAATCCCACCCAAGCCCTATCCCCATAATCTCACATATCTACCCTGCTAGCCCTCTGATATTAAGGAGCAATTTAGCATGGCCAATGAACCTAACCCACACATTTTTGGACTGTGGGAGGAAACCAGAACAGCCAGAGGAAATCCATAATACTGTGGTCTCATAGTAGCAGTTTGGCTGTTATTCTTTTGTCTGATAAGTGCTGCACACTGTGCACAGATTGCGCTAATCCTGCTTTGAGTTTTTCCGAGAAGTTTTATTAATATAGGATTCACGACAACAAATTAACGAACTACTCAGTTTGTCTGTTGCAAGGCCATCATATGTACTTAATACCAGCTAAAATGTGAATACTCCACACAGTCACCCAAGGCTGGAATTGAAGCCGGGTCCCTGGCGTTGTAAGGCAGCAGTGCTAGCCATTGTGCCACCGTGTCACCCATCATCACTTATTATTCATTATTTCTGTATAATTCTATATCTAACACTCATTCTAAATTTCATAGTCCTCTTGCTAACAAATTACTACATTGAATTCTATAGGCCATGTACGATCTATAGATGTCTACTGCTAGCACCAGCTATTTTATCAATGATGTTTGCTCAGAGTTTTAGCTCTTAATATTTGCCTTTGAAACTCCCTTTTCATAATGTTTGCCCTGGCTAATGTGTGTTAAATGTGGCATATTCAAAGTACATACTCCCTGTAAAATGGACTTCCTCCTTAGATTGAAAACTGGTGCCAAGCCAGTATTACCCACTCATACATGATTGCTTTGCATAGACTTTGTTCTTAGTTAACAGTTAAACCAACAGCCCAGCAATCCTGGGTACCAAAATGTGCAGGGGTTTATGACACAGCCATCAGCAAACCTTGAAGGAAGTGAAAAGACCCCATAAATCACTTTGATGTGTTATTTTTTCCCGAAGAAAGTGTAATAGAAGCACTCCAGAAGTATTGCCATCTGGTCGGGGCTCTGCTGAAACTGTTTATATAAGCTGTTTCTGGAGAGATAGTATGGCGTAATACCAGATTTCCATATACTGAACAAATATTTGTGACCAAGCAACCAGCTGTTTTCAGGATGCCATTAAGTGACTAGAGTGCTGCAACAGTCGATCTAAACAGCTCATCAGCGCAGCCAATGGACTGGCATTCCCTCGTCAGCCTGTGGTCTCATAGCAGCAGTTTGGCTGTTTTTCTCTTGTCTGATAAGTGCTACACACTGTGCACAGATTGAGCTAATCCTGCTTTGATTTTTTCTGAAGAGTTTTATTAATATAGGATTCACGACAACAAATTAATGAACTACTCAGTTTATCTGTTGCCGGGCCATCATATGTATTTAGTACCAGCTATCTTTCTACTGATAAAGGACTGAAGGATGCATTACTGTGTAACCAGGCTTCCTCGGAATGGGACTCTGAGTTGGATGTATTGACCCCACTTGATGCACGTTTTGCCTCTTCCAACAATATCATACAACATATCCAATGTACCTTGCTTCCCCTTGTCAAAAAAAATAGATGGACTTAAAACTCTTAAAAGCCTTTCAGGACTGGTTTTACATTTTGACTTTGTTTTCAGAAACATATTGATTTTATTCTCGTTTATTTATAAAAGTTCATTTAGCTGATGGGTGAACTGTTTACCTCCAAAATTAATGAAATAAAAACATCCCAGAACTTCGACAGAAGCAATAACATGTATTTAAATAAATATTAAAATAATGTCGGGAGCGCTGAACATATCTGCTATATTTTAAAGTCTCTTTCATCTTTATTTTTGACTTTCGGCATTCATTTTTATCTGTCTATGTCTTCAAATAGATTTGATTTTTTAAAAAATTATTTCAGAAGTATTCTCCTCTGAAGGCTATGTGGGCAAAATGCACATCACGTAGGGACTTGATTTTGAAGATTTGAGTTTGCTGATCTTAGCTGGGAACGGTTAAGGTCTCGAAACTGGTCAAGTTTGCCTTGAGCTAGGGATGAGATAGCTGATGCTAAATCTAAATTATTACTTTATAACCTATTTGGAAAATTATCTTCCCATTCCACAAATATGGACGGAGATTGCAGTGGCTCACCAGTCTCCCATGTGAAAAATTCTACCTCTGATTCAAACCTATGGTGCAAGGTTTTCCCCATTCCTTTGTCTCTATATTGGTTGTACTGGTTATACCTTCAACATCTGGATTCTGATCCAAAACTTTTTCATATCTTCCTCCTTCCCTTCAAACACTTTAAACAAGTTTTTTGGTTATACCTCCTAATTTCTCATTCCTTGACTTTGGGCATCCTTTTATTTATTATGCCTCTATCTTGGGATTGCCTTGGGATACTATCATTGGAAAAATAACCTCCTTGACCTACAATGCGCAAGTGGAGATTTTCCCAACATTTGTCATATCTATAGTTTTGCATCCCTGGTGTCATCCTGGTGAAGCCGCACTACACTTAGAATGCCTTTAATGGCTTTTCCGTAATAAAACACAGGGTAAATGTAAGTCATGTTCAGAAATGGCATCAAACTGGTAAATAGCTAATATATAAGGGCAGTCTCAAATGGACTTATGCCAGCTATCAGCTGGCCTGGGTTCCAGTGTGTGTTTCTTTAAGTGAATGAAAGATGAAGTTTCTCAGAGGAAACAGGAATTTCCCCAACTTAATCATTAATTGTTGGTGTAGGCAGGTAGAGATTCTTCAATGAAATTTTCTACTTTTTCTAACACCACAGAGGTGATAATAATGTCTGTGGATGATATTGCTTAGCGGCAATACTGAGAAGAGAAAGGTGATGCAGGCCCAGGTTAGATCCTTGTGTTCTACTATGTCTTTAAAGGAAAGCAGCATGGTATCATTGTTGAGAAGTGTATCCAGTTTCACTTTTGATTTTGAGCAGAGCACCGACAAACGTGGCTCTACTGCTGATGTCTCCAAGCTTCTTATCCATGTATATCTGCTCTCATGTTCCCCATTTTAATATATGAAGCCGCAATGAGCAGGATTTTCCAGCCACTCCCACTGGCAGGATCTTCCAGTCCCACTGACGGCAATCCCCCACCATGGGTTCCCCAGTGGCGGAGGTTTAAACAATGGGAAACCTGATTGACAGCAATGGAACCAGAAGATCCCACCACTGGCCAATGGTGGGTCACCCTCTCTGCTGCAGAGTGGCGGAAGATCCCACCCAAGGTGTTTACCCAATGAGTGATTGGTGCCTTTATCAACATGACACCTTGAAGGATTCCAGAAGTTACAAAATAAGATTGGAAACAAAAAGTGACTACTTAAGATTTTCCAGCAACAATTGGATAAGTTAGAGTGCATTTTTTGATAAGACAAGATAGAAAAGGGCATCGGGGAAACAGGTGAGACACCAGTGGGTGGCAGTTGTCACTTAAGTTATGAGCTTCCCATACCAGTTCCAGTCATCTGTGGTAGTATTCTCACCTCTGTCACAAGGTTTCAACTTCTTGGGTTTCATTCCAGAGAACTGAACAAATAATCTATTCTTGCACTTCAGTGCAATACTGAGGGAATGCTGCACAAACCAGCTGGCTGCATTTCAAAAGTAATTCATTGGCTGGAATACACTTTGCAATGTACTCAGGATGGGAACAACGTTATTTCATATTTTTGCATTCTTTCATGGGATGTGATTGCCACTGGCAAGGTCAGCATTTGTCGTCCTTGAGGAGGTGGTGGTGATGTAAATCATTTATTTTAGTGAGATGTACAATTGCAGGATTGTAAATAGACAGTGGTACATTGTATTTGCTACACAGAATCAGGACATTTGACTCAACAGGCCCAATTAAAAAAAAATCCTCCATGGGACATGAACATCGTTGGCTGGCCAGCATTTATTGCCCATCCCTAGTTGCCCTTGGAGGGCAGTTGAGAGCCAACCACATTACTGTGGCTCTGGAGTCACATGTACTCCAGGCCAGGTAAGGACAGCAGATTTCATTCCTAAAGGACATTAGTGAACCAGATGGGTTTTTCTGACAATTTTTTCATGCTCATTTGTAGATTCTTCATTCTTTTATTGATTTTTTTATTGAATTTAAATTCCACCATCTGGTGTGGTAGGATTTGAACCTAGGTTCCTAAAACATTAGCTGAGTTTCTGGATTAATAGTCTAGTGATATTACATCAGGCCATCACCTCCCAAGCCAGTGTTAATGCTTGACATGAACCTCATCCCACTCCTCTTCATCAATTCCATCAATATATGATTCTATTCCTTTCTTACTCATTTGCTTGTCAAGCTTTCCCTTATATACATCATTGTTAGTTGCCTCAGAAACTTGTGGTACCAAATCCATACTCTAAAGATTGTCTGGGTAAAGCTGTTTCTCCTGAATTTCCTATTAAATTTATTAATGCTTATATTACAGTTATAGCAATGGTTCAGGTCTTCCCTTGTAAAATGGGACATAATGCCAATGGTGGCATTTCTGGTGCCTACCCACCTACTCACACTGCTTACCAGCAGGGTGGGGGCAATCCTCAGCAGGCCATTCATCTGTGGGCCAATTTCAGAACAACAACACAGCACAGGAAACAGGCCCTTCGGCCCAACGAGCCCGCGCCGCCATCTTAACAATGTATTTTTCCTACACCTCCCTTGACCCGTGTCTATGCTTATGGTACCCCCATTGGAAACAGATTCAGGGGAGAATAATTTAGGGACAATTTGTTACACCAATCAGTCTAAGAGCACATCTTTGGGATGTGGGGGGAAACCGGAGCACCCAGAGGAAACCCACGCAACCGCAGGGAGAATGCGCAAACTCCCACAGACACTGGCCCAAATCCATGTATCTGCACAGCTAGCAGTGATAGTCACTGAGCTGCTGTGGTGCCCATCTGCTGGTCCAGTTTTAAGCACACAAACGACGCAAAGTACTAGGCCACTCTCGAAACATCCAAGAGCAGCCCACGCACGACCCACCGTGTGCATGCCCCTGTTAGACAACAAGGTGGACCGACACACCTGCGGAGTAAAAGAGACAAAACATCAACATGCAGCATTAGATTTCCAGGAACGTCCCAAGGCTTTGACCCTTATTTAAAACCATCTCCTATAACCCTCCATCCCTGTTTTGCTCATGTGCCTATCTAAGTAAACCTTAAACAAGTCCAGCGTGCCTGCCTCCACCACCTTACTTGGTAATGCATTCCATACCCCCACGACCCTCTGTGTGAAAAACCTCCCTCTAGTATCCAAATTATACTTCTCCCCCCTCACCCTTAGCTCGTGACCCCTCGTGATATTTGTCTCCAATCTAGGAAAAAGCCTGCCACTGTTTACTCTGTCTATACCCTTCATTATTTTATACACTTCTGTCAGATCCCCCTCAATCTCTGTCTTTCTAAGGAAAAGAGCCCCTGTTTACCCAATCTTTCCTCATAACCCACTCCTTCCATACCAGGCAGCATCCTGGTAAACCTCCTCTGCACCCTCTCCAGGGTCTCCACGTCCTCCCGGTAGTAAGGTGACCAGAACTGGACGCAGTACTCCAAATGCGGTCTAACCAACATTCTGTACAACTGTAGCATTAGACGCCAGCTCTTATACTCTATACCCCTTCCTATAAAGGCTAGCATACCGTAAGCTTTCTTCGCAACCTTCTCCACCTGAGTTGCCGCCTTCAGAGACTTGTGCACTTGCACTCCCAGGTCCCTCCACATTTCTATACTCTTAATAGGTCTACCCTTTATCATGTAACTCCTCCCTATATTATTCCTTCCAAAATGCATCACCTCGCATTTGTCAGGATTAAATTCCATCTGCCATTTATCTGCCCAATATACCAGCCTATCTATATCCTGCTGTGTCACCTGACAGTCCTCCTCGCTATCCGCCAATCCTGCCATCTTTGTGTCATCTGCAAACTTGCTGATCACACCACGTACGCCCTCTTCCAAGTCATTTATATATATTACGAATAGAAGGGGTCCCAGTACTGAGCCCTGTGGCACACCACTGGTGACAGACCTCCAGCTAGAAAAGGACCCTTCCACTACTACTCTCTGTCTCCTGTTGCCTAGCCAGTTTTCAATCCATCTAGATACCTGTCCCTGTATCCCATGAGCCTTAACCTTTTCTACCAGCCTACCATGAGGGACTTTGACAAACGCCTTCCTGGAATCCATATAGATGACATTAACGGCTCATCCCTCATCAACCGTTTTTGTCACCTCCTCAAAAAATTCTACCAGATTCGTAAGGCAAGACCTCCCCTGAACAAAGCCATGCTGCGTATCCCTAATCAGATCGCAATGCTCCAAATGCTTATACATCCTATCCCTAAGAATGTATTCCAACAACTTTCCTACCACTGACGTCAAACTCACCGGCCTATAATTACCAGGGTTATCCCTCCTGCCCTTTTTAAACAGCGGTACCACATTAGCTATCCTCCAGTCCTCTAGGACCTCACCTATGTCCAAAGAAGACAAAGATTTGCGTCAGAATTGACGGCCACTTAAGGGATTCATCCCACCAGCACCCACATCTCCTGTCAGCCTGGCCCTTGCGAGATCCCAGACTTACATAACACTCCAACTCCATTGCAGCATGGTTCACTTTGGGACTCATTGTAGTCCCAGCAGTGACCATTGCTATCAAGATCCAGGAAAGTGGAGACAGGCCACTCCAAGGCAGGATTTTCTGACCCCTGCTCCCCACCACTCCCCCACAAACTCCGCCCCCCACTTCCCCACTTCCCACTCCCTGCCAGCTCTGAAAGGTTCCACTGGCAGGAAGGGCTTATGTTTTCTACACAAGTGGCTACATATCAAAAATTAATAAATTGAACATGAGAAGCATTTGGAAATGTTTCTGCGTTATGTGATATGATTAGTCTTTATCTATGGTTATAAATTTTGTGATGATTAACTTTTAGATTCCAAAGTCCCCATGATCCTACTCCTGCTCTACTTTCCCCTGGTTTGACACCCACCTTCCAATCCCACATCTTGCTGCTTTTCATCATCCACGCTGACCTTCTCTTCTCTGACCCTGACTGACTTGTCCTCAGCAAAAGCCTCAGCCTCATTCTTTTGTATCCCCACCTCAATGATTTTTGGAGCTCAGAATGGTGCCGTGTCTTCCTTCTGTTACCTTCTCCTCTGCACTGCTTTTATTTCAGTAAAAAGTCTGACAACACCAGGTTTTAGTCCAACCTATTTATTTGATAATATACTATGATATATTATAATATATAGATAATATAATATGAGTATATTATCAAATAAATAGGTTGGACTAAAACCTGGTGTTGTCAGACTTTTTACTGTGTTTACGCCAGTCCAACGCCGGCATACCCACATCATGACTGCTTTTATTTCGCCAGGAGTCTAAATAAACAGCAGATGCTTTCAATATTCTTCAATAATCTTCAATATAATCTTCAATATTCCTATTCCACTGGTGTCTCCCTCTGGCCTCTTGCCTGCCTAGATCTTTTCATTAAGAGCTGCCATCTTGACATCGGCTTGGTGGCATAGTGGTTAGCAAAACTGCCTCACAGGACCAGGGATCCAGGTTTAATTCCTGCCTGGGGTGATTGTATGGCATTTGCACGTACTCTCTGTGTTTTCCTCCAGGTGCGCTGGTTTCCTCCCACAGTCCAAAGATAAGCAGGTTAGGTGGATTGGCCATGATAAATTGCCTCTCAGTGACTCAAGACATATAGTTTATGGGAATTGGCAGGGTAAATATGTGAGGTTATGGAGATAGGGCCTTAGTGGGATGCTCTGTCAGAGAGTCGTTGCAAAATGATGGGCTAAATAACCTCCTTCTCCATCATATGGACTCTATGGAGGGAATTTTGTCATCCTGCCTGTCACAGGAATCGTGGTGAGCGGGATGGACCATGCAAAGGTCCATCTATCTTGGGCAGTATTTTCTGGTTTTGGGACGAACACAGTTGGAAAATCCTGTCCTATGATTCTAATTCCTTTGCTACCCTCACTCACTCTGAATTGACAGCATAATGTTCTCTCAGCTCTAACCATAATACTATCATCAAACCTCTTGATAGAAGCGTTTTGCAAATTGTTTGGCAAATCAACCTCTTCACAGTGAATGCTGAATTCTAATTCTCGAACTCCTCCTACTACCTTCCCTGGTCCTCACACCATCACTGAATATTAAGATACATTTCCAAGATTTTACTGACCTCATCCCCTCTGCACATCTTCCCTCCATGGCCTCCAACAACACAGTCCCCTAAGCCCCGCAGTCCATCTCTATCTGCTTCCGAAGACCCAAAAGCAGGACTGCCCCTGGAAGGCCTATCAATCTGAACAATTGCTTCCCCACAAATTAATTCCTTCCAGTCTCAACTCTGTATTTTCTCCCATCATCCTCTTTCTTCATACCTACATTTCCAACACTTCCAACACCCTTTGCCACTTTAACAAGTTCCTTGGTTTAACCCATCTGGTTGGACCGCTAAGGATATCCAAACTCTCCAAATCTCCATCCTCCAGCAGTTTGTTTTGAATACTCTCTATTCCTTCCTGGAATAAAAGCCCAATCAATCCCCATCCATCATGATTTTCCTCTGTCTGAGTGAACTTTTTCTTAAATTAAACAATTCTAGTTTAATTCTGTGACTTCCTCCAAGTAAAAGGTGTTGTTATGGGAACTCTTATGGATCCTACCTATGTCTGCCTCTTCGTGGCATATGTATAATGCTCTTTGTTCTACTTATACTCAGACCTGTCTCTCACTTCTATTTCCCATATATTGATGATGATGTTGGTGCCATTTCCTATTCTTGCCATGAAGTGGAAAATTTCATCAACTTTGCTTCCGATTCTACTCTTTTGTCACCTTCAGGTGCTCCATTTCTGAATCGTCCTTCATTTCTTTGACTTCCCTGACTCCATTCCTGAGGCTAGTGTATCAGTTAATTTCCAACTAACTGTCACAGTTACTTTGGTGACACTTCCAGTTTCCTGTCAGGGATCTATCCCTCTCTGCCAGCTTCTCTGTATCTGTTCTGATGATACGCTTTCTCTTCTTCTCAATCAAAGATTCTCCCACCATGGTTGGCAGGGCACTTGATTCTGCCTGGACACTTGTTTATATAATGCATTCTCCGTTAACCATGCATATATGTTCAATCTTGATCGGAAAGAAAACTAAACAAAATTAGCTAATCTCAGCAAGAGTACACTTGAATGATTGGTCCATGCCATTGGAGTAAGATACCATGGAAAAGCTTTGTACTGTTATCATCCTTTAGAATATCACTTTCTTCATGAAAAAGTATTGGACAAGATCATTGTCTGGCTGGTGGATACATCATAGGCAGCCAGATTGACCCTCTGGTTCTGGGCTGGGATTAGTTGGCCTTGGTCAGGATAATTCTGATCAAACACAAATGATGGGAATAGACTGACTTTGGATTGGGTGTCCATTTCACACCCTACCTGATTTTAAGATAGATTGATTCTATTCGTGGAATCCCTTTAACCAGCAGAATAATCACACTGAGAGCCTTGCCTACTTTAATCATGCAACACCTAGACACATCGGCCCCCACCCTTCCCCCCTTCTCCTGAGTGGGAAAGCATTGAATTGGGAGAAGATGCCAGTGCATAAATCTATTTCTTTAAGTTGCTCTTTTTAAAAATAGGAAATAATAATTCAAATGAGACAATCTCTTCCAGACAAAAAGCCATTTCTCCCTCACAATGAAGACAAAATAATGACAACTTCAGCATCGCAGTGAGGCAGAAACCACAAATAATACATAATTTACATGTTAAAATAGCGCAGCGTGAAGGCACATAAAACAGTCGCATCCTCACAACTTAGATATGCAACATAAAGTCTTATACATTTTTACATTTCGAGAATATGAGATTTTATTGTTTTTTTAAACATACCTTCACTAAAAGATGGGAACTAACTGGGACCGGTTAAAACCTTACAGCTTTTTAAAAAATATGTGGGCCAGAATTCAGGTTGTTCTGTGAGGCATCAGTCAATAGAGGCATCACAGCAGCACTGTAAACATCATTTGGACAAGCAGTTTTTCTGCTCAACTTGTTTTGATGATGATGAAGGTGGACTTCCTTCCGAAGTGAAATGATCCGCACAGTTTTCGATCAATGACACTGTGGATATAATTGTAATCACTCCTACAGCTTTGGCAGCATTTTCCAGAAATTATATCCCTATTTTTCAAAAAGACTATACATTTGCATGGAACTAACTGAGTCTCCTCTGTCATTAGATAACTACATCTGTTCAATGACATTGTAGCCTGATCAGGAAGGGGATTATAAGGATTCAGCATGCCTGTGTGTATCTGTCAAGGAAACATTTTACTGACCTTTAATTAAATATAGAATGTCCACTTACATTAGCTAAATCTGGGAACTCAAAAAGTCCATTTTTGATTAATGCATCATGATTCGTTCATTCATGGGCATATTGAACAGACTTTTGGTTAACATTAGCTCTTTGACACTTAAGAATCTAAAGGCATTTTATTGTTACCTGCATAGCAAGTTTCTCATTCTAGGAAAGGCATTGCTTATTTTGTCATTATATATCAGGATCCAATCCAAATTTCTCTTTCATGCACCTAGTGGTGCACTAAAGCAGACTTCTGCCTGTTTTATTAGCTAGTAATTCTCCAGTGATTAACTCATCTCCTGACAACCCAAACCATATCCATCATCAACAAGGTATTAATCAAAAGTGTGACAAAATTGTCTCCATTTGTCTGGATGATTATGGCTCCAACGACACTCAAGATGTTTGACACCATCCAGGACAAAGTGGCGCACTTAATTGGTACCCCATCCACCACCTTAAGCATTTACTCCCTCCACCAGTGACACACAGTGGCAGTAGTGCACACCATAGGGCTCCTAAGACAGCACCTTCGAAATGTGTAATCCCTACCACCTAGAAGGACAAGTGCAGTTGACACTTGGGAACAGAATCACCTGAAATTTCCTTTGCTACACGTCATCCTGAATGTGGAGCTGTATCACCGTTCATTCACTGTTACTGATTCAAAATCCTTCTATCCCTTCAAAAGAGTCTGTGCCTACGCCACATGGACGGCAGTGGTTCAGGAAGATGGCTCACTACCACATTTTTGAGGGCAATTAGGAATGGGCACCAAATTTTGGCCTTGTCATTGACACCGATCCCATGAAAGATTTTTTAAAAACTGCTTCAATACTTTGTGACCAGCTTAGACATTAGCTTCAGAATATTTCAATGCTCATTGTTCTCTTAAAGATGGCATTTGGAGATGGGTTAGAATTGTCATTTTAAAATTGAGTAACAGTGAATCTATAACCTATGGTATGTCTAAGACCTTCCTTCACCCTGACTGTCAAGTTTCCTGTAGTATGGAAATACTTATGGATCCTACCTTTAGTCCCCTAATATACCTGGCTTGAAGACATGCAATTGTAGATTGCAGATTAGTGGTGTACTAATGTTTCTTCAGACTACAGAGAAGGTTACACCAATATATGTTACTCACACATCTCTCTTTGATATACCTTTCTTACATGGATATAAAATAAACTGAATAGTGCAGGATAATCATTTACAAGACACTGATGCAAAACGTCAAAAGGTGAGAATGTGATTTGCAGATGGGTCATTTAAAGCTGGCAGGCTGAACTTGCAACATGGCTCATGTTGTTGAAAGCTCCTGACTGGGAGTAGAGTCTCACACACTAAGAAATCTATGTGCTGTCATCATTTCACAAACGTGGGTGGGATTTTTAGGCCATGCTCGCCCCAAGACTGGAAAATCCCATCTGAGGTCATCAGTCCTTTGCACAGACTGTGTCCTGCTCGCTACAATTCCCGTGGCAGGCAGGAAGGGACAATTCTGCCTGGAATGTCATACACGGTCGCCACCATCTCAGTAGCGAACTACTGATACACATCCACATCATTATTTTTAAAGCAATTCTGCTTGGGTCCTTGCAAATGGTTTGCTCATCATATCCATGATCCCCTTCAGTTCTTTAGTCTGAGGTAATATCTTACTTCTTGAAACTCGTTCTGGACACTCTGGGTAAATTGAAATTTCAATAGGAAAGATGATGGTTACAATCTACGCATATGATTGGTCTTTGGGGATGGTTAACATTCAGTGCCTGATATATGTTGTTCTATAGTGCAGAACTTTGGTTCCATATTTCAGTACACATATAAAGCACCAGTTTTCTGAATATAAACTGTTTACTTGTTCAAAAA